>NC_134591.1:54866168-55167597 GCF_037038515.1 Microtus pennsylvanicus | reverse complement strand
CATAAGAAGAGAGAGGAGCTTGGCAAATGGTGGCTGGAATCTAAGTCGGTCCTTCCACAGAAAGGCAATGACAACCTACTTTGTCTACTAGTCTGAGCTCACCCGTTGATCCTTACGGACCTATGGCAAAGTACATGTAGTGTGAGTAACACTGTACCTGTGCCACCGGAGGCGTGGAGCATCTTCAAGTGATCCACCGTCATCTGCAAGACCTCGGCCTTCTCCAGCTTGGAGGAGCCCTGTGGGTACCAAAGGCAGAGGGTGCAGCCTGCAGGTGACTGCTGTTGCTCTCTGCCCTCCTGTCCCCATCCACACTCACCGCTAGGATTTCCTCCCTTTCCTCCCACGCCCTGACCACTAGGGTTGCTCCTCTCTCCAAGTTCTCCAAGTCTGAAAGGGTGCTCGCCAGCTCCCTTCTCAGTCCGCCTGTTCGCATCATTGCGGGGCTTCCATCCTAAAATCCCTCCCTGACTCGACTGCCTTGATGGAGACCTCTTTAGTCTCCTTCCACCTTGCCTCTTGGGCGCCTCTCTGCTGAAATGCTCTCAGTGAGTGTCAGCCCACCTCTCTCCCAGAAAGACTCATCTGTCTCCATGGCCTCCTCACCCTCACTGGACTCCGGCTGTTATTCACCATCACCTGCCCCACAGACCTGCTATCCTGGGAACCCACCTCCGACCTCAGTATCCCCAGGTCCCAGCACAGCATCTGAAGCACTTGCCCTTCCTCCGTTCTTTCTTGGGGATGTTTCCTAAGCCTCCAGGGAACCTTGGCCCCCGTGGGAAACCTGAGGGTCAGACTCTCTATGCCAGTCCCCTAAAGACAGACACCAAGTCTAGTTCATTGCTGGCTCTGAGAAGGCTTTAATGAGCATCTGTGGAATGGCTGACTTGGACTTACTGGCCTAAGGGAAGGCAGATGCCGTGTGACCTGAGCCTTGAGCAAAGGGTAAGGATCTTTGGGGTGATCTGATACAACCATTTGTCTCTCCACCTTATGCCCCGCACCATGTTCAACAACAGCTGCTTACTCCCTGAGTGGTCTGTTTTACTATCAAAGAGCTCTAGAAAGGTCTGCAGACACGTGATACAGCTCCGTGCTGTTTCTGCTCAGATATGTCCTAGCCTTGTAATAGTAGATAGATATTACATGACAGCTCTGCCGTTCACTTCCTTATGTGCGATGTGCAGAATAATCCCTGCCTCTCAGGATCACTTTTAGGATTTAACCCAAAGGAACACATCAGGTATAAAGCCACCATACCCAAGACACCTTGCTAAGAATAATCATCTATTCCCCTTGTCCCTGGCCAGTGACAACTATGCATACATGTGTGTATACACATGCGTGTGGCACATTCACACCTTGTGTATGTGCGTGTACACATATGGAGGCCAGGGGATAATATAGAGTATCATCCTCTTATTGACCTCCATCTTATTTTTTCTTAGATTTTTATTGTTTCTATGTAGTGTGTGTATATGTGTGAATGTATGCTCATGTGTGTACAGGCGCCTGCAAAGGCCAGAAGACACCATCAGATCTCCCGGAATTGGGGTTGTATGCAGTTGTGAGCTGCTGGCTGGGAATTAACTCTAGTCCTCTGGAGAGCAGCACATGCTTTTAATTGCTGGATTGCTTCTCTAGCCCTACATATTAAGAATTAATTGTGTGTGTGTGTGTGTGTGTGTGTGTAGCTCAGAGGTCAGCTTGCTAGAGCCATCTCTCTCCTCCCACAATGGGAGACCCAGACTGAACCCAAGTCCTCACTGTCCTGGCTCCTAGAATCTGCCTGTCTCTGCCTCCCAGTGCTGGAGCTACAGGTGTGCACAGCCATGTTCGACTTTTACATGGCTGCTGTGGATTTGAACTCAGATCTTCAACAAGTGCCCAGACCCCAGGGACAGCTATTTATAAATGATCACAGCTCTGCCGGCTGTAAGCGATACCACGGGAACCGCACCCTGCCTCCTACCCAATCAGCAATGTCACATACCTGTTTCTCAAAGGCCGTGGGCACCAAGCGTCGCAATTCGGAAAGGCTGCTGTTGATGCGGTCTCGGCGCCGTTTCTCTATGATCTGAAAACCAGTGACATGAAGTTCCCTGAAGGCATTTCATCACACTTTCCAGTGTGCCCTGCTGGACACCGACTCACATTTTCCCCAGAGATATTTTTTTTCCTGGGGGATAAATCTATTCCTTATTTATGGAGATGAGAACGAGAGTTCAGGATGACAGTAATTTGCTTAATGTCGCACAGTAAAAGTGCAGAGCCGGCACTGGCACTGAGGGCTCTGGTCCTGGTCTGTAGGGACGGCATTCCCCATAGGTAAAGCAGGGCACTGCCTAGCAGCATGGGGGCACCAGCCTCAGCACCGGTGTAGACCTGGGAGACCCCGCCGGGCCAGAGTTAGTCCTCCAGTTTCTGGATCATGAGAACCCTTGAAGAATGCTGGGTCTTGTTCTCCCCAAGTGCAGAGGCCTTCATTCACACTCTCTCTGTTTTCCCCACAATTCTGGCAACAGAAACCTCATAGATGGGTAGAAATTATAATCCATCACTTCTTAGAGGCAGAATACGAGGTAGGGAAAAACGATTTGCCTAAGTCTTCTGGTGAGTAAGTGAATGGCTGGCTCCTGCCAGATCCCAGGCCTCTGGATCTTTAGGACAAGGAGGAGTGGGGTACGATAGAGAGCTGCTAGCAGGGGGCTCCCCTCTGCACCACCCTGATCCACACAAAGAGGACGAAGTTCTGGGTAGAGGGGAGACTAGAACCAGAGTATTAATGGTCCGTTGTCAGGTGCTCAGCAGAGTTTACAGGAATGCACTCAGTCTTCAGAACTGCCCTTGGTGGGCTGGGGATTTATTCAGTTGGTAGCGTGCTTGCCTTTAGCATGTATGAGGCCTGAACTAAATCCTCAGGACTGCAAAAACCAGGTAGCACATGCCTGCAATCCCAGCGTTTGGGAGGTTGAGGCAGGGGTTAAAGGGCATTATTTTTATTATTACTTTTGGTTTTTTGAGACAGGGTTTCTCTGTAGCTTTGGAGCCTGTTCTGGAACTCCCTCTGTAGACCAGGCTGGCCTCGACCTCACAGAGATCCTCCTGTCTCTGCCTCCCGAGTGCTGGGATTAAAGGTGTGTGCCACCACCACCTGGGTACAAATCAGTCTTTTGAGGTAGGTGCTCCCTGTCACTCAGAAGAAAAAGCAGCAAGACATTGGAGGAGCGGTGGATACCCAGCCACCAGGATTGCAATGGGCAGAGCTTGGGTTTGAACTCTGTCTAGTCAGCTGGGATGATGGGCAAGGCCTCCTGGGATTCAGTGCAAACCCCGCCTGTGCTCCTCAAAGCCTGTTGCTCACTCACCCCTCTGCGCTTCTTCCGGGCTTGCATCTGTGAAGGGCTGGGGGTGGTCAGCGGTCTGGCCATCTGGCTGCAGAGAAAGAGAAAGGCTAGTTTCTCAGAGCTGAGAGACCATCTCCCTGGCCTAGGCTGACCTAGAAGGCCCAGCTGGAAGCAGGCCAGGACCTGAATGCGTGGTGGGTGGAGTAGGGCTCCCAGGTGGTTCTAGTCCCCCAGACCAGGAAGGGACACAGAGCATGCGAAGGGGTCGCCTGCTCTCATTTCTTCCCGGAACCCATTTGTCTGGTGCCAAATCCTCTGTGCTCGCCTAGCTTCCTGTCTGTCAGCCTCTGGAGGACGTGGGTAGCTCGCCTACCCCCTGCCCGCCCTTGCGGACGGCTGACCGTCGGGGAACCGCGAACCGAGATGCTCTTTCCCGGGTCCTGCAACCCGATCCCAGGGGCGGGTTGACTGAGGGCGCGGGCCAGCGGTCGCCGGGCCGGCCCGGGAGGGTTGGATTTCAGAGCTAGCCGCTGGGAAGGAGCGTGGAAAGCGCAGATGCCGCTGCTTCCCACGGGCCGGAGCGCCGCCGCCCGCCCTCCGCCCGGCCCGCAGCTGCCGCCTCCTCCCACGCGGCGCGGCCGGGGGCGAGGTGGAGGCGGCATCTGGGTCACAGGCTCCTCTCGCACGCTTGGGGACAGTGGTCTGGCCTCCCAGGAGGCACGAGGCCGAGTATCCTCGCCCTGCCTCCTATGCCTGTGGCTCCCTCTTGAAGCCCAGGCTGAATGATGGATGTTTGCTCCAACACCGATAGTTGTATTACAAAGATTCAGCAGAGGGGTTTCCTGTCCAGATTTTTGGCCAGAGACCCCAATTGCTTCCCCTCTGAATGGCTTTTTGCTCCAGCTGTCCTCGCAGAAGGCAGAGGTTCCCTGGAGAGCACCAAGGACCCAACCCTATTGATGCTACGCTTCACACCTTTGAGCAAGGTGCCTCCCCTGCTGTTTTGGAACCCCAACAAACATCTCAACAGAAGCCCATGAGCTTGCCTGGCACCTGTTTCTTATCTACCTAGGTTTTCCATCTCAGTAAGGGTCACCCCCAGCTTCTAGTTCTCTGGCATTTTCTGTGATTGAGCCTTTTCTAGTTTCATGTGTGTGTGTTCTTGTTCTCCATGGCCCTCTGTCTCTCACCCACAGGCGTACAAGAAGAGCCTCCCCTTGGTCCCAGTGCACTTGTTTTTCCTGCCACTACCAGCAGAGCGAGCATTTAAATGCACACTTGATCTTAACCTTCTTAAATCGCCCCCCCTGGCTTCTCAATGTTTTTAAGACCCCAAAACATCATCCTTTGGTTGGTCCAACTGGTTCCTGTCACCTCTTCGATTCAGCTGTCTCTTGCTCTGCACGCTCTAATCTGAATACACTAACTCTCCTACGTTCGTGTGTGTGTTCTGTAGTCTAGAAATCTCTGGTCCAGTCCATCTCCTCAGCGCCCCACCACAGCCTGACGACGTCAGCCATCCTTCAGATTGCCACTCAACTGCCACCTCCTTTAGGAGCCCCCCTTTTGAACTGATAGTCTGTCACGTGGTCCCTGCTGTTTACTTTCCCAGACTCCTGTGTCCACACGCTGTTTTACTGTTTTATCCATGCACGATTATTTAATTAAAGTCCATCTCTCCAGCAGACAGGTCCATGAGGTTATGAGGCTCATCCATTTCACTCACTGTTACAGCTCAGGTCCTCAACAAGCTTGGGACACAGCAGATCTCATAGGATTTCTTAACTCCCACCCTTATCTTTAGCGTCACAGAGACCATAAATATGAACACCATAGAAATCTGCCTTTTGCACTTTTGTGGACGGGGCATAGGCAGTTCACCAGGAGGGTCTCAGCCCGTGTGACTCTCCTGGTGGCATCTGAAGTTCGGTCATTCTCAATGCCTCACAGAAAAGCAGCTTCAGGAGAGACCAGATAGCACATTGCTTCAGGCTTGTTCCAACCACATCTGGAAAAAGACGTATCTTTCACCCGCACATCTGGACAAACAGAGGCACTAAGAGGCCTGCGAAAGCTCCTGGGAGGCCGGCCCTGTGAGCCAGGGCCTGAGATCTGTAGGGCAGTTTGTTTACAAAGCTTCCCTGGTTCACTGGGGACAAGCTCTAAGAGCCAAGGTACATAAGAAATACAGCCTTTGTTTCCCTGGCAGGATAAAGCATCTCCCTGGGTATTGGGTTAGCCTTGTGCACGTCACTGCCTCACAGACTGATCCCTCCTCAGGGACCGTCTGTCAGAGGTTGACAGGCAACACCCAGCTTCAGGGCTAAGGGCACCATCCACCTTTCCCCAGCCTCCTGGTCAAGTCCCCTCTGTCAGCTGGTCTGCCTCTTCCTCCAGATTCCCCAGGCAAATCTCACCTTACAGTTTGCTTGGCACCACCACCAAGAATATCTCTTCTCTGGGTTTTATAAAAGTCCATTTTCCAGATGAGGATGCTGAGCCTCAGGGAGCCCAAGTGGCTTGGCCAGCCCACACAGCTGCTAAAGGAGCAAAGCAGCCTGGGAACCTATCTGCTGGCTTCCAATTCAGCATTGTTTTCCTTCTTAAGTCTGATTTCCTGTCTGTCTGACTGGTCCTCCAATCCCCTTATCCTCAAGGCTCCCAGCCAGAGCTCACCACAGCCTGGGATCTGGCCCTGACGGTGGGAGGAGGGCTGGGAGCCTCTCCTCTGAGAGTCTAGGCAGATCTTCATGGATCCAGGGAGGAGATGGTGAACGCTAGTGTTTCCATGGGCTTCCTGCAGCCCCTAGACAGGATCCTAGGGCAGTCTCTTCAGGTGATGTCGTTTTCTAAGTGGTCTTCCTGCCAGTCCTGAACACCCCCAGTCCCAACTCCACCTAGGAACATCGACCTTTGGAGATGACTTCATTCATTTTGTATCAAGCAAAGGCAGTGTTCCAATCAATGCTGGACAGTCGCACAGAACTTAGACCGCTTGTAAAAATGAGACCACTCAGAGAGGGAAAGGACCTTTGGCCAGCCACACTGCAAGTAAGAGGAAAACCCAGGATCCCAGTTACATCCACTGCCTTTTAAAAAGAAATATATGTATGTATATTTTCTATGTGTAGATAGATAGATAGATAGATAGATAGATAGATAGATAGATAGATAGATAGAGTGGGTGTTTTGCTTGCGTGTATGTCTGTGTAAAAATGCACAGATCCCTAGGAACTTGGATTATGATGCCCAAACCTGGAAGAGCAGCCTATGTTCTTCACCCACTGAGCCATCTCTCCAGCCCCAGATCGACCGGCTTTTAATTCAGAACTCTTGCCAATGCCTTCCAAACATGCACCCTCCCACCATGTCTCCCTTGCAGCCTGCACTTTCTGCTCTAGACAGCAGAACGTAGCCATTTGTCTCATACATTGCATAACAGACCTTAGGAAAAAAACAACAGTTTTAGGGGGAGGGGTGCAACAGATACGGAGTTGAGAAGGCCCCACAAAGCAATCTCTAGATTGCTAGTTTTCCCACTAAACTTTGCTGCCTTGTCAATGTGGCACCCTCCTCACAATGTGAAAACATTCATTGGAAATTACGCTTGCCAAAGCAAGAAGCTATGTGCCATATGCAGATACAATCCCATCCAAGGCTAACCCTCAGAGGCAGATAGTTATACACTCATTTTGTTAAAAAAGCAAAAAAAAAAAAAAACAAAGAAAAAGAAAACGTCAGTAGTTCAGGAAAGAGTAAAGTCACTTACACAAGGAAATGGTGGAGAGGGTCAAACTCAGGTCTCTTTGACTTCAAAGACTACCATGTGCCTTAAATCATACAGGAACAGCCCATAGACCCTGACTTCGAGTCTGACATGTGGGAGGCACTCAGGAAATATTTGAAGATGGGTAAGAGAGAGGCCGTATTCTGTGTGGATCCAGACTGTTTCAGGGGGCCGACTTCACACAAGAGCTCTGTGGGTGATTCCCACGGATGGAGCAGGTCGCTCCCACCAGACAGATGTCCTTGGTGACATCAGAACACACCCTGCCCCTGTGGTCTCACGGCTCTGAATGTGGAGGATTTGTGCACTGCCTCTGACCCCCAGAGTCTGGCTGCCCCAGCCCTGTGGCCCCTGCCACTGTTTATCTGGCTTTCTTTGTACATGAAGCTCTTCTTCCCTGAGAGTTCCCCGAGGGCAGAGGCTGAGCAGGATACATCTGGGCTCTGATGCCCAGCCCAGGGTCTAGGCCACAGCAGGCATCGTTCAGTGGTCTCTGAATTGAAGCATTTATGTCTGCTGGGGGGAGGGCCCTTTGGAAAGTGCTACAAAGAGGCATGTTATAAGTCAGTCTGCCAGATGTCCAGCTGCCTTCCCTCCTTGGAGGGGTCTGGTCTTCTGGAACAGTCTCTGACAATGAGCTCTGGCTAAAATGACACAAAGATATAAAGGGGAAAGAACCTGCAGTGACCTTTTACACCTCAGCCACAGTGCCACCGTCATCAGGAAGCCATTATCATCGTCCCTGGCTGTGAGTGGCCTCTCCCCACTTGGGGGTCCTCAAAGCTGACACTCTTCTTCCACCCAATCCAGAATCTCTGTAGCCCTCGGCAGTACCTGCCCAGGCTGTACACTCATGAAGGAGAGAGGCCGGCTATGATTCATCTCAGCTCTCTGGCATCAACTCTGTTCGCTGCTCCTTGAAGACCCAACGGCCCTGAGTTTGAGCTGTTCTGTTCTCCATCACTATGGGGTCCTGGTTCCCCCCTATTATAGCAGGCTCTGGCCTTGAGAATTACTGCTATAAATAGTCATTTCTGCTACGTAATTTTAAAGGGTTTACATAAGGAATTATATTATAAATCCCCTAACATGTGAGATGAGAGAGATATCTATTGCCATTGTTTTTTGTTTTTTTTTTTTTTGAGATAGCATCTTACTATCTTGAAAAGTAGCCATAGAAATCTGCCTGTCTCTGTCCCCTAAGTGCTAGAATTAAAGGCATGTGTCTTCATGCCTGGTCATAGCCTCTTTAAAAAAAAAAGCTATGTGTGTGTTTCGTGTGCCAGGGCACAAGCATGGTGAGGAGAGGCAAGGTTTAGAAGACCAAGAGAGATAAGCTACTTCGGTAGCTCTCTCGTCCCTTCCTACTCTTATCCTTTCCCCAGAGCGGACACAGACCCAGGCCGGGAAACCAAAGGCTCAAAGCTGCATGGCGGTAGGGTACTTGAGTAGCATGCACCTGACTCTGGATCCAATCCCTAGTATTGAATAAGGAAGTGTGGGGAGAAGGGGAGGAGAGAAAAGGAGAAAGGAGAGAAAGGCAGGCTCTGTGTGACTTGGTGGCACATGTGGGCTGGGTGGCAGGGGCTTAGAGACTCCGAGTGTGAGCCTGACACCAAGCGTTCACCATGAGCTGCTAAGGACTTGGCGTTCCTTCTTCCACTTGCCTTGTACCAACCTACGGAGCTGGCTTTGTTGTTTATTCCCGTTTTACAGATCAGAAAACTGAAGCTGATGGAGCCACAGAGCTGGGAAGTAGCAAGAACTATACAAGTTCAGTTTGTTCCACAGGTTAAAGGTCAGATCATTTAACAAAAGTGGAACAACACTGGCAATTTGGGTAGTTTGGTTAACGGGGCACTGAGATTGGAGTCTAGGCTCTTGCAAATTGGGTATGATTTTTTTTTTTTGTACCTAAACCCAAATTACCGCGTTCAAGGTGCTTAAAGGGAAAAATATCCCCCCATTCTTTTGTGCACGATGTGAAAACTGATCCCAAAGAAGGGTAAATTGGAAAAGTACAGATGTCTTCATAATAAATAAATTAGGGGCGCCGGGACTCGGGAGGCAGAGAAAGGCGGATCTCTGTGAGTTCGAGGCCAGCCTGGTCTACAGGACAGGCTGCTCCAAAGCTACAGGGAAACCCTGTCTCAAAAACCAACCAAACAAACAAAAAACCAAACAAAGAAGCAAGCAAAAAAAAAAAAAAAAAACCAAAGGGAAGGAAGAAGGAAGGAAGGAAGGAAGGAAGGAAGGAAGGAAGGAAGGAAGGAAGGAAGGAAGGGCGGGCAACAGAATGTGGAATATACTCTATTAAGCTTTTCTAAGATCTGCAGGAAAACTTCCCAGGGGCATCCATCCCTGGTGTAGCTAAATGGCATAGTATATCCCCAGCTGAACTCTACTTCCATACTTCCATCCCAGCGTCCTGAACCCTAGCTGGCCAGGGGTATCCCGGAATCTACCGCCCTGGTGCTATAGACACACTGGAGACACGGCACACACCCCCGCACCATGGCTGACACCTGCTTGCTGCTGCGCACACCTGAGTGTGCTGGACTCTCTCTCACCCTAGACAGCCTCAGCCCCACCCTGTCTTACCTGAGGTCGCTCTCCCGACCCACGTCAATGGCTCCTTCAGATTCGCCATCCGAGCCACTGGGCGCCCTGGGCCGCTTCATGGCGAGAGCTGGCAGTGGGGTCTCAGCCCTGCGATCCGTGGAGTTGGTCGGTGGGCCCCGCCCTAGCCCCGCCCCGGCCCGGGAGCCGACACCGCCCTTTCCCAGGGCCCTTTCCTGCACCGCAGCCCAGAGCGCCCCGGCGCCCCCTCGCCCCCGCGGTGACGCGCCACCGAACCGTGGGAAGGCCCCGGGCGGTCACCGCCCCCATCGGCCGCTGGGAGGTCCGGCTCCGCTCCACCGGCGCTGCCTGGACTGGCGCGCTGGGTGGCCTTGGGCAGGTGCCCTGGGAGGCCCCGGGGGAAAGCCCAGACAGACTCCGGATCTGTCCCTAGTTTATGTGCGACAGGCTTAGCTCTGCAGTGCCTCAGCTTTGGGAGGGACAGACCTGCACCTTCCTGCTCCATGGGGTCCAGGGCAGACAGATAGGTTTGAAAGGTTACTGGGGGTGTCTGTGACCTCTTGGACAGTAATTTCTCAGCCATTCCTTCTGCAGAGAACCAAAGTGAGTGGGGGTGGGAGGCAGAGTGCGCTTCAAAGGTCTGTGATGAACTCCAAGAGGGACGGCTGCTGCCGGTCAGCTGAGAAGGCTGGTCTCAGGCAAATGCTGTTTAGAGAGAAGAAGACAGGGTCTGCTAGAGCCCAGACTGGCCTTGGACTTGCAGTGTAACAGAGGATGATCGTGAACTACTGATCTTTCTGCCCACACATCCCGAGTACGTTACAGTGGCCAAGACCTTTGTTGTACTGACTTTGTTGTACTGTTGAATGCAGGAAGGTAGAAGGTAGGGAAGGTGCGGTGGTTGGTGGGGTGTCCCTGGGAGTCAGTTCCCAGTTCACTTAATGACAGAGCTTTCCTATCAGGCCTCAGGAAGAGAAGAAAGGAGCCCTGGGCTTCTCTTTCTGGGGGAGTTTGTCTGACAACAGACAAAGCTGTTTGGTCAGTGAGAGTTCCTGTCCCTAGAGAGGAGATTCAGCTGTCATCGTCCTAGGTCATTGTCTCAGAGAAGTGCCCCCCTTCTCTCTCTCTCTCTCTCTCTCTCTCTCTCTCTCTCTCTCTCTCTCACACACACACACACACACACACACACACACCCCCCGTGTGCAGAGGGCAGCCCTTCGTCCTGCTCACTGGGATGGGCACAGAAGAAAGCAAGCTTTTGGTGTAGAGAACTGGGATCGGTCCTCAGAAGATGTCTGCAGTTTCACTCAATAGTAAGTCTACTTGTAGACACTTCCTGACAGGAAAGACAGGTCTCTTGCCGTACAGACCCCCACACAACCACCTGGCCGAGTACAGAAACCAGGCACACAGACAGTAGGTAGTACAGACCCCGCCTGGCATAAACACCCAGTTTCAGGAAGCCCTGCGGGCCTTCCCAGCTGCACCTACCAACTCTGCTGCTCCAAATACTCTCGCCAGGGGCACAGAGTGAAGCCGTGGAAACCTCAACCAGTAGAGAGGTTCCCCAGTCCATGCACTCTGCGTTTCCTGGAAAGGCAGACACTCGTTCCGTGTAATTGGCCGAGACAGCAAAGGTTGGCGGGGAAGCTATCTTTATAGCAATATAGGGAAGCTATCCCCTATCAATTTACAGGGGAAGGTAAGGACTCTGTGGTAGACATGTTCACAAGAGATGTCCCAGGTCCTCAAAATCCACTGCACAATTAAATAGGGAGTATAGGGTTCAGAAAAGAGATCTAGAATTTGGAGTTATTTAAAGCTAGGGGAGTAGACCAATGGTGGAGGCGGAGCCTATTATTTGCTGCTTTGCTGTGGGTACTTATCACAGCACCAGGAAAGGTCCCAAGTGAAGAAATAGCAATAGTGATTATTTCCTCACCTTTGCAAATGATAGGACAGAGGCAGAGTAAATCAGCCCATGGCCAACAGGCAGAGGAAGAAGAGCAAGGATGTCACAGGCAGCTTGATCTCGGAGGCCAGTAACTGGGCTTTATTATCTATAATAATATTTTATTATTATAGAGTGCTGCAACCTGGCACTAAACTTAGTTCTGGGCCAGCAACACAACGGCCTTGAGCCACACACGGCTTTGAAGAACTTGAAACAGGAATGGCTTGGATTCCTGAGTGCAACACAATAGAATTTTTAAAAATTACTACTATCTATTTCTCTAGTGTGTGCATGTATATATGCATGCACGCATGCGTGGTGTGCCTGTGGAGAATGGAGGACAGACTGTCGAAGTTCATCGTCTCCTTCCACCGTGAAGGTCCAAGGGTTTCAGCTCAGCTTGTCAGATTGGGTGGCAAGCATCTTTACGTGACGAGCCATCTCTCTAGATAAGAATTTTTTTTGTAGTTAAAAAAAAACATAGATTTTTTTAAACCCAACTATTTTCTCTCACTTCCTCCTTTCCTTCCCCTCCTCATCTCCCTATTCTTTTGTCTTCTTTCTTATGCCAGCCCATACTCCAGGCTGATGTTGAACTCAAGAGCCTCTTGCCTCCTGAGTCTCCTGAGAGCCAAGATTACAGGTGTAAGCCATGGTACCTGGCTTTTGTTTCTGCCTCCACTGCGATTGCTAGAATATCTTCAGATATATGTGTAGTTCCCATGATGCTTTTATTGGCTAGTGCTAACTCAACACTGCCTGCTCAACCTTCATACTACTAACATTCAAAGCTGGCTAACCAGTGGACGGGGCTAAAGTTTCTCTGGCTAAGACATCTCCTAGCTACTTCCTATCACACCCCAGCTACTTTTGGTAAATTCGGAGTCACTCGAGCAGGTTGCAAGCGAGTGGTGTAGCCCAGGAAGATGAGGACACTCAGAAGGCAGGAGCCCAAAGAGGGCTGCCAGGACTTGGTTGTGACAGGGGTTCTCTGTGTGCCTCTGACTGGCCTGGAATTCACTTTGTAGACCAGGCTGGCCTCGAACTCAGAGATCCTCCTGCCTCTGCCTCCCAAGGGCTGGGATTAAAGAAGTGCACCACCACTGCCTGGTGGTTGTGATCCTTTAAAATCTCATCAGAGCATGCCACCTCCCGCTCAATATTATCCACAGGCTTCTCATCACATTTTAAACCAAACGCTGGCTGCTTTCCCTGCTGCCACAGGGGGTATGTGTATAACTCATCATCTAACCCTCAGCATCTTTAAGATTGAAGAAACACAATACTAGTATTTATTCCAGAATGGTCCAGGGAGCACCAGAGGTACAGCCACCTATTAGTACTTGCCCCTATCTCCTTAGCTTCGTCCCAGCCTGTTCCTGACTTGCTCCCGCAACAACTCCAGCCTTCCTGCCTTCCTCCCCCTTGGTGCTCCATGCTTGTCCATGAATCTGAGCCCCTGACTATGCTGATGTTTTCTTCCTGAAGTCTGGCACGTGTCAGCTCTTATCAGCTCTCACTCCAACCAGGTCTTTGCTTAAGCGTCACATGCTAGAGAGAACTCTCCTGACTGTGCCCGTAGCCACTAACCTCCCATCGGTCTAAGCCTTCTACCTCTGCGAACCCTTTCCCACAGTAGCCATCAGTATAATTTACACAATATTATATATGTCGCCGGGTGATGGTGGCGCACGCCTTTAATCCCAGCACTCGGGAGGCAGAGGCAGGCGGATCTCTGTGAGTTCGAGACCAGCCTGGTCTACAGAGCTAGTTCCAGGACAGGCTCCAAAGCCACAGAGAAACCCTGTCTCGAAAAAAAAAATATTATATATGTCTAGTTATTTACTGTCCACGTCCCATAAGAAGGTAAACTGAGTGACGACAGAAATATATGCCTTGTGTTTACTGCTGAAGTGTACACCTGGGACATGTTGGGCAGGTGTGGTAGTTTGAATGGAATTGGCTCCTATAAGCTCATAGGGAGTGGCACTATTGGGAGGTGTGGCCTTGTGTAAGTAGGTGTGGCCTTGTTGAAGGAAGTGTGTCACTGTAGGGGCGGGCTGTGAGGTCTCTCTTGCTTAAGCTTTGCTCAGTGTCTCAGTCCACTTCCTGTTGCCTTCTGATCAAGATGTAGCCAGCACTGTGTCTGCCTGCACACTGCCATGCTCCCAGCTGCTGTGCTTCTATGATGATAATGAACTGAACCTCTGGAACTGTAAGCCACCACCTCAGTTAAATGTTCCCCTTTATGAGAGTTGCCATGGTCAGGGTGTGTCTTCACAGCCATAGAAGCCCTAAGAGAGCAGATAATAGGTGTACAGTAACTATGCGCTGTCAGAACACTTGTTTGAGAAGCTTGACTGGGGCGGTACCTAAGCTGGGGGAAGAGAAGTGTGAAGTCTAACTAGGGTCTGTTGCTTTTACTTTGTTTTAAGATGGGTAGGCATTACAAACAGGCTTCATAGCCAGGAGTGGTGAATCTCTATGAGCTGAGTTCCAGGCCAGCCAGGGTCGCATAGTGAGACCCTGTCTAAAACACCAAACCAAACCAACCAACCAACCAAACAAACAAACAAAAAAGTTGAGTGTGGTGGTGTATACCTGTAATCCCAGTGCTGAGGATCCCTAGGTCTTGCTGATCAGCCCGAAGTTCTGAGGATGCAGAAATAGGTGTGTCTAGGGAATGGGTCGGGGGAGAGGGACCATAAGCAGCCTTGGGGCCAGCAGGAGCCACCTGTTGGCTGGAGATGAAGAGATCAGCTGCAAGCACAGGGGTAAGGGTGGGGGGTGCTTGGAGTGCCGGGCAGCCTCAGGCTAAGAGGATGGAGACCGGGAAAGGACGGCTATTCTCCCCACTTCCCCTTGTGACTGTGCTCTGGCCCTGAGCAAGCTGGAGATATTCAGGGACGGGCTTCAGCTCTCACGGTACTTTTCTGATCCCTGAGGTCATGCTAGGTCAGTCCCATCTTCTCTCAGACCACCAGACAGATGTGGCCCAGGCTACTAGTGGTTAGCCACCCCGTGTCCATACGTGACACCAGCTTCGCAGAGACCTCAGCTGGGCTGACTACACGGCCTCTCACGCCATGGCGGGGGGATGGATAGGAGCAAGAGATGCTTTGACAGCAGCTGGTAAGTTAAGAATTGTGCAATAATTTACATCTGCCTTGGGGACTGCTTTGGAACCCCATAAAAGCAGCAATTGTGCTAGGCTTGGTTGCTGTCAACTCCCATGTCTAGCCGAGTCTGGCACATAGCGGGTGTTTGGCACATGGTGGCTAAATGTCTAGTGATAGGACAGAAGCAGGAGGGCCCCTGAAGATCTCCACCTTCTCTGTGGAGGACGCCGTGCTGTGACCACTGGGAAGACAGCACAGTTGCGACCAGGACTGTCCCTTTGCCCATAGCGCTTTAGGGCCATATGGTCCTTTGCAGTGCCTTGCTGCTTCCTTCGCATCTGAGGCCTTAGGATCCACAGAGGGGCAGGAATACCTACTGGTGCTCACAATGATGCTTCACTTTCCCCATTTATAAAGTGGGCTAATGCTGAAGCTCTTATTGCTGTAGGTGTGCGGGCACGAAATGAGGGCGGCCCAGCACAGTGCCTGGTGTATGGAGGGTGCACCTTTTCTACCCATCCTCTCCCTAAGTGATTCGCTCACACCCTTGGCTTCACCTCTTATGGTCATTCCCAAATCCTGCCTCTTGTAAGGCCTGCCTGAGATGCAGGCCCACGTATCTCACTGTATAGTCTTCATATGCCAAGCAATAGTTAGGGCCTTCTGGGGCTTCCCTGACCTTCCCAGACGCTCTATGCCAAGGCCCAGGTTCCTAGCGGCTGCTTTTCTGCTCTGTGGTGCAGCCTGAGAATGTTATGAGCTTCCTTGTCTCACCCCATGACCCCTGCTCATCTCAGGCCCTTCCTGCCCCCCCGCCCCCCCCCCGCCCTCCCTCCTGGGACCCATCAGCACTCACCCCCACCTCCACAGCTGCCACCACAGCTGGTCATTGACGGAATGTGCAGCTGCTGGGAGCCACATGTGTGGAACAGGCGGTGCACAGCTTCCCCTGGGGCCGGTGGGGATGAGAGTGGGACCATCTGTCTTTGTCTATTTGTCTGTCTATAACATACACACATGAACAAAGACACACGCTCTCCGTTCCTTTTCTGCATAATGCGGGGGATGATACTGGCTTGATTCCCTTTTCTTAGCCCTGGACTACAGAGGTCATGATGGTCGTATTGTCTTTGTATGTGGGGTGCTTCCTGAGAGTGACCTGCAGACCTGCTGCTGGATACTCCCCCGCTCCTCACTCCCATGCTGAAATAGCCCGAGTCCTGAAATGGCTGCTCAGAGCTGGGATGACCTTCAGAACCTCCCAGCTTTCCCAGGCCCTAAGGGACAGCCTTCCATAGAGGAAGCCAGAGGCTCCAGACACATTCCAGAGCCCCCTTGGCAGCACCCAGGGGCTCTGGACTAGACTCAGCCTGGGGCAGTGCCAGCAACATCTGCCTTGGTTCCCACACTCAGGCCCCTCTGGAATCTCACAGATTTCTCTTCCATGTGTGCCTGATGTCAGCAGGACCAGGACACTGTGGGAGGCAGGGAAGAGCTGAGCTTCCTGAAGTCTGATGGCCATGGGTGTGGGGCAGGGATAGAGGGAGACCCTGGTCCTTGCTATGCTCATACATGAGGACAGGGTGGCTCATTTTCTGGCTCTTGGACCTAACTTGGTCCCAGAAAGCTGCTCAGCTCCTCTTAGACCCGGGCCTTCTCTGTAGCAGGGGAGGAGAGTAGGTTCCCATCGATGGGCTTTCTCGTCTGGTCCTTCTTTGTTTTTCAGATAGTATTTGGCTGTGTAGCTCGGCTGGCTTCAGACTTGTTATCCTTCCTCCTCAGCATCCCTAAGAGCCGGGATTACAGGTGTTCACCACAGTAATTAAGTCCTACCACCGTAATTAAATCTTTTTCTTTTGAGGGGGAGTGATAGTGGTGGTGGTGGTAAAGGGAGCAGGGACTCATGTCACCCAGGCCAGTCTTTAACTCACTGTGTAGCTGAAGATGACCTTGAATTTATTATGCTCCTGCCTTCACCTCTCAAGTAATGAGATTATAGGTGTGTGCCACTACACCTTGTTTTATGTGGGTGATACAACCCAGGGCTTTATGTCTGCTAGTTAAGTATTCTATAAACTGAGCTACATCCCCAGATTCTTTCCTTCCTTCCTTCTTTCCTCCCTTTCATTTTTCATTTTATGGGGTGTGTGTGTGTGTGTGTGTGTTTGTGTGTGTGTGTATGTACAAGTGTGCACATGTTTGGAGGTCAAAGAAAAGCGCACAGTTGATTCTTTTCACCGTACAAGTTCCAGGGATGAGCTCAGGTCATCGGGCTTGGAAGCAGGTGCCTTTACTTGTTATCCCACCTTGCTGGCCCCGAATTAAGTCATTGCTTAAAGCCCCAAAGCAGCCATTTCTGCCTTTCCCCACTAAGATTAAATCAAAGTCCCACTGTGTAAACGGAGTTAAAACAGCCCAGAACAGGAAAGTCAGTAGTAGAAACTGGGTTAGAATCCAGTCAAGGGCTCTTTTTCTCTGCCTCCAATCTCTTTCTCTGATGTTTTTATATGGAGGCCCAATGGTGGTGAGATCCAAGGCCTTGGGAAGTAGCTGATATGGCTGGAATTGGAGCCTACTAGGTCCTCTGTGTTGTCAGGGAAACCACACTTCTCCTTCACTTCTTAGTGATGATGGAGGCTTTTAAGAATACACTGCCCAGTGCTGTGCTCTCCTGAGTGTAGACAGACATGGGTTAATGGCCCAGGAAGGCTATGCCACTTTAGCTCTTCTCGGAGACCAAGGCTGAGCCCAGCCGGAGGGACAAGAGATTTCCTGGAGAACCAGCTTGGAAGGATAGGTGGGAGGGAGCAGAGGGGGCCCTGAGACCATGGTGGCGTGCTGTGGAGCAGTGCCTGGAGATTAAACCTTCGGTCTCAGAGGGAAGCACATAAAGACACAGGACTTTCCAAAGGGAAGTCCTTAGACAAGCTGAGCAGCCGAGAAAAGACCAAGACCAGCTGAGCCACCTGGAAGAGACAGACACCGCCTGAGCTGTCTGGAGAAAGGAGTCTAGCCCAGCTGCCTGGAATAGACCAGCTGCCTGGAGAGGACAGTCCCCCTGCTGAGCTGCCTGCAAGCTGTGCAGTGAGCTCTGGGTTCCCAGCTTTAGTGAACAGTCACCAGGCTGGGGGGCTTTTGGGGAATGTCCTGAGTCATTTCTGTGCCTGTAAATCACCCCTCATTCCTACTCCGGTAAGTACAGCTCACCCCTACTCCTGTAACTACCCCCTAACCCCTACTCCTGTAAGTACCCCCAGGAAAGCTCACTAGTTCACCGAGCTGGACTCTGGCTGGTATCTGAACTGTTTGACCTGCCACTGGTTCCCAATCTGGAGTGAGTAGATGTTCGTTCCCATCTCCCTGGGAATTGTGGGACATGACATGGGGCTCTGTCCTATGAAGGAGAAGGGAGAGGAAAGAGGAAGGAGTGTTACAAGTCTTTTTCTGTTCAGCCAGCCAGTTCCCAAATCATGACATGGAGACTTATTATTAATTATGAAAGTTCAGCCAATAGCTTAGGCTTATTTCTAACTAGCTCTTATAACTTAAATTAACCCATTTTTTATTCATTAACTGTCTGCCTCGGGGCTTTATTACCTCATCTCTGTATTGCCCATCCTGCTTGCTCTTCATATCTTGGTGGCTCCCTTCTTCCCAGTGCCCTCTCTGCCCCCAAAATCCTGCCTAGCTATTGGCCATTAAGTTTTTTATTAAGCCAATCAGTGACACATCTTCACAGTGTACAAAAAGACTATTCCACAACAAAGGAAGCTTGCAGAGTAAGAGCCACCGGCAATCTTTTGGTTGTGAGGGAGCCATGAGCAGGTCCAGAGTAGACAGGAGAATCTTAGTTCAGAAAGAGCCAAACATGATGCCTGGGGAGATGGCTGAGGGGGTAAGTATTCTTGTGGTGTGTGTATGAGGTTCCGAGTTTCTTTTCTTTTCTTTCTTTCTTTATTTTGTTGTTATTGTTGTTGTTGTTGTTTTGTTTTTGTTTTTTTAAGACAGGGTTTCTCTGTGTAGCTTTGGAGCCTGTCCTGGAACTCGCTCTGTAGACCAGGCCGGTCCCAAACTCACAGAGATCTGTCTGCCTCTGCCTCCTGAGTATTGGGATTAAAGGCATGTGCCACCACTGCCCAGCTCACACAGTTGTTTTTAAAAGAAAAAAACTAGAAAGAAATGCCTGGTATTTGTGCCCCACTATGCCCAGTCATTCCCGCAGTATTGAAGGAGAAAGAATCCGAAAAAGAATCCAGCTGCCCCTGGAAGCTGCGGGCTGAAGGTGTGACCCCTGCAGTCTGTGAGCAGTGACATTTCTAAAGCAGGTGTCCTGAAAGGGAGACCCCAGGGGCATGCCCTCCAGGCCGCTGTGTGGGGGGGTGGGCTTTACAAGGTCAGCCAGCAGGCACGTGACAAGTTCACACCCCTGACTACACTATCTGTCGGAGGTGCTTTGTAGCACACAGCGGAACTTCCAAGACTTCCAAATGAAGATTAAGACAGCTGTAGTCTGCCTGTTGGGCTCTCCTCGCCCCTGATTGCTGTGGTGACAGTCAGCAGTAGATAATATTAGGATGTGTGGCCAGGGGAGGAAATTAGCTCATGAGGGTCTGCCCTCATGAATGCGGTCAGTGTCTGTGGGGAAGAGACCGGGGCAGCCTTTGTCCCTTCTACCACACAGTGAGGTGGCCATCTATGAGACAGAAACTCCATTGGCCAGATGCCTGATCTTCAATTTCAGCCTCCAGGGTTTTGAGAAAGGTGGTTTTCTTTTCGTTGTTTGTTCAATCGTTTGTTTGTTTTTGAGATGGGGGTCTCTCTGTTTAGTCCCGGCCATCTTGGAACTTGCGAGTAGACAGGCTGTCCTTAAACTCACAGAGATCATCTTGCTTCTGCCTCCCAAGTGCTGGAATTAAAGACGTCCACGTCTCGCCTGAGAATTCGGTTTCCATTGTCTCTAAGCTCCAAGTTTCTGGGAGTTTGGTAGAGCAGCTGGAACAGCCCAACACATGTCGTTTCACGGGGGATGGCTCTAAATCTGCAGTGACAGTTTGGCGTTCAGTTTCCTTTCTATACCCGACAAATGTTTTCCTTTTCTCTGCAAGATGTAAATAAAAAACTTTACTTGTATTTCCAACTCAGGAAAAAGAAAAAAGAGCAGGGTGAAGGCAACCAATATTTTTGCCTCCATACAGAGGGAACTGCTTCTCTCCAAAGTCCCCATAGGAAACCACTTCACGCACTTCTGCTCAGAGTCACTCAAATGAAGAGGCCGGTTCACTCCTGAGGCTTGGAGACACATAGTTCAAACTAACTTAATGATGGCTCAACATTTCTCTAGGTTTTAGAAATTATTTTTGAAGCCAAGTATAGTGACCCACACCTTTAATCCCGGAAGACCAGCTTGCTCTGTGTAGGTGGTTTCAGGCCAGCCAGGGCTATGTAGCAAGAATCTGTCTTGAAAGAAAGAAATGGGGGAGGGAGAGGGAGAGGGAGGGAGGAAGAAAGGAAGGGGGGAAGGAAGGAAGGAAAGAAAGAAATGAAGGAAAGGAGGGAGGAAGGAAGGAAGAAAAGAAGGAAGGAAAGAAGGAATGAAGAAAGGAAATAACGAAAGAAGGAAGGAAGGAAGAAACCTGTTCTTAGTTGTTTATTTTCTGGGAAAGCCTTCAGATGTACCCCAGGCTGATGTCAAATTTTGAAACTCCCTTTCTCAGCCTCTCCAGTTCAGGGAGTAAGGGCGTTCTCCACCACATGTGCAATTCTTGAGTTTTATCTTTTAACATCTTATAAGGGACTAGAGAGATGGCTTTTCTAGAGGACCCCAGTTCAATTCCCAGTAACCACATAGTGGCTCACACTGTAATTCCAATCCTAGGAGATTCAGTGCTCGCTTCTGTCCTCTTTGGACACTGCATGCAAGTGGTGCACAGACACACATGCAGGCAAAACACCCATACACACGAAACAAAACAAAATAATAAATAAACACATGTTCTCAAGACCCAGGTGTGGCAGCACAGCTTGACCTATGATCTACACGGAAAGTTCCAGGTCAGCCCATGATCTATAGTCAGACCTTGTCTCAAAAACAACAAAACAAAACAACTAACAAAAATGCGGTTGTTTGTTTATTCTGTTTTTAGAAGCCGTGTAAGCGCGTCAGGACAGTGTAGCCCGTAAGAGACACCTGCAGTCCATTGATAAGTTGGTTTTGTGTATGTGTTTTGTTTGGTCTGAAGGGTCTACTTCCCTTCCTTTTTCTTCCCTCTCCTCCTACCTTCCTCTTCCCCTTCTGCCCTCTTTTCTTTGAGATGGGGACTCTCCGTGTAACTTAGGCTGGTTTGAAATCCTGGTTCTTCCTGCTGCAGCCTCGAAGTACCAGGGCTACAGGAGTACAGCACCACTCTGGATCCAGGTGACAAGCTGACATCCAGCCTTACCGATGGTTGCGAGTCACCAAGTAAGTGCTAGGACCTGAACCTGGGTCCTCTGCAAGAACAGCGAGTGCTCTTAACCACAGAACCATCTGTCCAGCCCTAAATATATCTTTTTTTTTTCAAGACAGGGTTTCTCTGTAGCTTTGAAGCCTGTCTTAGAACTAGCTCTGTAGACCAGGCTTGTCTTGAACTCACAGAGATTCACCTACCTCTGCCTCCCAAGTGCTGGGATTAAAGGTGTGCGCCACCATCGCCTGGCCCCTAAATACATCTTTTAGAGAACACAGTGTACCCTCATGAACTATGGTCATAGTTGTCAAGACTGTTTGTTTTTAAAGTGACCTACTGGGGAGTGTGGCCAATGAGCAAAATAAAAGGAGAAAAATATGTAACTCTTGGGCCATCCCTGAGCTCAGCAAGTAGGAAGGAAAGGGCACACAGAAAGAAGGAATGGTGCCCAGGCGCCTTCTATTCTGTTGTTCCTGTGTTTCAGCGCCAAGGCACATTCGTGTCATGGTGTTTTTGTCCTCAAATCCAGTTTTGGGAGCATGTCAGAAAGTAGAGGATTCAGTCCCGGCAGCCGTCCTCCATTCAGCCGCTTCCCCTGCCTTAGATGTGACCCCCCGCTGCTAACCACTGTGAGTAGCTCCAGGATCACCTGTCAATGGACATTATAAAAATGTCTTGGTGCCATCAAGACATCTGCAAACACAACTGCTGTGACATCCCCCAAGATGGAGGCTCTAGGGCTCCTGAACTTAGGAACCTGCTGGGCGGGAGCTTGGAGGGAGGAAGTGAAAGACCACGCACCTCCCCTCCCCTGGTGACCAGGATGTGGGAATGAGAGAAAGAAGACTTATGGTTGGAGAATCAAGGAAGCATCTTTCCTTCTAGTCTTAGAAGTCACAGGAAGGGCTAGTACAACCTTGGGGGCTTCTGGCTATACCAGGCCTTAGGAGGTATGAGCTGTGGTAGCCAACCCCCGATTGGCCCAGATTGCTTCCCTCCTGGTAGTCACACCCTTGGGTAAGACTGTCTCATCCTGAATCAGGGTTGTGGCCCATAGACAATGGCTCCTGAAGTGTTGCTCCTGAGGCTGGGTCATCAACAACCAATGTCTTCTTTCTCCTTTCACAACCGCTGTCTCTTGAGGACATTCAGGCAAACTGACCAGCTGCAGACTACCTGCCACAGCCGCCTTACCTTGGAAGCAGGACACCCCCCCCCCCCCCCCGCGCCATAGCCCTAGTGGAGCTTCAGATAACTCTAGCCCCACCTGACAGTTGACCACAGCTGTTCTGCCACCCTGTTGAGATGCAGGGAGATGTTGGGGTACAGAGGAAGGACTGTGTGGTTGGGATGAGTGTCAGGTGACCTTCCCAATCTCATATCCTTTCTCTCCCACTTCTCCCTCACGCTGATAGCTCTAGAGGAAATAGAGTCCACAGCTGCAGCTCCGCTGGGGTGTTTGTTTCTTCTCCTGTTACGTGACAAACACCCGACCAAAGCCACTTAAGGGGAAAGGTCTTACCTTAGCTCAAGGTTACAGTTCAAGGGTACAGTCCATCTTAGCAAGAAAGCCAAGGCCGCAGGGCTTTAAGCAGCTGGCCACATCAAATCCACAGAAAGCAGTGATGGATGCTCGTGTCCAGCTTCCTTTCTTCTTATACAGTCTGAGACCCAAGCCCAGGGAATGGTGCTGCCCACGTTTAGTGAGGATCTTCCCACCTCAGCGTAAGAACGAATTCCTCACAAGTCTGCCCAGAGACTAGCTGATCCCTCACAGCTGTCTAGCGGCTTGCCTCCTAGGTGGTCCAGATCCGGTCAGTGGATGTGGAGAAGCCTCCTTTCAGGGGCTCAATCTTCCATCCGCCTCAGCATCTCCCCCTCATGAAAGAGAGGCCTACGGAGAGACCTGAGCATCACCGGATTTCGAGCCAGGCAGGTTTGGGGACACATTTCTGAAATTCCAGAATTTAGGAGATTTGACGCAGGAGGATTTTGAGTTTGAGGCTTTTCTGAGCTAAATGGCAAGACCTTCTCTCTCTCCCTCTCTCCCTCTCTCTCTCTGAAGCTTGAGGACAATTTTACTAGGGATCTAAGATTAAAACAGTAGGGAAAGAAAAGCTGCAAATCCAGGCAGCTGCCAGGAGAAGGTAGAAGAGGAAGAGAGAAAACTGAAAACCATGTCATTTGTAAGAGCTTCATGGTAGAAGGGCAGTGGGGGCTTCAGTAAGAGTGAGGAAGCTTGGGGTTGGAGAGATGGCTCAGTGGTTAAGAGCACTGACTGCTCTTCCAGAGGTCCTGAGTTCAATTCCCAGCAACCACATGGTGGCTCACAACCATCTGTAATGGGGTCTGGTGACCTCTTCTGACCTGCAGGCATACATGCAGACAGAATATTGTATACATAATAAATAAGTATTTTTTTTTAAAAAAAAAAAGAGTGAAGAAGCTCAGAACATCAGAAAAACATGCCCAGGGCCTCGCTGTGTAGCCCTGACTGACCCTGACTATGCCATGCAGACTAGACTGGCCTCAGACTCACAAAGGTCCACCTGCCTCTGCAAGGATTCAAGCCACAGTGGCCCAGCCTAAGACCAGGCTTTGGGGAAAAGAATAGAAAGAAAAAGACAGATGAAAACAGAGGGGACAGGGAGATGGCTCAGCAGTTAAGCACACTCTTCCAGACAACCCAGGTTCAATTCTCAGCACCCACATGCGGCTCACAACTACTTGTATCTCCAATTCCAGGTCCTAGAAGCATTTCTGTGGCAGAAACTCGGCAAACAACTGCAAGACTGGTTTCTTCCTTCCTTCCT
This sequence comes from Microtus pennsylvanicus, assembly GCF_037038515.1. Taxonomy (NCBI): domain Eukaryota; kingdom Metazoa; phylum Chordata; class Mammalia; order Rodentia; family Cricetidae; genus Microtus; species Microtus pennsylvanicus. The sequence goes on along the minus strand of NC_134591.1, from coordinate 55,143,548 downwards.
TCGTTCCTTCGTACCTTCCTTCCTTTCTTTCTTCCCTCCTTCTTTTCCTTCCCTTCCCCTTCCCTTCTTCTTTCCTTCTTCCTTTTGTCCTTCCTTCCTCCCTCTCTCTCTCTCTTTGTTTCTTTTTTTTGAGGTGAAGTTTCTCTGTATAGTCCTGGCTATCCCAGAACTTACTCTGTAGGCCAGGCTGGCCCCCAGCACACAGAGATCCGTCTGCCGAGTGCTGGGATTAAAGGCGTGTGTCACCACCACCTAGCTTGTTTTAAAATAACAACAGAGCCAGATTTCTTAGGGTTTATACCAGCTTCTGGATTCATTTGCAAGTATTTTTTTTTTAGAGGAAGGCAGAAAAGAAGACAATATAAATACATTTGAATGGCTGTTTATTTGTATGGCTTTTAGGAAGCAGAACCCTTGTGGAATGAAGGCATAGGACGAACATGAGGGGAAGCACTCACAGCAATAAGCGTGTAGCACCTTTATCATCTGACCAGGAAATGGGTGGACAGACCAGGAGCCACTGATATGCTGAAAGTCGGCAACGGGGAGGGGCTAAAAACGGTGCTTGCCCACTCTTGTCCCAGGTAAGGGGGTCACAGACCCCCTTGGACATGCTCCCGCTCTCCAAGGAGGCACTTGGGGGTTCACGCCAAGCAGCAAGCCAGCGAGGCCAGGTGAAGGAGCCCAGGGCAGCGGAGACAGAGGTAAACAGGGGGCTACTGCTAGGTGGGCCAGCGCAGGGTTTGCTACAGTGAGGGTTTCGTTCTTGACCTTGCTCTCAGTAGGGGATACTGGAACACTATTGACAGGAAATTGGAAGTTAAGATTATAGGTGTGTTGATTTAAGAACGAGGTTTGTGCCCATTTGTTCAGTTTTTTGTTTTGAAACAGGATGTCATTGTGTAGCTTTGGAGCCTGTTCTGGAACTCACGCTGTAGACCAGACTGGCCTTGGACTCACAGAGATCCACCTACCTCTGTCCCCTAGTGCTGGGATTAAAGGCGTGTGCCACAGTACAGAAGGACATTCAGGTTCTTGTTTTGTCTTGTTTGCTTTTTAATAGGGTCTTGATGGTAGGCCAGGCTGGCCTTGAATTTAGCATCCTCTAACCTCAGCTTCCGGTGCTGGGATAACAGGTATGCACTTCCATGCCCAGCTTGTACCCAAGCCTTTAAACACACAGGGGATGTTCTACACCATCCCCAAGGTCTCATAAAGACCCCAAGCTGTGGTTCTGAGAGCAATGTCCTTCCGTTCTCAGTTACTTGAGTCTAACAGCCCCATTCAGCTGGCTAGGGCCAGTAGGAGCAAACTGGAGATCGGAGGGATAGATTTAGCAGACAAGGTAAGCTTCCTTTGGCCTGTGCAGTGTTTTCTAAACTTGAAATAGTTGCCAATATTTGAAAGTTCAGATTCTAACTTCTCAGAACAAAACAAAACACAGTGGAACATCAGGTCCTACCAGCTCAAATTTCTACATGGCAGAGAGGTACAGGACCCTGGATGCCATTGTCCTCAAGACCTAGCCCAATGCCCTTTACTTCTATCTGCTTCCTGAGTGGCTCCTTACACATAGGGTTTGTGACCCCACTCACACAGTATGTTTGCAATGACCTTGGCAACCTTTTGATCAGTGTCAGTTTGTGGTGGTATGGCCCTTCAGGAAGACACTTCCCAGTCAAGGTCAAAGGTAAACCAGGGCTGGCAAGAACAGAAGGCCAGGAAGGAAGTCAGCTTGCCTCACAGTGGCCGTAGGGTAGCTCCTAATCTGACCATATTAGCCCTGGCTCTGTTGGAGGAGGGAAGAGATGTGGGGAGACTGAGTCAGGTGGCATCTGGTTCTGTCACTCCCTCCCCAAAGCTGCAGAGCCACAGGGAAAGGAGGTGGAGAAGTCAGAGGCAACAGAAGTGAAACAGACACAGGAAACTAAAGAGAAAGACTGAGCGGCCTGGCCTCCATGGCCCTTGAGTGAGGCACATGCAGTGCCCGTGAGATGATGGGGGGCAGCCAGGACCAAGGAGTAAGGCTGGTCATCAATCAGTGGGGCCCAGGATCCTCAAATTACCGAGACAGCCATCCGTACACACTCCAAGCTTACAGGTGTGTATGATACACAAGACACAGACACACATACAAGTATGCACACACAGTCCTCAGCAGAGAAGTGTGTCCATCACACCTATAAACACATATTCAGTCTATACTGCAGGTTATGGTCACAGGTGTTTCTCCAGACACACCATCACAGTGGTTTTCGGTGAGAGCTGCCGGCTCGTCATATAGAGATGTTCCAGAAACATGGTCAGAGCACCTGAAGTCCTTTTTGGCTCCTAGAGTCCAGGACAGTAATCTGTAGCATGGAAGGAGAGAAACGTAACCCACAGGCACAATGGAATGCCAGCCTGCAGTGCCACCTACTGGCAAGAGAGGTTTCTGCACATTGCCTTCAGGGCAGAACACAGGACACCTGTGCAGTGAAGCTACCAACCACTGGGCCAAGGGTCATCGTTGTTGCCTCCTCCTCCTCCTCCTCCTCCTCCTCCTCCTCCTCTTCCTCCTCCTCCTTCTCCTCCTCCTCCTCCTCCTCCTCCTCCTCCTCCTCCTCCTCCTCCTCCTCCTCCTCCTCCTCCTCCTCCTCCTCCTCCTCCTCTTCCTTCTCCTCCTCCGATTCTGCTGGAGATAGGTGAGAATCTGGCATCCTTGGAGCCATACCACAGCATCAGAGAAGGAATATTAAGGACCATGCCTGCCGGCTGGAAAGCAAAGGTCCAGTTCACAAAGGCAGTAAGGTAGTAAACCAGGTTCCATCTTTCATGCCACCTCCGTCTGGGACAGGCTGTCTGAAGAGCTGCATGAAGAAGCCGAGGCTTTGTAAGGGAGACTACCATGATGGGTGACACCAGCTGTTGTGGCAGGTGAGACAGCTTGACATGTTTGCAGTGAATTCAGAAATTTCCATTGTAAGGGTGGCTTGGTTGCTTGCACCTCGTACTTGAAGAAAACGTCTACCTTTTAGTGGAATCTGGCTTCTCACTCCCTCTGCATCCTTCTGAGCCAAAGCCTTCCGGAGACCCTCGAGAACTTGTTTTCAGAGACCGAGTGAGGATGGCTTGCTAGATTGGGAGCTGCTGGAGTCAACACTGGGCACTCCCCTTTATTCAAAGCCCGCGTTTCATAGCCATTCACTCACCAGCACTCATTAGGGCTCAAGAGACCCCAGGGGGCCAATGAGGAGCTGAGATGACAGCTGTAGAGATGGGTGCTGGGGAACCAGCAAGGCCACCTGTAGCCAAGGTCATGTTCCTGGTCCCTCACCTGTCAGCTTGAGAGGGTGAATTCAGTCTGACTTGTGTCAAATGTATGCATCAACCAACTTGCTATTTACAGTACTTAGAATTTTAAACCCTTGAGTGTCAGGAAAGGGTTAGATAGTCGTTAAGTCCCCATCTCTCCCTGCCTCCTTTAGCTAGAAAGTCGATTTCTGTCCTTAAATGCTTAGGAGGATGTAACCTTGTTGTCCCAGTGGCCAGGGTGTTTATCTTGATGCAAGGGTCAGCAGACTTCTCTGTAAGAGGGTCGGATAATAAGTATTCTTTTGGCTTTGGGGTTTCCGTTGGTTCCATCGAATTCTGATACTGTAGTGTATCTATAAGCCCAGTGGACGCGGAGTTTAAAACGACAGAAGCTTCCTCATGACAACAGGAAATGGATCCAATTTGGCCTCAACCCTTTTTAGCTCAACTCAGTGATCTGCAAACTGAGTTTCACATAGCTTGAAGTTGTTCAAAAGCGGTTTGGAAGGACTGCCCTAATTTCCATCACTGTCAGCGAGGCGGCTCGAACCAGAATTCACCTGCTCAAATGTGTCCCAGCTTTTCAACAGGTCAGCTTCGGGTGAGTTCTTCCAGAATGGAGCTTCTCTGGCCACTGTATGGAAAATGATGGATACCTAGGTCCCAGCATCAGATAGTCCCAGCACTGCCACCTACGAGCTCGGCGACTTTGAGCAAGTTACCATAGGTCCCCAAATCACTGCGTCCTGGACACCTCAAGAGGGTAGAAATGGCCACAGCGCTGGTATCTCCTCCTGGATCACAGGAAGATACAGGATTCCCAGTGGAGGGGCCAGGGCTTCTGAGGTTACCAAGGGACACCCAGGGACACATTTGGGGCAGGGCTATTTACCACGTGCTGTGGAGGGGCTTTGATATTCTGATCATTGCTTTACTGCACGCCAATCGAACAGAAGTGTAGTAGCACCGAGTCTGTCAGGGACTTGAACTTCTTGCTAGCTTCTACTGCATTCCCACTAATGTAGCCAGGCCGTCACATATGGGAGGGTTTGCTTTTTTCTTTTCGCGATGGGGTCTCATGCTGCCCAGGCTGGACTTGGACTGGCTATGCAGCTGAGAAGCACCTTGACTTTCTGACTCCTTCTGCTTCCACCCCTCCAGTGTTGGAGTTAAAGGTGTGCACCGTCATATCTAGCTTGTGCAGTGCTGTGGGCTGAACCCAGGCTTTTGTATTCAGTAGGCAAGCACTCTGCTAGCTGAGCCCGATGCCCAGCTACATCTCCGTCCCCCGAAGGGCATTCTGTAGTAATCTTAGCCATCTCCATGAGTAATAACAAACAGAGCTACTGTTCTGCTGAGTGGCAGTTCCACGGGGCCTGGGACTCGGCTGGCAAGCACCCCTTAGGAGGAGAGTTCTGCTAGGCCTAGGGATGTGGTGCTTCCAGCTAAAGATGTCCAGGATTCTGGGGGCAGTTGGCTCTTCTGCCCCAGCGCTGCTGTCTGAGGTTGGGCCTGGAGCTTTGATGCTCAGCTGGTTTTTAAATCTCCTGGTAACACAATAAACAATGCTTCATGCTGCCAGGCTCCTCTTCAGCCCTCGAGTCCATCAGGAGGACTGTGCGGCTGCAGCTGGAGCCTGCCCCCAGGACTTCTGGCCTTTTAGTCCAGCTCCAGAAGCTTTTGTCCAGGCTTGAGATGCTCAATCTTGGTTTCGGTAATAGAATTTGGACCTTTCTGCGCTGCCCAGGGCTGTCTGTATTCATGGTGTCTCCAGTGAAATCCGCAGCTTTTTACTGCACCTTATCTCCTTGCTTCTGGGATGGTACTATTCCTGTTTCCTGAGAAACCTGGAAGGGTTTGCCGTATTCATAACCAGGCCCTGGCTACTAAGTCTCCTGCATCCCAGCACATCTGATGCTGTCTTCAGCCCAGTCTTTCTGACTGGGCACCCTAAGGACACTCTGTGAGCCTGCATTCTGCACACCTCTACAAGCTTCTTGTGGCCACTGACCGAGCCTTGAGGAAGGGACCCTTCAAGAGGGTGACGATGGCCTCACGGCAGAAGGCTACTGTATGATCTAAGGAAGGCGGAAAGTGCCCCGTGGCTGAGCTTCCTCTCTCACCCCCCTCTTTCATTCCCTTGCAGCTGTTCTTAGGTTGCACAGCATCTCTGGTCTGTCGTGGAGACCCACTAGGGGAGGAAGCCCCTTACAGACTTTGTTCTACCCCAGGCCTCCTCTGCTGGCAGGAAGAGTCCTGACTATAATGATGAAAATGACCCTGTGCAAAAACACCTTTGCTTTGTGCCCTCCCGGGTGCGGTAATGCCAGTGGCTCCATAAAGCAGCTCTGTCTATCTCACGTGCATCACCACTTTCCAGGAACAATGTCTGCATGTAACACAGACGGGAACCACGTCTACATGCTGCACAGACAGGAACCACATCTGCATGCTGCACAGACAGGAACTGCTTCCGCATGCTGCAGACACAGACAGGAACCATGTCTGCATGCTGCACAGACGGGAACTGCGTCCGCATGCTGCAGACCCAGACTGGAACCATGTCTGTATGCTGCACAGACGGGAACTGCGTCTGCATGCTGCACAGACGGGAACTGCATCTGCATGCTGCACAGATGGGAACTGTGTCTGCATGCTGCACAGACATGCTACAGATACAGACAGGAACTGTGTCTATATGCTGCGGACATAGATGGGAACCGCGTCCGCACGCTGCAGACACAGACAGGAACCGTGTCCACATGCTGCAGACACAGATGCACACTCAACTCCGTGTTTCTCGTTTGGCCCAAGCTTGTTCTCATTTCCAGGAGCTCCTGAGCCTTCTTCATGCTTCTTCCTGCAGCTGCTACCCTGAGACACACTGCCCAGGACATGTTCTCGTTCAGATCCTGAGTCAAATGCCTAGAAAGGCAGAGGTTAGAGTCTCCGGTTGCCCTTCTCCCCATTTCCAGGCCCTCTCCTGGCCCTCTGATGATGCTTTGGGTTTCCCCATTGCTGAAATCTTTGTGGGAGCCAGGCAATCAGTGCACAAATACATGTCTGCTTGCCCCTCCCTTCTCATCTTCTTAGGGGACCAAGCATCCACTCTTCCACCCTTCCTCTGAGTGCCAGGGCTGCTTAGCAAAGGAGGAGGTGACCATCGCTCATCATGTGGAGAAGACAGGGCTGCCTGGTTTCATGCAAAGGTGGAGTCATCACTGGTACCTCTCAGGGGGCTGGTTCATCCCAGAGTCCTTTGTACCGCACCCCAGGGACAGCTCATCACCCCCAGGGTATCTCTGACTGGCTTTTCCTTCTCCACAGCAGCATCAGGCTGGTACACGTTCAGCGCATCTCTCTCTAAGCCTCACGTCCTTAGTGTCTTTGTGTTCAGATAAGATCAGACCTGACACTTCTCGGTCTCCCTGCAGCAGCTTGCCCTCAGACTCAGCCTGGACAATCACTCACTCAGAGCCTGTGGTTTCTCCATATTTGGGGCTGGAGTGCTCTTTTGTTGCTGGGAAACCTTCCTTACAGCATGGTAGGTGGTAGTGACTGGTAGACCCAGGACTGAGGTGAGGAGCTTGGCAGACAGAACTGCTGAACTTTGCCTAAAAACTGAAAGCAAAGAACTCCCCCCCCCCACAGAGTTGTTAAGCCACTAAAGCACAATCCAGAAGGAGCCTGCAGTGCCCCCTGCTGGCTAGAGGAGAATTTGCACGTAGGGTACATTCCTCCCATCATTACTTTCCACTCCCATCATTTCTTTCAGCTGGCAACCGACAGTCGGGTTAGCTCAGGTTAGCAAGTCACAGGAAACAACAGGTCACCCTGTGCAGTAGTTCCCAAACATGGCGAGATATAGACAGGGCTGTGCGTATTTTCCATCTGATGGGCTAAAGGGCTGAGGAGCGAAGGTCTGGAATCTAGCTTATGGCCAGGCTTGGGCCAGAGGAAGGGCCATCATTTTTGTCATCCATTCACCTAGACAGAGTGTTATCTTGTAATCTACACAGGTGCCATAGGAACCAGCAGCTCTGGCACAGGAGGATCCATTTAGGGCATCATCCAAGCTTTGACTAAAGGACAACTTGGAAATCACCTAAAAGGGGGGTAAACTGAGGCTTACAAGAAAGAGGGACTTAAGTCATGCAGTCCACGCCTTAATCCACCCTCTCCTGCTCTTCACACTACATGTGACAGTTTTCATCCCAAGCCCTTTGGCATCCTGGCTTCTCTGACTGTGCCGCTCTCGGTCCTACCAATTTCTCCACGACATCTAAACTACCCTGCCGAGTCCTGCTTTCCTTGCCAGGATCATGGCGGTGTTTGCCCAGCAGGGACTGTGAGAATGCTGGCCCCGACTTCCTAAATTCCTTGGAGTATCTGAGCAGAGGGAAGAGGGCAACAGGCAGGATGGTGGACAGTGAGGTGCCAGGAAAGGTCACCAGGTGAGGTTCGGAAGTATGTCAGGGAGCCTACAGCGAGGTGACCCTACTACTGTGAACCCAGAGTCTGCTTAGCCGCAGCTGCCCGCCGGGGTGTCTGGGCCACGCCGTAAGGCACATGGGCAGCCACTGTGCCCATTTCCTGTGCCCCAGCCACATGAAACATCTGGTCATCAAAGAAGATGTGTGGGCGGATCTTCTCAAGAAGGGGGCCCTTGGGCGCTCCAGCTAGGAATAAGGCCTCATCCGTCTCCAGGCCCCAGCTTCGCAGGGTCTTGAGGGCCCGAGCCCCAGAACTGGCTGCACTGCGCGCTGTCACCAAGTAAGTACGAATCGGGCACTCCAACCGCAGGCCTTTGGAATAGAATTTCTTCTGCAGTCTACCGAGTGCTTCCAGAAAGCCTTTTAGGGGGCCCTATGGAGTTAAGGAGACACTGTAAGATCCCCCTGCTAAACATCCGCCCTTTTATCCTAAAGCGCCAGGCTGTTGGGGTGGGAAATCCGTAATCTTTTTGTTGTTTTGCTCTTCCTCTTCTGGCTACTGTGTACCTGCTGGGGCTGTAGGTACCTGTAGTCTGGGATCTATCTTACTGTGATCAGGGCGGTGTCAGGGCAACTGTTGCTAGGCATATCCATCCGTGTCTCTTGCAGCAATCTATCCTGAAGCTCTGTAAGTGTGGTTGTCTGTGTTTATTAGCAAAGAAGGAATTAAAACGAACTAGTAATGATGGCATGGGCAGCTGCCAACCAGAGTGGACTCTCTATCTGAACATCTGCGCCAGATGGCTCAGTGTGTAGCTACCGACTATGAGCCTGTCTGTGGACAGACACACGTGTGGCTCAGGGTGTTGGTCTCAAGCTCTTTGGGGTCAGGGGATATGACCACAGCAACAAAGCTACCGCAGGTCTATGAATAAAGAACCAACTGGTGTAGAATGTTGCCCGTTGGAGCCAAGGAAGGTGGGCTGCTAGTTCTGGGGATTTCCCTAGCTTGGTAATCTGGGGTAAGTAGTGTTCTTCTGGGTCTCTGTCAACCACTTAGTGGGGAAAGTGTCCTGCCCTGGGCACCTAGATTTCTATAAAAGCTTAAGTTGAAGCTCCCAGCAAGGCTGGAGAATCCCATTGCTCCACCCCTAGGGAATTTCTAACAAGCTCCAAGACACTTTCTGTTCTCAGAGAGCCATTGAGAAGAGTGAGGGAAGGTGAGGCTCTCTGTGTCAATTAATCAAGGGAACAGTAAGAGGTGGTCCCAGGTCACCACAGCCTCAGCTACCCACACTAGGGCAATAGAGTTCTTCCTGTCTCCTGGTGATGGGAGCAGGGGCTTCTGGAGGGGTAGCTGCTTACTCAGAAGGGGATTTAAAAAGGGGAGTTGAGGTTTACAGGGTAAGGCCAGTGGATTGTGGGGGGGGGGTGGCTCAGATTTTATGGAGGGCTGGGGACTTCAGAGAAGGATTGAAGACTCAGAATGGGGGTGGGTGCTTCTCAGAGGAGACGGAGACCTTAGAAAGGGGTTTGGAGGAACAAAGCAGGGAGGCAAAGGCGTCTTCAGAGAGATGCTAGAGGCCCCAAGAGGTGGGGGATGGGACTTGAGTGAGGAGGTGGGACTCAGGGAAGGGGTGGAGTCTCACTGAAGGGAGCCAGGGGCCAAGTGTGAGAGAGGGTTAGAACTTGGGAGACAGAGGCAGGCAGATATACACAGAGAAACCCTGCCTTGAGAAATGAGAGAGAAAGAGAGAGACAGACAGAGAGAGACAGAGATAGAGACAGAGAGGGAGGGAGAGAGACACAGACAGAAAGAGACACACAGAGAGAGGGAGAGAGAGGGAGAGAGAGGGAGAGAGAGAGAGAGAGAGAGAGAGAGAGAGAGAGAGAGAGAGAGAGAGAGAGGAGTCTTGAGTCTTGGTAAGAGAACCTGGTGGGGATGTGGGCTTAGCCTGGGTTTGGCCCTGAGCTGGGAGTCCAGGCCAGGCTGGGTTCTGGGGAATAAGGGGCTATTCGGGGGTCCTGGGAGTGTGGAGCACCTGCGCCAAAGGTTTGTTCTCATGGGCCTTCTCATGCTCGAAGAATCTGTCCAGTCCATGGGCCTTGACAATGCGCTCTGACTCGTCAGAAAAGAGCACAGCATCCCCATCGAAGGCCACGCGGAGCTGACTCTGGGACACAACCACATCCCTGCTGGGGCTGAAGATGGTGGCAGCGGCAATCCCTGCACAGAGAGAGGTAAGTGTTGTCTGCCTGGGCACAGGAGAGGGTGTCTCACGCTGTCCTTGTTCCACCAGCTTCCCCAGAACTAAAGGCAAGTGTAACAGGGACTCCTATTAAAAACAGTTTAATTTGGGAGTCTGCAGATCCTGACTATGAGTATGCAGCAGCTGCAGTGTAGAGTTGTCACTCTGAGGGTCCCCACCAAGGTCTAGAGGCTGCCTCATTAATACTATCTGCGGGGAGAGCTCCAGAGGTGACCTTGGGCAGGAGGGCACTGAAGAGCTATTTATCAGCCAGCTTGAAGAAATTCGAATACTTTAACACTGAGGAAGATCAGGCTGGTGTGGACTAGTCAAATACCAGTCTTGGCTGGGAGCACAGGACTCCTACCTCCCTGTTCTGTTTGGAATTCTATACCCTATATGAACCTCCAGCAGACAGGGAAGCATGCCTTGGGGGGTGCAGACACTCCTTCACTAGTGATGCCAAGTTACATACTTTCTTTGGACCAAGATAAAATTCAGGTTCTTTCAGGTCCATTTGAGGCTGAGCTCTCAGGCTGCAGGAGAGATGGGTGGGTGTGGACACCCTGTCTACAGCCGCCAAGCACCCAGGTATACTGACGTCACTTTGGTTCAGACTGTGGAATAATGTGCTTGGTCCTGGGAAGCAGCGTAAACTCCTTGTGATCGTGTATAGAGACTTCCTGCAACCAGGGCTCCTCTGGGTGCAAGGAGGCCTGTCAGAGACCAAGGCTCCAGGTTTGAATCAACTGAATCCTCCTCCCATGGTTGTCATCTCTCTAAAGGCCCCTTCTACCCTACCCCTTGGGAATCTAGGGTCATGGAGGTAGGCTTCCGCAGAGCTCTGGCAAAAGCTAGCAGTACAGGTCTCACAGCGGCTTCATTAGCCTAAAGATGCCCAGGGTAAGACAAGGTCCTGAGTATCAGGCTACCTACCTTCTCAGCTCTGTCAGTCAAATGCCAAGATGGCCCAGAACCCCCCTACTCTGAGCAGGAAATTTATCTAACCACACCCCCTAGACTAAAAGCCAAATTCCACATGCACAGAGACACACATACAGGTTAGTTCCCAGACCCCAAACAAAAGGTGTGACGTACCTAGGGAAATGCCTATGGGTCCTGGCTAAAGAAAGCCTCACCAAAGAAAGGCCAGTACGGAAGGGAGCAGTTGACAAAGAAACCAGCCTGAGTACGCATCCGGGCAGATGGGCAATCAGTCTTTCCTCCTCCGCGGGCTCCTGTTGGGAGGACTGAGACCATGCCTATCACCCCTTGAAAGGGGCACAGGGAATGAGCTTCTCATTATCAATACTTGTAGCTGAGTCCCCTAATCTCACTCAACATGAGACAGTTCAGCTGTGGGAGATGAAAGCCAATCACTCAGGCCAGGTTAAATATGAATCTTCCCTCTTTTTCACTGGCCCAGTGATAGATGGAAGCTTCCTGATCACACAGGAATCAGAACTCCCATCAGTCCTGAGGAATCTTAGGAAGCAGTAGCTTTCTGGGCTGTAAGGAAAGTTTCTATGGAAACAGAAGGCTAGGTGATGTTGATGGATGTACACAGTAGAGCAGGAGAAGGGAAGGAGGATTAGGGAGGGCTTTGTTTTCACTTTACAAGACAGATCATGGGACGTATGCACAGTTCCCCTTGCAGTTACCTTGACAACCCCAGCGCTTGTTCAGAGCTTCAGGACCAGGCTTCTCCCCACTGGGACCCCTTTATGTATGCGCAAGAGTCCCCATAGTCTCCCTTCCCGTTCTGACTTACCCTCATCAATGGCTTCTCGCACTTTTTCCGCATCAGCTGACAGGTAGAGGTTGGTGTGATAGGCCTTGAGGTAGCAGATGGGGCTGTTCCCACCTGTCATGCAGAATCGCTCAATGAACAGGTCTGTGGAGGTAGAGAGAGCCCAGGTGAGGCCCCAGAATGGTCTCTCTCTGCCTAGTGTGAGCTGCCTGGGATCTGAGAGGGGGCGTGGTCAGCAGAGTGCCTCTCTATTTCCGCCTGGCATTCCCCCTGCATCTTTCATCGAGGAAACAGAATGGTCACACATCTGGAGAAAGCTCCTGGTTTACAGCCTCCCTCCTGCTCAGACCCGGGCTTCCTGGTCACAGCTGATTGTACTAATTGGCAGAGTCTGGACCCAGCCGAGCCGATCAGAGTCCAACCTGGGGAGCTTGCTCCCATGGTGGCAAAAGCTGTGTAGTAGCTGACTGACGAGTGGCCGCTAGCCTCAGCCACTACCCGAGGACTGCTGTCTTCCTCACAGCCCACAACAGGCAAGGTTAATACCACCCCACAGAGGTTCCCCCAGGGCCCTACGCAAGCACGGAGTGCTGCCGATTTTGACTGCTCAGCACCTGTGGTTAAATAGCGCTAACTTCGCCCTCACACTCAGAAATTTGAAATCAGTATTATAAAATGCCAGCTGGAGACTAAAGGTGTGGTTTAATGACTGAACACACACAGAGGCCCAGTTTCATTCTCCAGCACCCAAAATAGAAAATACAAAACTACAGTTTGAAGAAGTGAATGGGGCTGGAGAGATAGATGACTTGGTGGTTAAGAGCCCTGGCTGTTCTTCCAGAGGACCCGAGTTCAGTTCCCAGCATCCATGTATCAGTTCACAACTGTCTATAACTCCAGCTCCAAGGCTCCTGATGCCTCTTCTGACCTTCAAAGGCCCCTCACACAGGTGGTATGGCATTCACTAACAGACACATACATAAAAGTTTTTTTGTTTTGCTTTGTTTTACAAAGGTAGTAAAGCACATGTTTTTAATCCCAGTACTCAGGAGGCAAAGACAGACAGAACTCCACAAGTTCTAGGACAGCTAGAGTCGGAAATGCCCTATCAAAAAAGAAAGGAAGGAAGGAAGGAAGGAAGGAAGGAAGGAAGGAAGGAAGGAAGAAAGGAAATGGTGGCACATGTCTACAATGTCTGAAATTCCAGTACTAGGAAGGTTAAGACAAGAGACTCTCAAGTCTAAGGCCAGCCTGGAATACACAGTAAGATCCTGTATCAAAATTAAGTAAGTTAAAATAAAATGAACACCTAACTGGGTTGTTGGCTGCTTGAAACAAGAGCTTGTAAAGCTATAAATATGGATGAGTTAGTGTTGGTGTTTTTTTCTTTATGATTTCTTTATGTTTTATTTTATGTGCATTGGTGTTTTGCCTGCATGTGTGTCTGTGTGAGAGTGTTGGATCTCCCCAAACTGGAGTTACAGACAGCTGTGAGCTGCCATGTAATCTGAACCTGGGTCTTCTGGAAGAGGAGCCAGTACTCTTAACCACTGAGCCATCTCTCCAGACCCTGTTTTAAAAAACGTCATGTGTTTGGGTGTTTCGCCTGCATGTGTGTGTATGGACCCTGTGCGTGCCTGTTTGCCTGTGGAGGCCAGAAGAGGGGCTGGAAGTATGCAGATTTCCTGGAACTGTAGCTACAGATGAAAACTAAGGAATAAGCTTGCTAAATAAGCACAAGGGTCCATTTGGCCCGGAGAGAATACAAGCCCAAGAGAGATCGCCAAGACTTGGATTCTGGCCTCTCTGGGTCCATTTTTCCTTTCTGATCTGTGGTTCTGAGTCATCCTGGAACCGACAATGGTCCCCTTCGCTGGAAGCTTGCTCCAAGAAACTGAGAACTTTCAATCAAAACTGTAGCAAAAGAAGACGCACCCTTTCATCCTGAACAGCCCCTGATCTCCCATCAGTCTCATGAGGCTTGCTAGTCTCCTCCAGCTCGAGAAACCGAGGCACAGAGGCAGTAAACACCGTCAGGAGCAGGGCCTGTCTCGTGTGGGCTGTAACTGGCTTGTGCCAGCTTGCAAGACTCAGCTATTAAATATCCAGGGATTTTATGAGCCAGTTATGTTGATCAACCATGGGTAGCCAGAAATCGGCCATGGACAACATCCTGTAGGCGGTCAGCATTTTCAAATCAGTTTTGTTTATCTTTACAGGTTTTCACCAGTGTTTGTTTTTCTAAACAAGGTTTTTCTCCCTGTAGCTGTTGGCTGTCCTGATCTACCTCTATAGATCAGGCTGGCTTTCATCTCAGAGATCAACCTACCTCTTCCTCCCAGGAACTGGGATTAATGGTGTGTGCCACTGTACACAGCATTACAGTCTTATTATTTTTTTTTTAATTTTTTTGAGGCAGGGTCACGTGTAGCCTAGGCTGGCCTCACTGTGTATCTGAAAATGCGCTACTCCTTCTTCTGCCTCCGTTTCACTGACTGCACAGCTGCTGGGGTTACCGCTTCATATGCCACCATGTCTTAGTTGTTTGCTTTTTAGTGTGGTATTGGGGGGGGGGGTCTAACCAAGGACTTCACACATGCCCGGCAAACACAATTAAGCCACATCCCCAGCTCCTTGTTTGTTGTTTGTTTTAAAACAGGGTCTCATGTATTCCAGACTGGCCTTGAACTCACCACGTAGCCAAGGGAGACTTGGAATTCCTGCCCCCACCTCCTGAGTGATGGCATTAGATGCGTGCGTTGCTATACCTAGCTTTTAAGCAGTGTCAGAGATTGAGCCCAGGACTTTCTGCCTGCTAAGCAAATACCCTACCAGCTGGATCGCAGCCTCAGCCTTACATGTTTTAAAAGACCAGGTTAAAAATACAATATGATGCCATGTTAGTAGGCCATCCCTGGGCTTAGGAAGGTAGTCTGTAAAGTCTAACCCAGCCTGACCCTGCAGAGGTGTGGCCTTCCCCTAGGGGGCGTGTGTGGTAGGGGCATCCCATGGTCAGCCCCCATGCCTACCATAGTGGTTGATACTGTTGATGAGACGGACTCCCACTTGAGCATGGTTGTTGGTCATGAGGACAATGTCAAAAACATCTTCGCTATCGGGATACAGCTCCCGAAGCCGCTTGTTCACAGCCTCCAGGGCCTGGGAGGGAGAGAGCAAAGACCAGGTTAGAGTCCCAGGGATTGAGTAGAGTTGGCGGCTAGGGATCCATTGAGGAAGGAGAGGGGAGGCCAGGGACAGGCATGATTTCGAATGAGATCTGTGCACACCACCACCCTTTAATGCCACAATTCCACCATTGTGGGGGTTGTTCACTACTCAGCTGCTCAGAGGCAATTCACTAAAGGCAGATGAAGGGGGATCCATCCTCAATCTGGTTACCCATTCTGGAGCTCCATCAGTCCCAAGGATGGTGGCCTCCTCTTCCCACCAAGTCTCAGTCCTCTAGCTGTGGGGTTTGCCTCCTGTGGGCTGCTTCAGGAACCGGCCCCTCACCTTCACAAAGGGGAAGGCTGGCCCGGGGCTGAAGGGCTCATTCTCGTGTTCCAGCTGGTACCTCACGTACTCCTCCACCCCCTGCTCCGTGTAGATCCTCTGCTCCTCGTCCATGCGAAACAAGGCCCTGGAGGACACGGCGATGGTGACCGCATTCTGAGGCTTTGGCTACGAGAGAGACAGTGGGACAGGCTGTTACTCAGACTCACTCTGAGGCAGGTGTACTGCAAGCCGTTCCTGGATCCGGGGACGTGGAGAAGGCCAAGGCTCTGCTCCAGAGCAAGTCAGTCTTGGGCAGAGGTCACTCTGGGTTGGACCCTGCTGGAGACCGGCTCCTTATTACGGGTGTGACAAGAAGGAGGGCAGGCCCTTAGGGAACGTGTAATACTGCCGGCCATCTGGACACCACGGACAATGAGTACAATGCTATAGACAAAGTCAGGCCACACTGAGATGACTCCCAAACGGTTTCCATCATGAAAGAAGGGCAGCATGTCGCCAGGAAGAAATTAGTGCCCAGGAACACAGTAATAATATAAGAATTTTTAAAATCTCAGCTTGGATCTATTTCCTGAGAAATCTGTTTCCTGAGCTGCAGATTCATGTATCTAACTGCCCCCAGTCAACCAACAGACCCACAGACACCCCAATTTACAGCTCCTGAGGCTGAGTTCCCCACCCTTACCCCCAAAGCCAAACCCAAATCCCCCCTTTGTTGCATCTTGTGCTCAACGCCCCATGTACTCATCCAGATGACCACTTGACGAACAGACAACCGAAGCCAGGAAGTAAGCCTTCACCCCGCCTTTCCCCACTCCTTTCTGCGTTGATTAAGTGTCCAAGTCACCCATAGCCCAGGCCACCATCACCTCTCCCCTTCCCACATTTTCAGAGGGTCTGTCTAAAGTGCAGAGATAATCACAGCTCACCTGGTCACACCTAGTCAGCGGTTACAAAGTCAAGCAGACAGCCTTTCCCACAGAGCAAGAAGTCCTTTGCCAGAGACCTCTACTTCCTTTCTGCTCTCAGCTTCCCCTTATCCATCTTTGCTCAACCTCACCTTTCTCGTGTCTCCGTGCACCTTCCCCTTGTCCACTGACCCTTGAACCTGGTGTTCCCTTGCTCACTATCTTCACTATTGTTCACTGTGGTGAATACACTATTCCCTGCATCCTCTGTCTAGTTGACTTGTGCCCTTGCTCTGGAGCTCCTCTTCAGTTGATTCCTCTATGGCGTCTGGGGGTGGGGGACAGGAGGACAGAATCCGGAGGCAATGGGATGGGAGTGTATAACAAACGGGGGAAGCAAGGTCTCGATGATGGCTTCAGGGAAGTCATTGGGGGGTTGGAGGCCTTTGAGGAAGACCCTGAAGGAAGAGGCCGCAAGAATTGGTGAGCACAGACACAGCCTTCACAAAAGTGAGCAGAGGCCAGGATGAAGGAGAGTGGAAACACGTCCAGAAGGATAGGTGGGGGCCGGATTTCATAGGGGCCTCCTCACAAGTGGGTCTCAGCACTCCTTCCCAAATGCTGTATCTGAATGAATCCCCCAAATCTCACGTTGAACTATAATCCTGAATGTGGTCATATTAAGGGGTAGAGCTTTAGAGAGTGGTTAGAACTTTTCTTAGAAAAAAAGTCACCAGAGTTTGCCTTGACTATTCCACCATGTGTGGATGTAGCTAGAAGTTAGCATCTTTAAACGAGAAAAAGAACCCCAGTCTTCTGGTTCCTTAATTTTGGACACCCAGCCTCCAAAACTGCAAGAGAGAAATTTCTATTGTTTACAGTGTAAGTCATTCAGTCTGTGTCACTTTGATACAGTAACCCAAAAGGACCAAGACATCTGACTTGGGTAGAATGGGGTGAGGGGAATGTCACCATGGACAGCAGCTGGACCCTGACTGATTTGTGGAGAAGACCAGAACATGAGCATGTAGGAAGCTCATGGACACCACTGCTCTGTGACAGTCCTAGGGTCATGATCCTTTACAGTTGAGAAGACATAGCTCGTTTATGATAATCTTGGGGATGATGTATTCCACCCACTGGTAGGCTCCAAAATGATTGGCAGCATTGAGTGATGCTAGGCTGGGGCCATATCAGGAGGCAAGACAGGTGTGGTCTCTGTTCCCAAGGAGCTTCTGACCCATTCTCCATGCAGAGATTCTTTTAGAAGATGGGGCGAGGAGGCTGCCACCATGGACAGCGGCTGCAGAAACAGACTGTAGGTGTGTGGGAACTGTAGGACGCCACTTTTCTGTGATCTGGGCAGCTCTAGAAGCTGGGCCTTTATGGAAATGCTCTATAAACTGTGCTGTGTGGCTGTGCAGTGACTTCAAAAGCGACAGGTGATGCTGAAGATTTGAAATCTAACATCGCTTACTTTATAAACAAACACACACACACACACACACACACACACACACATACAGTGTATATGTGCGTGCGGAGCCCAGAAGCAGTGTCTTCCTCTATTGCTCGCCACTGAATGTTTTGAGACAGGATCGCTCCCTCACTAAGGCTGGAGCTCACTGACTGGCTACACTGACTGGTCAGTGAGCCCTGCGCTCCAGGGATCTCTCTCCACTCGCTGACTCATAATCACACATGGACCTGCTGGAGATCCAAACTCAGGCTCCTTGTGATTGTGCGCCAGGCACTTTACCGACTGACCCATATTCTCGGTCCTAAATTCACTTAATTTTTAATGAATTTAAGCTGCTTACATTAATGGCCAGTGAAGCCTCAGAGCCTCAAAATAGGAATGGAAAACCCAAAGATTTCTGCAACGTCATGTAGCTGACTACAGCTTGTGTTGAACTTCTTAACTTCTGCCAAGATGGTGTAGGTGGCCAGCGGGGCCGATGAAAGACAATAGTGCAAAGGTGCCCCTCCCCTCTGAGGTTCAACCCAATCTTGCCAGTTTCTGACCATCTGTGTGTCCGTTTGTCCATATGGGGTTGGGAATTTCTCAACGTCATCAGCACTTGGGAGTCTTAGAGACAGAACTGTCATTCCCTTCTTTTAGCAACTTCCCTGGACACAACCCAGCTTCCCTTCCCATATTTTGGAGGAATGATGAGAAGCTTCGTGTACTCATCCTGGGACGTTTCATGGTGTGGTACTCTTCTCCTGAAGAACAAGTGGTCTCTGATACAGCATAAGCGAGTGTGGGAATCCAAGTGCTATAGATTGTCCAGCCTCCAAGTGGGTCTGAAGGAACAGGTGACAGGGTCTGTGCAGAGCCCGGAAAAGCTGAGCCCCTGTAGACTGACTCTTTTATGCCTGACCAGGTCACTTAACACCCAAGCCATATGTTGTGATGTATGCCAAAATCTGAACATCCACTTCAGGCTAGGAACTGGGTCAGAACAACCTAGGGGCTCAGCCTGGGCTGAGCTTTAGGGAGCCATGATCTTGTCAGCTCTGAGACTCAGCTGATCGCTGTGGCTTCGGGGTGAAGGTGAAGAATTAACAGTGGGTAGCCCAGTGCCACTGGCCTGTCCAAGGAGCTTCCACTTAGACCAGCAATCTGTCTCTTGCACTCGAGATAGGAACATAGCCAAGCAAACCGCTATTTCTGGAAGGACATAGGAGGGATGCTCGGGAGAACAGGACAGCTCTGGGTGAAGGCCTCTGGTGGCCTTCACTAGGTTAAATATTTCACTCAAACTCCTGGGAATTAAAATGAGCCCAGACAAGGCCCTGATGGGACCCATGAGGCTTGCAACCCCCAAAATAGCCTGTGGGAAGAGGGGCTATGACAGGAAGGAACAGGAGCTGAGAACGCCACCTAATCAGACGAGGGTTCAAGGGCAGAGGAAGGCCTGGTTCTCAGAAATGGGTTTTGGAACACTGAGGACTCATTCCTGTTTTCCAGCGTTCTTCCCTCCCCATCCCTCAGGCCAGGACATTGGCCCAGGTTTGCATCTCACTGGCCCGACTGCCACCAGACCCAACCGCAATCCACCCGAATAACAGGCCAGTGTTGTCTTTATAAAACAAAAGTGGTTTAATCCCAGCACTCGGGAGGCAGAGGCAGGCGGATCTCTGGGAGTTCGAGGCCAGCCTGGTCTACAAGAGCTAGTTCCAGGACAGGCACCAAAGCTACAGAGAAACCCTGTCTCGAAAAACCAAAAAAAAAAAAAAAAAAAAAAAAAAAAAAAAAAAAAAAAAAAATAAAACAAAAGTGGAACCAAGTTAATCTCTGCTTAAAAAAATAAGCAAGATCCTGCAGCGGTCCCATTATGATTTTCATACTTTTAAAAGGTAGAATGACCTTTTCTTTATAGTCAAGTGAATCCTTAGGCAGAACCTCAATATGTAATATGAGCCAACAATATAATTGCTTTAGTTCTATCTTAGACCTTAGATGTGATAGCTACCTACCTACCAACCTATCTACATGAATGTATTTGTTACAAAACTAACCAATGGATACAACTTTTGGGTAACAATGCATTTGAAAGCAGGAGTCAGGGCACTGCCATAGACTTAAACTTTGGTTTCCAGCCATTTATTCTTATGTTTCTGCACAGCCCCAAGAAAGCCCTGAGTCACACCACTAAACACTTTAAAATGGGAAGAGCTGCTTTTTGCAGTTACTTAAAGTATTTTTTTTAAAGAAGATAAATTGGATTCACGGGTCTGAAGACTGCCTGAGACAGGGGATTCCACAGAACCCAGTAGGAAAGCCTCAACCCACTAAATAAGATCCATCCGTCAGGGCTGTCCCTGGGCTGGGAGCCTTTTTGGGTTCTTGTAAGACTTCTCCCAACAATCCCACACAGTACAGATTCTGAACAAGGCCCTTGGCTCCAGAGACAGCTCCTTGCTTTTCAACCATTCTGTTCCCCTCGGTCCAGGAGGCTACACCCACTGAAGATCAAAGCCTTCCCGGTGGCAGTGGCCCCCTCCCCTATGATTCCACAGTACTGTGAGATCTATACCTGAACATCCACCATCTCTGTTGCCTCCGTGGGCACACTGCAAACTCCTGAGACAGGCAGCTTAACATCCTGAGAAAGGGTGAGTGAAGGCCCCCCTGAGGTGACGGTGGATAGCGTGGCCTTCTGGGTAAAGTCACTGGAGTGAAGCGGTGGGATGCTTTAAGATCAGTTACTGGATCTAAGGTAGTGGCGTGAACAAGACCAATGTATCACGAGCTTGTCCAATAGAGGAAGAGGAATTCTTGCCTCTGCGTGAAGTTGCAAAGGGCTGATGCGACCATTGTGATTTCTGTATTATAAATGCCCACCACGAATCAGAAGCATTGTCTAGGATGCAAGGCCTAGCGTTGGGAACTCAGAGCCTGGGAACGAGGCCCTGAGCCTGGAGCAAGTAACAGTTTCTTTAAAATGCAGGGAAAGCGATCCCTCCGATTCCCTAGGGCATGGGTCTCCAGTTAGAGCCCAAGCGCCGAGGCTTGAGTTGGGAAGCCCAGCTGACTCCACAGAAGCTGGAGACCCGAAAACACTGCGAGCAGCGGGGCTTCCACTTCCCACTGAGCCCGGGTGCTGCTGCCGGGGTTGCTGACCAGCTCTGTCAACAAGTGCAGTCCGCGAGCGCTTCAGAGGCTGCCAGCGCTGCTGGGGAGGGGACAGGTCCCTGATGACAGCATGGGGGAGGGGGGTTCTGGCGTGGAACCTGAGCCCGGGATGGGGGAATAAACCACCGCCACCAGAGCAGAGCTCCCAAAATAAACTGGAGCCCGAGCCAACTGCCGGGCACATTCTGGGGCGAAGGAGCTGTGTCCCCTCCGGGAGGGGCTCCACGAGTCCCTTTCCAGAGGGCTTGAGACCCCTCCTTGGAAGTTGCTCGTCCAGTGTCCCCCCCAAACCCAAGCCCCGTGTTTTACCGATTTGGGTTTCTTCTTGGGCGAGAGATTGTCATAGAAAGTCTTGGCCTCCTCCCAGCGCGGCGCCGCAGAGGTTTCTGCCCCTGGTCCGGGTTCACGGACCTCCCGGGGTTGTCCAGGTTCCATCGTTCGGCTCGGATCCGATCCGGCCAGGCGGGAGCAGGTGGCGGCAGAGACACGGAGCTCACAGAACTGGATTGCGGGAGGGAGGCGCGTCCCGGGCAGGAGAAGCAGGCGGGCAGGGCCAGGAGGGAGTGCGAGTGAGCCCGCCCCGCCCGCCCGCCCGCCCGCCCGCCCGCCGCGGGTTGTGGTGGGGGGGGACAAGTGGGTTCAAGGAGCCGCTGGCGTTTAGGGGACCGCTGAGCTCTGGTTCTTCGGCTGACCCGTGTCTGAAGCAAGTCGGGGCAGGTGCCGCCTGCTTTCTGGAGAAGGCCAGTTGGAGCCGGACTTGTAGGGTGCTGCGGATTCAGGGTTGTAGGGATGAAAGTTCAAGGGCATCGAGAAAGGAGGAAGCCTAACAACTTCTCCCTAACACAGTGATTCCCAAAGCAGAAAATAAATAGGTAAGAACTCCTCTAAGCTAACAGGCCCCTTGTCCCTTGGATGCCAGTGTCCTGGGACCCTGCTCAATCGGCCGCCTTTTCTCAAACCCCGGCCCATGCTTGGACCCAGGGAAGTGGTGGGCAGACAACTCCGTTTATGAACAGGGTGCCTTATTGCAGGTGGAGGTAAGTGTGGGACTTCCACACACAGGCGAAGGGGCTCTTGAATCCAGGGCGCTGTTAAGATTCCAAGGGACTCTGAAACCGGATTCATGTCGGCTCCCCTGTACACCAGCAGAGGGCGTGAATTTCCAGGTCCCGGGTGCTGAACTTGAGTGGTTAGTGATAGTTGTGCGGTGGTTGGAGGAAGGGAAGGGAGGAATGGGGTCTGGGACCCAAAGAATTATAGCTTAGCATTTTAGAAGATCAGGGTATTGTCCACGCTGGCAAAGAGCCTTGTGTTATCGGGTCCAGGACACAGCCATCTCTCAGAAGTGAATAGGATACCCTGAAAAATATTGGCCTAACTGGGGGCATCCTTTGCCTGGGACCTGGGAACGAGTGGAGCAGTGTCTAGCTTCCGCCGTGCCCTGGGAGGAACCACGTAAATCTTGTTCTGTAGCTGCTTCCTCCTGCCGAAACATTCCTTCCTGGGAGGTTCAGAGGCCCAAGAAACTTACAAGGATCAGGAAGCCCGGGAGGTTTTAAAGATTTGAGGTTCCCTCCCAATGATATAAAGGGCAAAGTAAACCAGAAGAGGTGAGCACCTTTGGTGGTGTAGCAGCCTGCAAGCTGAATGGGAACCCCAACCTTATAGCTTTTCTGAGTCATCATTGTGCTGAGTTTTTTTGGTGAGGCTGTTTCCCCCAGTTGCCCAGATTCTTTAAAGAACCGTCACCCACACACCTGTATGTAACCCCAGTGAGCTCACCCGTAGGCTGGACTTGGATTACATCACTTTGGGTGTTGCCTTGTATCTGGAGTGAATAGAGATATCTCTCTAGAAAAACAGTAACATAGATTTGGGTGAGAGGAGAGGGGAAATTAAAAAATAAAAGTAAATTTGGGGAAGTAGTTTCTGATGTATCCTTTTTCAGACTGGAATGGATGGGGATGAGTGTTTTATTTACATAAAAGTAATCCATCCCCAGCAATTCTGATTTATGTGATTGGCTTGAAAAGATGACCTGGGCCAGTCAAATTTCTTTTTCTTTAGAATGTGGAGTTAGGTGGTCAGCCTCCAGCATCACCCAAAAGGCCTGGACGAGCCTCTGCAGAGTGTTAGAGTCCTTCTAAAACAGAGCGTATGTGGTCAGAGAAGTCTCTGTGGGCGGATATGGGCAAAGACAGACAGAGGACCCCATGAGAGAAACAAGCTGCCCGTCTCTCCCCAATACTCAGGGACCAGCACGTTCTGAGACTGGGTTGACCATTTGCTGAACTTACTGACTGATATAGGAGTGGCTGTGTTGCCCTCTTCTGGGCAGTCATAGGGATGTTCTGAGACTGTTGGTTTTTGCTGTTGTTGTTTGTTTTTAATCTCCTTGGGTTTTGTTGGTTTTTTGTTGTTGGTGGTTTTTGTTTGTTTACTTGTTTTTGAGATAGCATCTGCTTATGTAGTCCTGACTGTTCTGGAAGTCCCTACGTACACGAGGCTGGCCTCAAACTCACAGACATTCTCCTGCCTCTGCCTTCTAAGTGCTGGGATTAAAGGCGTGCGACACCATGCTGGGTTATCTCATTGGGGTTTTGATTGGGAATAACTGAGCAGATGAAAGGATACAGAGAATCCAGTCTAGGTCAGTGACGTTGAAGAGAGAAGGGAGCGGGGAGGAGTGGGGAGAGAGGGAGCAGGCAGTGGGAATGGGTGGAACGTTGAGCTTCCGGATCCGGTGGGACCTGAGCTTCTAATTGTGTGAGTCAAGAAGCCCCGTTTGCTTGAGCTTGTTTAGCTTATAATTTTGCTCATGTTTTGCTTCTGTTGTTTGTTTTTAGACAGAGTCTTACATCATAGCTGAAGCTGTCCTAGAACTCACTATGTAACCAAAGCTAGCCTCAAACTCAAGACAATCCTCTGCCTCGGTCTCCCGAGGACGGAAACTGTAGGGTACCTACTCGTGTCCTGAGCTTGTGTCCACCTGTAAACAAGAGCCCAGCCTAGCCTGTGCCTCCTTATGCTGACAGGACTAGGTGTCTGTTCCTTGCCATCAAAGGATGCTGCCATGACAGATGGCAGAGCTTTGCCTAGACCCTGTATGAAGGGTTAGCGAATTAACCTTCAACTGTTCTTTTGACCCTCTGGTTTCTGGCTGTCCTCTTGGCTTGCATGGTCCTCCCTGAGAGCTGGCTGCTGTAGGGATTCCCTGGCTTTGCCTTCCTGCATTCCTGCTAACAATTTCTCTTGATGCTTAGCACCTCTTCAGATGATAAACCGTGAACAGACCCTCTAGGTCCTAGGACGTCAACATACCTGAGCTGTTTCCAAGGGCATCCTGCCTCAGAAGGCCTGGTACCAATGGCTGGTATTTAGTGAGGCCCATGGCATGTACCACATCTTCACGTAACCATCGCTCCGCTTGGCTCTTTACCTCTTACTATCTTCACCAGGCAAGACCCTTGGCTTGCCAGCCCCATTCATAGTCTGGATTGGGTTTACTCCCATAACTGAGAAATCAGTGGCCTCAATGTCAGCATATTTGAGTTCAAGCCCCCGAGGCCGAACAGCAACTCTGTGAGCCTGCAGCTCCATCTTTTGAGGAAAATCATATTTTTTTTGAGGCAGATCATATTTGCCACTTTGGTGTGGCTGTGACAAACTACCTGGTGGAAACAAGTTAAAGGACTTAAGAGTTTACTTTGGTTTGTAGTTTTAGAGGGTTCAATCTAGCAAAGTTGGAGCAAGCACCTGTTGCTTCTGGCAGAGTGTCCTGGCAGTGGGACACTCCTCATGTGGACCAGAGGGGCAGGGAAGGTGACTGGGGGCACTATATACACAAGGATCCACACCTAGTGGCCTACGTTCTCCAACTAGGTTCCTACTTCATATCCAAACCATGAGTGACTTAAATGTGCTCAGCCTGGCTACCTGGGAACCACGCAGGAAGGTCTTCTGACTGCAATGGACCCTGTAAACATGAGGGGCTCTTATTGGAGGACTGCAAGGCTTTATGAAGATTGGGGGGAGGGCCAGTGGCCCAGAAAGGAGCAATGGCTTATGGGAGTACATAGACCTACAATGCCCCAGGGAAGGGACCCTGGGTGGCTCCAACACAGGGAGCAGGAGGAAAACCTCAAGGATTATGAGGTCAGAAGGTGGCAGATCATGCAGGGCCTTGAGGAATATTTAAGGAACCGATCGTAATGCAGGGGAGGGGCCCTTGAAAAGATGACTTAATAGGAGGTGCGCTTTAAAAATGCTGTCCTGGCTTGGAGGCGAGGTGGAAGGCAGGAAGGAAAGTAGGAGGTAAATCCACCTGCCTGGTGAGAGATTGAGTGATTTGCCAAGAAGGCAACCAGGGACCTGTGCATCTCCAGGGAGGCAGGACTGGACTTCCTGTCCTGCGTCAACTCTAGGTTTTCCAGCTTCTGAGTCAGGCTCCGGAGCTGCCTCCGCTGGCTCATGGTTACCCCGAGGCAGGTTAGCCGCCTTCCTCTGTCCTAATTGCTTCCTGCCAAGAAAGCTGCCTTCTCCAGGTGTCCTTGATGCAACCCTTGTAAAAGCAATGGAGCGGCTCAGAAAGAAGCTGGTCCCTCCACCCTGCCACTGCCCCTAAACCCCTCTGGCTGTCGAGGGGGTATTCTGAAAAGAGCATTTCACCGCTTCCTTCCACGCTGGGTCAGTGTAGGAACTCTCCAGGGTTAGACTGAGTTCCTGAGGATGGTGGGACAGGTTTGTACGACAGTGATTCTGCAAGCAGGGCAGGTGAGGGCTGAAATTCATCACACATTCTGCTTGTTAAACTGAGAACACTGGGATGACATTTGTGCAAAAGGGGAATTAGGCTTTCTCTCTTGGGTCTCACTGTGTGAGCTCACTATGTAAACTAGGCTGGCTTTTGCTTCTCTCTCTGTCTCTGTCTTTTCCTTCCTCCCTTCCTCCCTTCCTCCCTTCCTCCCTTCCTCCCTCCCTCCCTCCCTCCCTCCTTCCCTCCCTCCCTCCCTCCCTCCCTCCTTCCTTCCTTCTTCCTTTTTTTTTTTTTTCTAAGATTTCATTTTTTATATGTATAGTGTTCTGCTTGC
The DNA here is from genome assembly GCF_037038515.1 of Microtus pennsylvanicus. Lineage (NCBI taxonomy): Eukaryota > Metazoa > Chordata > Mammalia > Rodentia > Cricetidae > Microtus > Microtus pennsylvanicus. The sequence goes on along the minus strand of NC_134591.1, from coordinate 55,117,669 downwards.
ATGTGTCCTTGCAGGCCTGAAGAGGGCGCCAGATCTCACTACAGGTGGTTATGAGCCACCATGTGGTTGCTGGGAATTGAACTCAGGACCTCTGGAAGAGCAGGCAATGCTCCCAACCGCTGAGCCATCTCTCCAGCCCTCCTTCTTCCTTTTGAGACTGGGTTCCCCTGTGTAGCCTTGACTGTCCAGGAACTCACAGAGATCCACCTACCGCTGCTTCCCAAGTACTGGGATTAAAGGCATGCATCCCTGTGCCTGGCCATATGTTTCTAAGGAATCCAAAGGTGCTGTTCGCTGCTCAGTTACACACTTCCTTCCACTCAGAAGAGTGTCTCTTCTCCATTCACACAAAGGCAGCATACAGCCATCATCTGGCTCTTAGCCATCAGTTACTATCCACTCGTTTGGATTCTTGGGATGCCTTCTACCAACGTCTCCTGCCATTAACACCCTCCCAGGAATGGTGGAACACTCCTACAATCCCAGGGCTCAGAAGGCTAAAGGAGGATTAGGAGCATAAGGCCAGGTTGAGCTACTAAGTAGTAGACCCTGTTTTAAACAAACAAAATACAAAGTAACCATTACCCAGAGACTCAAAGCCCAAAGTTGGAAAGGGAGAGGCCCAGTTGCCACATTTGCCAGTTCTAGTTTGGAAGCTTAAACCGTTTTTTTATGTATTTTATGTATATGAGTGATCTTTTGCATGTATGTTTGCATGACAGAGGAGGACATCAGACAGAAGAGGGCAACAGATACCACACTATAGATGATTGTGAGCCACCGTGTGGTTGCTGGGAATTAAACCCAGGACCTCTGGAAGAGCAGCCAGTGCTCAATCACTGAGTCATCTCTCCCCGTTCTAAGCCCAGATTTTTTCATTTTTGCTTCTTAGACAAGAACTTATGTATCCCAGGCTGGGCTTGAACTCAGCAAAATAGCCTAGGATGACATTAAGCTCTGAATCCTCTTGTTCCCACCTCTCAAATGCGGAGATTACAGACATGTACCACCATACCCATTTTAAGCAGTGCGGAGGATTGAACCCATGGCTTTGTGTGTGCTGAGTCTACTAACTGAGCTACATCCCCAGCCTGGTCCCCGTGTCCTGAATTGCCTGCCATTGGGATCCTTTGCGATCTGTGTCCCTTTTCCTTTGAAGTAGCTGAAGTGGGTCGCCGTGCTATATGACTAGATTCCCCACCAGACCAAAGATCTAGCTTGACCTTGAGGAGGCTCCAAGGTGCTCTGTGAACTCCGTGGGCCTCTTTCCCGTGGCCCCACCCTAGCCCTGCCCAGCCAGTTAAGGAAAGAAGAGGAGACATTACACAGTCACGCCTTTTATTCATTGTCAGTGGGGAAAACACACACCACACGGCACAGGATTAGTCAGTGAAGATGGTTGCTGTGGGCACAGCTAGAAGCAGCACATCTGGAGGTTAGCGGGGGTCTGCTTCCTCCCTGCTGTTACTGGAAGGCCCTGGACCTGGTCAGCCTCCACTAAGCAGAGAGACTCACGCATCCTGGGAGGCCCTGCCCTGACCCCACACTCTGACAAAGCTAAGAAGAGAAAACCATGGAAAGTCTAGAAAAAAAAAGTCCATATCTTTCTAAGACTTTCAAATTGAGCACATGAATTATTTCTTTTGCTAAGAACAATGAAGGAGCTATGTAAGAAATGTATTCGTAACCCTACGGTGATTTCCAAAGTCAACACAAAGCCTCACTGATCTTTCCTCAAAGATCCTGGGTGGATCCTCAGGAGATGACTTTTGCTTGCCTAAGCTTTTGTGTAAAAATATCAACAGTGTTAGCTTACTCCTGCCCTGCCTGGGAGGACTGGCTCTCTTTCCTCTCTTTCCTTGCTCCCACGACCTCCCATGTGAAATGAATTTCTGCTGCTGAGCTTCCGCCATTGCCAGGGCAGAGAAGAATTAGTGCCTTTGCTAACGGGGCTTGTTTTTGTTTTCTTCTTCTTAAAAGGAAGTCGGTAATTACGCAGCTGCCCGGGTTGGAGTGGCACCTGAGCTAAGCAGCCTACGCGGATGAGTCTTCGAGATGAGAAATAAGGGACTCATCGCTTAGCCAGAGAGGATGAATGAGGATAGCAGGTATGAGGAGGCTGAATCTGGAACCAACGCGATTCACAGAATCCCGGAAGAGGATACAGAACCTCAAAGGAGAACTTGGGTCTATCAACGCTTTGACTGCCTGTGTGTTTTCATGTCTGTGCAAGTCACGCCTAGATCTCTGCTAACCTTGTGCTTCGTGCTAAGTGCTTCTTCTTAAGCTGGAGCAGAGATGGGGGACCTATCGCTCTTCTCAAGACAGGGACGGGTGCTCTACCATATGGTGTCCTGGGCACGCAGTGCTCTAGACACCCAAGAGAGTGTGGGAGCAAGGTCTAACCTGCCTGTGGCTCCTCCCGTCAGCAGGAAGGCAGGGACAGTTTTGGGCCTGCTGAGCTGTCTTGAAACCCTTGGCAGTAACAAATACTGCCCATGAATAGGCAGCCTGAAGTCTGGAGTGATCAGTCACATGGGAAGAACTTGCCTACTAGCTTGGAAAAACAAGAGCGATTCTCTCAGGGAGGAAGAGAGTGGGGAAGACAATGTAAGATGCTTCTGGAATTTGGTTAGCAGCCTCCAAGAATTGCATTGGTCTATGCAAGGCCGCCCAGAAGCAGAAAAGAAGATGCTTGAAAATGGAGAGACTTCAAGTTCCTCCTCTTTTTTTTTTTTTTTTTTTTTGGAAGACTATAGCCTCAGAAACTTCTTGGCAGGAAGTTTCCAAAAGACAAAAGTCAATTTGTCCTGCAGTCAACATCTGAACAAACAGATACAGAAATGAACGGGGCAGAGAAAAGTCTCTTAGAGAACCTTTTGCTCAAGTCTCAGCATTGTGTCATCTCCTGACTGATTGCTCTCACACAAGAGACATCCCCACCTTCAACCCTTAACCTTAGCTTCCAAGCCTGGCTAAAGGTCCCGAAACCCGCCATCTCTCTGGACAAAATGAGATGCAAGTAGATATGAGCCTCTGAAAGCCGAGGAATTCTGGTCACCGTGAGACACTTGGGGGGAAGGAAAAGCTTGTCACTAGGAAACTCAGGTCCCAGCTGAGCCAGGCTGTCAGCGGTGCTGACAACAGCACAGATGTACTTAACAGGCAGCTCATGAATGCTATAGAACAGCCCCAAGAAGCATCACCAGATAAACACCTGCTAGCATCATTTGAGGCTATGAATTCCTCAGCCTCACCACATAGCCTGGATAGGCAGGACAGGAAGAAGGTGGCTTGCTACCTCCAAATGCCACAAGGAAGGTCTGACAGAGTTTTGGACCATGGGTCAGCATCTCCAAAAGTTTCTAGCAGCAGGGAGGTGAGCACTCAGGAGAGAGAGAGAGGCAAACAGCATCCTTCCTGCAGGGCAATCTCCACCACAGCACGCCCCAGCTTCACAGGCTTTCTCTACTCCCACCCTGACTGAGAGCATGAGGCAGTTTTCCCAGCAGTTCAGGAGGAAGTCAACTGTCACTGCACGTCAAAGCTAACTCCTGATCACAAGCACAGGCGAGATGAACGTGAAGGACTGGAAGAAGCAAGATAGGTTTCTCTGGAAAGCATGCAACACAATAGTTAGCTCCTAGACCCCAAAGTTCAGAAAGCCCAGCTGTTGAGTCTGGAAGGTGACGGATTTGTTCTCCTGGCAGATATAGGGTGGAGGGGTCAGAAAAAGCCTTTCTCATGGAGTACGCCCAGCATATTTTTTAGGCATTTGGTCCATACATGCCACCCAGAAGCCCGAACAGTGGCCAGATGATCCTTTTCTTCCGGCTCCTTCTAGCTGAGGCTGTGAAGGAACAAGCCAGTCCCTGAAACCAGCCCAACTCAGAAACAAGCCGCTGAGATGTGGGACATGAACTGCTCTGGCTCAAGGCAAACCTCATCTCTACCTCTGACGCCAGCACCCAAACCGTGCGACAGAAAGTCACTTGTGGAATTGAAAAGGGGCGAGAAAAGGAAGTAGCAGAAGCAGCAGGGTCTGCTGATGGGCGAGTGCAGGTTCTCAAAGTCTGCTGGTGCCCCCACCCCTTTTGCCTAAACACTTCCCCCCTTGAAAATTAGCATTTTTATATCCATTTAAGTAATTTTTTATAAGAAACCAAGTAATATAGAGTATATCTTAATAGTCTAGTAAAATGATTTTAGCTCTTTGAAAGGGCCCTAAAAAAATAAATATTACATAAATTTTTATTTTTCTTAAAATTTCTACCCACGTGGCAGCTAAACTCCCACAGGCTTTTCATCTGGTCTTTCTGCAGCCCTGGGTGGCGCAGCTGGAGGGCACACTTGTTCCAACAACTTGCCAGCTGCCTTACACCCTCATCTCCGCTGTGTCCCACTAAGGCCTCAACCCTTGGAAGTAGTCTCATTACCCTGTGAGCTTTCAGAGGGCATGGAATGTGTTTTTGTAAACAACCGTATTCTTAGCACCTTCAGGTGCCTGGCATTGAACAAGGACTCAACAAGCATTAGCTGAAGAAAAGGACTCAATGAACATTCCCAAGGGTGGGGCCAGAGGGGCCAGGTAGAGTCAAGGGGGGCGGGGCAGAGACCACCTCTCAAGGAATCTGCAAAGGATAGACCTAGTTTGGTCCTTTGACTGGGGGCCTGTGGGACCACACTGCTTATTTAGAGCCGAATCCTGGGAACAACAGGATTGCCCTCAGCCCCCTCCTTAACCTCGCCTCTTGGGTCAAAAGCCAACTCCCCTAAGCCCAAAGGATGTTGGTCCTAGGCCAAGGCTAGAGGTGGAGCTAGTGACAGACTATCTGAGGACAGGCTACTTGAGAGGACCCGTCTCTTTTGCAGGATGAGGTGGTCCCTCATGGAACCTGACTGAGAAGAGAAAGGCTTGGGCAGAGGAGTGGGTGACCGAGAGAGAGTGAGGCTGGAAGGCCCCTCCCCCTGGGAATGGGCCAGCAGAGAGGATATCAGGTTGGGTGGTGCCATGCCTGTCCTGGCCAGGGACCCCGCCCCTCACCAGTCTCTACTTCTGCATGTCACACTGCAACAGCAACACAATGGATGGGTCGCTCTTGGCTGCCTCCTTGAACTCCTCCAGTGTAATCTGGTCGTCCTTATCCTGGTCCATCTTCTTGAAGATCTTGTCCACGCGCTGCTGGGGTGTGAGCCCATCCTGGTTCATGCGCATCATGATCACGGTGCCGACCATCTTATAGATAGCCTGATGGAGCAGAGACGGAGGTGTGAACACCTGACCGGCAGGGAGGACTGAGGATGAAGGGATCTGAGGGTGGACTGAGGGGACACTAGGGGAGGAGAAAGCACTAGAAAGAGACACATGCTTGTTAAGACTGGCTCTGTAGGGCTGGCTAGGTGGCTCGGCTGGTAAGGAGCTGGCAGCACAAGCTTGATGACCTGAACCCACATAAATGTGGAAGGAAAGAACTAACCCCACAAAGTTGTTCTCTGACCTCACACAGACACTGTGGTAATACACCCCTCTCCATAGTGCACACACACACACACACACACACACACACACACACACACACACACACACGTTTCTTTAATCATTATGGAATTCTGAATGACCTGGAGCTTGCTATGTAGACAAGGCTGGCTTTGAATTCACAGAGACTCATCTCCCTCTGCCTACTGAGTTCTGGGATTAAAGGCGTGCTCCAACACACCCAATCAATTAAAAAGACAAAAAGACTGTCTCCCTGATGAGCACCTTAAACGAATCACTGTCTTAACAACTCTTTAACCCACGTCTCACCTGTTGGGCCTCTAGAATTCTCTGTCTCAACAAGTATCGACTTCATTCTGCCAGATTTAAAACAACAAAAACAAAAACAAAAAAACCCTCAAGTTGAGACAATGCTTCCCCTGTAGCCCATGTTGGTTTCGAACTCATTACGTGCTCAGTCTAGTCTTGAACTCACCACCCTTCGGCCTCAGCCTCCTGAGTGCTGGGATGACAGAGGTGGGACACCATGCTTAGTTTTCATGTCATCTTCTCTCCCCTCCTCTACACACACACGTCCACTCCTTCAGCAAAACACGCCAATTCTAATTCTGTCATGGGCCCTATGGCAGCTTCTCGCCACCATTTCCACAGCTCATGCATGAAGGCAGCCTCCCCTAGCTCCTGACTGAGTTTCTCCTAACTGGTCTCCCTGCCTCTGCAGCTCCCAGTCTCCTCTGTCATCTGCTCCCCACACTCAGGATATGCTTAAAGCTTCTACTCTAGCCAGAGCCACTGATGGGACTCCTGGCTCCCTGTGGGTCCATCTTCCTGTCATTCTCCGTGCCCCTCTCCCCCAACTCACACCTCCAACTAACACACTTCGAGCCGTGCAAACACAGCTTCACCGACGCGGGTGGTTCACTCTGCAGACGTCAGCATCAGCACCCTCTGATCTTCCTCCATCACTCTCCCTTGCTTTGCTTATTTTTTTTTCATACCATTTTTGCCTGGCAAGACCCAAATTTACTTACTGATTTACTAGAAGGAGTCTCCTATGAAAACACATGGCAGACACAATATTTTTTTAAAAAAGAGACAAAACTTAAAAAAAAAAGAGAGGGGTGGGGAGGGAGGAAGGGAGATAGAGAGTCAGCAAGAGTGCAGCCTATCTAAGGTCAGAAGCCAAATGTGTGGGAATTGGTTCTCTCCTACCACGTGGGGTCCCAGGCACAAACTTAGGTAGTTAGACCTGGTAGCAAGTACCTTTACATGCTGAGCGGTCTCTTCAGACCTCAATACTGACTTCTTGAAAAACCAAATGGCTAACCACTTGGCTTCCCTAGATTTGATTCACGGATGGCTGCCACATGCTGCCTTTTGTTCATCTGGGAATATACAGGTACCTGGTACCACCCACCCCAGGGGTTAAGCACTGAACAAGGGGCCTGCAGAACTGTGGTGGGAGAATGCTGGGGAGCAGCTAGGAGACTCCTGAGGATCAAGGACACTAAACGCCCACCCTGGCCCCCGCACCTCGATGATCTCCAGCATCTCCAGGCGCGTGATGCGCCCGTCGCCGTCCAGGTCGTACATCTCAAAGGCCCAGTTGAGCTTCTGCTCGAAGCTTCCACGGGAGGTGACAGAAAGGGCGCAGATGAACTCCCGGAAGTCTATGGTGCCGTCGCCGTTCTTGTCGAATGTGCGGAAAGCATGCTGTGCAAACTTGGAGGCGTCTCCGTAAGGGAAGAACTGAGGGAGGGGTACGCGTTATTGGGGCGCAGCGACAGTCCCACCCTCCCTGTCTACCCCATCCTTTCGAGTTCCGCCAGCTTTCAGGTCCCCAGTACTCGCCCACCCCGCCATGCCACGCCCCACCCTGCACCTTGATGTAGAGTTGCTGAAACTCCTCCAGGTTGAGGATGCCGCTGGGACAGTCCTTCAGAAACCCCTTATACCACTGCTTTAGCTCCTGCTCGCTGAACTCTGTGTTCTGCACCAGGTCTTCCAGCACCTCGGGGGCCAGCTTGCTGTTGTTCTTCCCCATGGTGTGCCTGCAGGGCAGAGAGCTCCCTCAACACGGCCCAGGCTAGAACCTCACCTCTGCAAAGTGATTCTCCACCCTCGCCCAACTTGGACCTTTCTTCGCCCGTCCACAAGGGGGCCCTTTTCCTAAAGTCAATATTCCTCTTTCCACAACAGCCCCCCCCCCCCCCGCCCCTTTCCCTGGCCACCCACTTCAGCAAGCCCCACCTTCCTCAACATACTCAGCCTTCACTCACCCCCTTCTCATAGGAAGCCTATTTTCACTGGGTCTCCCTCTTCCCAGAGCAGGACCCCTCTCCCCTCAAAACACCCTGCACCCCAGAGCAGACCCCTCCTGGAAGGACATTTCCAGCCTTTCCTGAGGACAAATGACCCCCTCAGTGACTTGTGGTACAATCTTCATCCCCACCTCTCCCATTACCCATCATTCCCTAGGTCCCTAGCGTTAAAGCCTCAACTAATTTCCCTGCTAGCAAGGACTGTCTGCATTCCGCACCCTCCCTCCTGGGTAGACTCCTCGTCTCCCAGTGTCCCTCAGGAACCATTTCCCAAGTTCTTCCTCCAGGCCTTCCTGGGGACCCCACACAGGAAGCATCTCTTCTTCCTTCCTGTGTATAAGGAGAAATCCTCGCCTGGAGCAGGGATGGCCCTGATTACAGTTTGTTTTTCATTAACCCATTCACTCCCTGAGCATTTGTTGGAGGCCTGGACTCAGTATGAGGATAAAACTAAGATGAGCCAGCCTTCAGCAGCTCATACAATGTTTCCAGAGATAGACGACAAAGAGCCTTCAATCCATGCCAACCTAGACTTTTTTTTCCCCTTAGATTTATTTATTTATTATGAAGACAGTATTCTGTCTGTCTGTACGCTCGCTGGCCAGAAGAGGGCACCAGATCTCATTACAGATGGCTGTGAGCCACCATGTGGTTGTGGGGAATTGAACTCAGGACCTCTGGAAGAGCAATCAGTGCTCTTAACCTCTGAGCCATCTCTCCAGCCTCCAACCTGAACATTTTAAAGCAAGAGTTTGGAAGCCAACATTCATCCCACAGCATAGGATGCTCACAATATGCCAGGTCCTGGTCTATGTCCTGGAAATCCAGGCATTTTGGGAGGAAATTTCTTTTGGCTGCAATGTGCAAGATGATTTGAGGGTCGAGCTGAAAAGATGCCTTAGTGGCTAAGGGCACTTGCTGCTCTTCCAGACGATCTAAGTTTGGTTCCCAGCACCCTGGGTATGTCAAGTGGCTCACAACCGGCTGTAATACCAGATCCAGGGCAACTGCCACCTCTGGTTTCCGAGGGCACCTGAACTCTTGTGCACATACCCACAAACACATGCCTACGCATCATTGAAAATAATGAAAACAGATCTCGAGTACAAGACGGCTTGAGGTGGAGAGTGATGTGCTGTACAAGGAAGGGCTGGGCATACAGTTCAAATGGAGAGATGTGGACAGACTGAAAGGTGCTGAAAGGGGGCACTGGTAGCCCTTGCTGACTGGATTAAGGAGTGAGATGAACATAGAAAACAAGGCAAATGGTTCCCAAGCTCCTTACAGTCTATCTCCGGATCTCAGGATCCTCCTCTGGGTCATGAGATCAAGGAGCAGATCCTTCTCTAGCTACTAGCCTACCATCACCAGAAGATAAATTCCACAGGAGAAGCCAAGGAGGGGGACTCATGCTGTCTTCAGGAGTTTAGAACTGCATCAGGGCCAGATTCAAGGGTGCCTCTAGACCTCCCGTGGGCAAAAGTGAGGGACCATCTCAGCTGCATCCTCCCCCAAAAATTGTGTAAGCTCAAGGCATAAGGAAGTTGGAAACCCCGGAAGCAAAGGTGTCTGGTGGGGGAGGCAGAACCTCTCCCGGGGCTCTTGTAGGATGTGCCTGAGTGTCTGCATGAGGGGCTGGGTCTATGTGTAGGAGGATGTCAACGCATGAGGCTGCAAATCTGTCAGAGCGCGCACGTCTCTATGCGTCATGGTGTCTGTGTGGTCCTCACCTTCTGCTCCCTTTCTTCTCTCTCCTGTGCTACCTTCCCACCCTTCCGCCTTCGGGGTCCTTACCTGTGCCCTGCCCCTCCTTGGCCCTAGACCCAGTGAGGACCAGAAAGCACCCCTCATCTCTTTTAGATTGTCAGAAAGCTAAAGTAGGTAGCACCATTTGATATCATCCCCTTGTTTTAGTGAAAGACAAAATTGAGAGAGGGCAGTGGCTTAGACGGGAGTGGCAGTCAGTGGAGGAGTCCGCTGAGCATCCAGGCTGAGTCCTTACCACCTGTCTGATTTTCCTCTCTACATCATGACTGTTCCTTCTCAGCACAAACCTTCTCTACCCCTTCCTGCCTTCTTGGAAAAATAGCTCTAATCTGTGGTCTGCGAGAGACCATTTTGCCTGAGCTGCAGCCCACAGTCTCTGATAGGAGAAACTACCTGTCCATCCTAGTGGATGCCCACAAGCAATCTTGAGCCAATGCAGCCGCAGCCAGGTTCAGCCTCAACTCGAATTTCTTCCGTGCCCCACCTCCTTCTCTCTCTCTCTCTCTCTCTCTCTCTCTCTCTCCCTCTCCCTCTCTCTCCCTCTCTCTCTCTCTTTCTCTCTCTCTCTCTCTTCCTCCCTCTCTCCTTCCCTTCCTCCCTTCTCTCTCCGCCACCTCTGGGTGTGCAGTATAAGGAGAAAAAAACAGATCCTATGGACTTTTCTGATATTCCCCTTTCTCCAGGTCCTGCTTGCCATTAGGTCTTGTGTTTTTTCCTTTTGAAATGTTCCTGGAACATTTGCTATGTCCGTGAGCTCACAGTGCTGAAGACCAGCCAAGCTCTTTGCCAAGTCAAGCCCATGGTCAACAGGGCTTACCTGCCCCACAGAAGGGCCTTCCTTCTGGCACATCTGTTCCAAGACATGATCTCTCCTAGTTACAGTATGTGCCAGAATCTTCTAGAATCTCATCTCAAGGTTAGGGTAGGCACACACACACACACCACCAGACCCTCTGAAACTCCAGAATCATCTAGAATCTTGTCTCAAACTGCTCACCTGTTGATCTTCACCCTCCACTGCTCTCCCCATAACCACACACTCTCCCTGACTCAGGTATCTTGAAGCCAGAACCCACCTTATCAATGTGCGTAAATAGTGTCTCTCCCTTAACCCTTTCTTCTCTGGGCAGACACAAGCTGCCTTCACCTCTTCACTGCCACCTTCTTCCTTGCAATCAACCCTTTCCAAGCCGGGCAGTGGTCAGGCAACAGCGTAGGCTCAGCCCTCTGGGCACAGGCAGAAGCTATGGGGTGGAATCCTCACACATATACCACCTCCTGACTTATCTAATAATCCAGGATTCTAAGGGAAGCCTTTGAATTGCCTGAAACAAGGGAAGTCCCCAGGTCTTTCTAACCAACAATAAGTTTTTCCCCTTCCAACAGAACTTTGACTCTTTCTGAGAATCTTGGGTAGGGGGAAAGGTGCCTTTTTTTCTATTGTTCCTGTCTGTCTTCCTGCTTTCCCTCTGTGTCTGCACGAGAGCACCCTGGAGAAGCTTGAAAGCAAAGCCTAGGATGCAGTCATGTTCAGTGAATGGCACTTAGATTATGAGAGAAGAGCAACATGTCCTCCCTTCCTTGGTACTATGTCACATTGTTTATCTGGGATCTCCTACCATCAGAGACAATGGAACCCAGAGTCAGGAAAAGGAAAGGTTCACCCAAGGTCAACTAGCTGGAGCCCATCAGCTGCAAAACAAAGACCAGAGCCTAGTTGGGGGTATATTCTGTGGAGTGGTGGCTTCTGGAGGACTGTCCTCCAGTTGAGGAGGCACCTCTCGCTCTAAACCTGACCCTCTGTGCTCAGAGGTTCCTTCTAGAAGGCTCAGGGTTAGAAGGTTTAAGTGGAGAGGTGGCGGTGAAGGTAGGGAGGGACTGAAGGAGGCAATAATCCCACATCCTCGCCTAGCTTCAGAGGAGCTGGTGCTGAGGCAGTTGCCATGGTGACGACAGCTCCCTGGTCAGGAGATTTTCTCTTTCCCTCTCTTCCCTTTGCTCTTCTCCAAGCAACAGCAATAGCAGTAACAGCCAGGTTCTTCCCCCTTCATAATAAGAGGCCAAAGTGACACCTGCTAGATGAGCTGGGTTGACCACCTCCAATTTGGAGTTTTCATGCCTGGGTGGTCTGGAAAGACCCCTAAGAGAATGGCCCTGCAGGATGTATAGAAGGCCTAAGGAAAAAGGATATCCGTACAGGGAGGACTGGGGCCTCTCGGGTCTCCTCTGAGCAATATCCTAATGGTTTATGCTTTGTTTTCCTATAATCAGCTGTGGAACCAGAGTTTATCAGAGTTGGAAGGCTGTTCAAGACCACCTCATCTAATCGTCCTCTGCCCCGCTCTCTCCCCCATCGCACGAAGTCTGAGAGGGAAAAGACTTGGCTGAAGTCAAGCAGCAGCAAGGCGAAGGCGAGGGTCACAGCAGACTGCACTGCTTCCACAATCAGGCTCAAAGGAGAAAGCAGGGAGGAAGCAGAGCTCCATCTCCACAAACAACAGGAAGTGGAAAGCGAGCAACTAGGCGCAAGGAAGGGCAGAGAAGAACGGATTACAAAGAGAGGAGAGGTGCGAGGTGTGCAGACTGGAGCTATGGGGGGGGGTCTCCTGGAAGGAGCACCCCTGCTTCATGCTCCATACAGGACAAAAGAGGCAGAGATCTCTGTCTAGCCTGGGGGCGACTAGTGGGGAGCTGCTGAGTGTGCCTGGGGTAGGACACTGGGGATGGGGGATCTTCATCCTTCCCTTGGGTACCCTGTGAGCTGTCAGCATCAGGGGCAGAGGTAAAGTGCTCAGAGAATGAGTTTGCTATGGAGGTATCTTTGGGAACAGGACCCTGAGGTGCAAACGACAGTGAACTGTTGGTGTGGGTGTGGGCTACCTCCAGGTAGAGGTTTCCCTGGGGCTGGCAAACCACCATCTCTAGAGGCAACAGGAGATAGAGTGACTGAAGCCTCCTCCAGCACCAGCGACACCACACCCCCGTGTGTGTGTGTGTGTGTGTGTGTGTGTGTGTGTGTGTGTTTGCACTGGGGCCTGAGGAATGGTTGTTCTTACCTGAGCTGGGGTTAAGAAGGCAGCTGTACGCCTTCCTCGAACTGGGGACCCGGCTTGAAGTGGAGGTCCCTTGCCCAAGGCGGGCCCTCCAGATGGCTGTCCACCTATGGATAGACCCAGGGTCAGGAAGATGGATCTGAGCAGCTGAGGATGGGAGGGGAACGCGGAGGAGGAGGGGCTCAGGGCCTCCGCCCCGTGGGGTTACTCCGAGGTCCCGGCCCCACCCGCATTACCTGAGGCTGCTCGCTGACTCGTCGGATGGCTCCGAGCCTGGGCGGCCGCTGGGACAAGGCTGGCTAGCAGGCGGACGCCGTGCTCTGTAAGGTCCGCATCGGAGCCGCCTCCCCAGCTCTTGTATCACTATGTGCTTCTCGAAGACGACACGATTTGCATAAGGCCCGCCCCCTCTCAAGAACCTTGGACATCGATAGGCTCAGCTGGCACCGAGTGACAGCCGGAGTTTCAGGTGGGGATGGGGTGGCCTGTGAGTCTGGGCCACAGGAGAGCGCCCCGCCCTCCCGCCCGCGCTGACCTTCCCCGAGTCGCCAGGATTGTAGAGGACTGTACCCCCATCTGTCCCTCAACCCTGAGGCACAGAGCCTGGGTCACAGTTTGGAGCGAAAAGTACAGATGATTAAAGTGGATTCGCAAAAACAACCGCACCGTTGCTATGGTAACAGAAGAACCACAGTTGAATCTCTAAGCCTTCTCTTCCTGGGCCCCAGCGGGGGTGGGGATAGGAGAGGGGGTGATTCACAAGGTGCGACCCCATCCCATGTCCTGCCCCAACCTGGAGGGAATCAATGAGGAGCTACAGAGTGGCAGGGTGGAGGGGAGAGGAGATAGGGTGGTCAGGACCTCGGGTCTTTGCACCAGTGTCCCCCCTCAATCCATGAAGCAGAGGGGAGGGTGGGTACAGCAAGAGCTGGGTGGATGAGGTAGTACCCTCTACCTAGACACATGAGGGCGTGGGCTCCCGCCAGTCACCCCTACAACCTTAATTCAGATCCATTCTTAAGCTCTATCCATACTTCTCGAGAACCCCCAAACGGACTCTTTAGTTCTTCTGCAGAAGGACCCTTCTACGTACCCCCAGGAACTGCTCCATTCCCCACCCTCCCGCATTCCCGTTGCTTAGATGGAGCCGGTTCCCAGCCGCCGCCAGTCTCCGGCCTCGGATGTTGACACAAACCGGAGGCGGTTTACACTGAGCGGGTCTGGAAGGTTTCAGGGCAGCGAAACGCCTCTTTCCCGTGCTTGAGGGTCTCCCCACAACTTGCCCCGCCGCCAGGGATGTACTGGTGTCTGAGAGTTCACAACCCAAGGTGGTGGTAAGAAGCTCTTTAATGCCAAACTCAGGGCGAAAGGGGAGCAGAGATCCCTGGGCTGGGCCACGTGCGGAGGAGGGACTTCAAGGGATCTATCAAAACTGGGGGCGGGACGCGTGGGGATTGGTTAAATAGGATTGCAGATGCTGGAGAGCCACGGCAAAGAGGCAGGGTTTCTGACCAAGCAGCAAATATAGAGATGGGTAGTATGCTAAGAGATGGGGACAGGCCTGCCACCAGCAAAGGCCCTGCTTTGGGGACTGGTCTTATAAATCCCCAAACCAAGCACCCTGGGGGAAAACCAGTGGGACCTCTTGTCTTCCATATGAACCGTCCCATTTTCTCTTAATCCAGTTGCTCTGTCCTGTTCCCCTAGCAACTGGGTATGCCTCCTCTCTGGGGCTGTAGCAAAGGGCTGGAGGCTCTACAGTGCCAGATAGGAGACATCCCTGGCTCCTTTGGTTGGTGACTCATGATGGGTGACTTCCCAGGCACCTTCCATGCTCTAGGCCCTGAACTAGTAGGCAAGAGCATTTGTTTACCGTTAACCATAACCAATAACCATGACTAGTCTTATCACAGCAATAAAAACCCTAAGACAGCCAGCAGCGGTGGATGCTGGGTGTAGGGTTAGATGAAAGTCTCATCTCTGTTCAGCCAAGAACTAACTTCTTGGATAAGGTGGGGACAGGGTAGTGTAAAAGTGATGGGCAGTCCGAGGCTATGGTTGTCTTTTTACCATTTGGTTTGGAAGTCTCTTGATGCTTTCCAGAACCACTTAAGCCATACTGGTGCACAGGCAACAGAGTTTCAGCTGGGTATCATGACTTCTCGGCAGTGAATAGAGGCCCAAAGGTCCCTTATCACAGAGGTCAGCAGCAACAACATTTGGATTCCAACCTTGGTTTCAGTTCAGATTCCTCACTTGCCCATCCTGTGTACCTAGAAGGAGTGAAGTCTTCTGCTGGGTTGGGGTCTTCTGTGAAGCAGCAGCAGACAAACCAGAGAGTATTTTGATTTAAATTCTGGAACTTAGGACTGGGAAGATGCACCAGCCAGTAAACCGCAAAAACCCAGATGGGCGGCAGGTGTCTAGTCTCAGTACTGGGGAGGCAGAGACAATGGCTCCCTGAAGGTCACTAGCCAGTTAGTCTAGCCTACTTGGCTAGCGCTAGGCCAGGGAGAGACACTATTTCAGTGATGATGTTGTTTTTGACGATGATGATGATGGTGGGGACAGAGAGATAGCTCAGCGATTAAGAGCTTGCTCATTCTCATCTAAAGGACCTGCGTTAGAGTCCCAGTGTCCATGTCAGGGGGCTCACAATTGCCTGTAATCCTAGATCCTTGCTCTGCAGGAACCTGCACTTCTGGGCACATACTTACACACATCCCCATACCTAATTATAATAAAAATTGCCGAGTTTGGTAGAGCACATCTGCAATCCTAGCACTCAGGAAACAGGGCAGACCATCTCTGTGAGTTCATTGCTAGCCTGGTCTACACAGCAAGTTCTAAGCCAGCTAGAGCTGGATCATGAGACCCTGTCAATGATAACAACAGCAACAATAATGATATAAAATCTTTTAAAAAATATGGTCGAGATTATCTGGAGAAGGCATCCAGCACTTTGGGCCTCCACATGCAAAAGCTTACATGTGTATACACGCCTGTACACATACACAAACAAGAATCCACATAAACACTCACACTACACACACACAGTCAAAAACTCTGGGCTTTTGTCTGCTGTTCTTAGCCTTGCACTTTGGCAAATACCTATTCTGTGGAGAATGGGGGGGGGCAGAAAAAGCTGCGTGGAAGGACAGTGTGACCGGCTGTATAGAAAGCCCTTCAATGGGCTGTGGTGCCCCATAAGGTTCCGGGGAGGTGAGAGCACGAGCCACTTCAATCTGCTCCCCTAAAAAGCTATCCTTCTTCTCCCTCTGGGTCCTGAACAGTGCCCATGTGATGGATAATACCTCTCCGATTCCCTGGCTTTTCTCCACTGTGGCGAGTGCAACCTGGTGACAGCTGGAATTCCCTTGGGCCCTAGATATTTCACTGTCTCTTCGTGTCTGGGAGAGAATGAGGTCACTAGAGCCCAGTTCCTTCCTTCCCCCATATTTTCTAAGCATGACTTTGTTTTTAGTTTCTCAAGTGCAAATCAATCATTTTTGGGTCTCTGTTCCTCCCTCACTGTGGCCCCACCCCTCTCTGCCAGCTTCATTCCTCCCTGCGTCCATGCTAACGTGAATCTTGAGCAAAGCATCTCTGGGAGGCAGTTCGTTAGTATTGGCCTATTCCAGAGCAAATGCCGTAATGCCATTGTCTATTCGTTCTTGTTATCTCAATCCCCAGGAGCCACTGTGTGTGGCACATGTCCTTTCCCAAGCCTGCCCTTTAAGGCTAATGCACATCACTTGCAAAAACATTTCTTTTTCTTTCCATTTCTTAGATAGAGGTGGTTGCTGTTTTCTTGCACAGGACATGTATGACTTTTAAATATTTCTCTGTCTGTTATCATGTTTGATTGCAAGTGGCAGAAAAACCAGAGCATAGTGGGTTAGGTAGAAAAGAGAAAGCAATAGCTCAGGGAGAGAAAAATCTAATAGACTGGACTTTAGGGATAGCTGGACCTAGGGGCTTACTCAATATGGATAATATTTAACTGGGACCCAGTCTTGTCTCCTTAGTTTTGCCTTCTTTCTTTAAATCAACATAAGGATACAATCTCCTCCAGCATCTCAGGCTGGAGTTCTACAGAAAGCAAGAGTGCTTCTCTTTCCTGGTGTTGTCACCAGCATCCTGACTATAACCCATGCTAATCTCCCAGTCCATCACTGAAGGCCGTGGATGCATCCCTCTGATTGGCCAGGCTGAAGCACTTGCATAATCTACAACCTGAAGCAAAGCCAATGCTTCCCACAGCAGGCATCCCGAGTCAGAAAGGTGCTCTTTCCAAGGAGGAAGGGAGTGCAGCCCAGGTGCAGTATGCGGTGCAGTCCTGGTGCTGACTGCTGTCTCTAAAGCTGCAGGTGTGCTGTGCAGTCCGGGTGTCTGAAGTCTCTAAAGCTGCAGGTGTGCTGTGCAGTCTGGGTGTCTGAAGTCTCTAAAGCTGCAGGTGTGCTGTGCAGTCCGGGTGCTGACTGCGGTCTCTAAAGCTGCAGGTGTGCTGTGCAGTCCAGGTGCTGACTGCGGTCTCTAAAGCTGCAGGTGTGCTGTGCAGTCTGGGTGTCTGAAGTCTCTAAAGCTGCAGGTGTGCTGTGCAGTCTGGGTGTCTGAAGTCTCTAAAGCTGCAGGTGTGCTGGGCAGTCCGGGTGCTGACTGCTGTCTCTAAAGCTGCAGGTGTGCTGTGCAGTCCTGGTGCTGACTGCTGTCTCTAAAGCTGCAGGTGTGCTGTGCAGTCCTGGTGCTGACTGCGGGCTCTAAAGCTGCAGGTGTGCTGGGCAGTCCGGGTGCTGACTGCAGACAGCACTCAAAGCTATCCCGCTAGTGGCTTGTCACACTGCTGTGATTTAACACCCTGGCGGGGGTGGGGGGGACAACTTAAAAGAGAAAAGGCAAAACCGGGAGCATGCCTTTAATTCCAGCACTCAGGAAGCAGAGACAGGTGGATCTTGGTGAGTTCAAGGCCAGTGTGGTCTATAGAGCGAGTTCCAGGACAGCCAGGGCTACACAGAGAAACCTTGTCTCAAAAAACCGAGAGAGAGAGAGAGAGAGAGAGAGAGAGAGAGAGAGAGAGAGAGAGAGAGAGAGAGGGAGAGAGGGCAGGAATGGAGAGATGGCCCAGAGATTAAGAGCACTGACTGCTTTTCCAGAGGACTTGGGTTCAATTCCCAGCACCCACATGGCAGCTCACAACTATCTATAACTCTAGTTCCAAGAGACTAAATAATATAAATAAAATAAAATAAAAATAAATGAAAAGAGAAAAGGCTTATTGTGGTCCACAGTACGTGGCAGGGGATGGCTGGGGCTCGGAGCATCGGTCACATTGCACATGGAGGCGGAGAGCAGACAGTGATGCAGATTGTGCTCAGCTAGCCTTGCTGTAGTCCAGGACCTCTGCCCAGGGAATGGCGCTACCCCACCTCAATTAGTTTAATCAAGATAAACTTCCACAGACGTGCCCAAAGGCTAACCTGATCTTAATAGTCCAGGCCTAGGTGTGCCCGGAGACTGGTCTCCTAGGTAACCCTAGAACAGTGACTCTCCACCTTCCTGATGCTGAGACTCTTTAATACAGTTCCTCATGTTGTGGTGACCCCCACATAAAATTATTTTTGTTACTACTTCATAACTGTAATTTTGCTCCTGCTATGAATCATAATGTAAATATCTGAGTTTTCCGATGGTCTTAGGCAACCCCCGTGAAAGGGTCACTTAAGCTCCCAAGGGGGTCGTGACCCATAGGTTGAGAAGCACTGGTGTAGACCCTGTCAAGCTGATAGTTAACACTGGCCATCACAGGGCTCGTCACTTCTCATCACCGATCACATTTATCACCAATTGAAGATAAGTCAGTGGGGGTACTCTACACAGGAGCATTGGGTTGAGAGAAACTAACAAAATGCTGTCAAGCACCCCTAGAACTAAGACAGTGGAGAGCCACTACCAGTGATCTCCCACGACCCGGATGGTTTTCCGACTGGAGCTGTGGCCTTTGGCAAAGGAACACAGCCGGTTCTGTCAGGTAGTCTGGGAGAGAGCTCAGAGTGGGTGGAACAAAACCTCTGTCTCCTCTGTTCCGTGTACCTGTCTCCTACTTGTGTCTCCCACTGGTCAACCCTAAGGAAAAGCCAGAGTAATGCAACCCAGACAGCTTCCTGCAGAGCAGAGGAAATCAGGAGGAGACAAACAGAAACCATCTCTAAGCACCCATGCTTTCAAACCAGACAAACCTTGGACAATGTACTTAATCTCTCTGCAACTGGGTGTCCTCGCCTATACGGGGATAACAGGAAGCACTTGGGAGTGAAGATCCAGCGAGGACGGAGTGCCTAGCAGAGTGCCTGCCGTCAGTAAGCGCTACATTCCCATGCTGTATTAATCCTGGCTGTCATCCAGCAGAGGCTGAGCTGCTGTAACAAACAGAGCCACCGTCAGTGTGACTCAGAGGCAGTAGGTTATCGTTAATTCTGATTTGTGTGCAGTCTACGGTCCGTACCAGGTTGATAAATGGCTCCCCACCCTTTGGGGAGATTTACAGACCTTGAATCTTGTGCTCTTGTAGTTGGACTGTTCCCTAGGGCAGCGATTCTCAGCCTTCCCAGCTCTGTGACCCTCTAATAGCGTTCCTCTTGTTGTGGTGCTCTCCCAACCATGAAATTATTTTCGTTGCTACTGTTATGAATCGTAATGTAAATATCTGATATGCGACCCCTGTGAAAGGGTCATTTGACCCCCAAAGGGGTCACCACCCACAGGTTGAACACTGCTCTGTCGTCCGTGAAAACAGAGTGGAATAAGCATACCTCTGTAAAGGCTTTGCCGGGAAGCGGCACCATCCCTTCCGCTCTCATTCCAAGGAAAACAAAATCCATTCTAGAATTTCGGAGGAGGAACGCAGTACTAGGGACTGGATACAAGTGTTGGAAGAGCTGGGGGAAGAAACACAGATCATGAGGTTACCCAAAGATGTCTAAGTACAGGAAGCTGCCACCACTCCAAGGCTGGGAGGGCAAAAACAGAAACAAAACCAACCAACAATGAAACAATGTTCTCCAGAGCAAGAGTAGCTCTGGCTACTGCCACCCTTAGGAGCAGCATCGCTACTGCCCCGCAGGAACCCAGGAGTTCACACTCTCGCTGAGGTTGCAGCAGAGATGTCTGAAGGCTTCTGTTGCAGCTAGAGCTGGAGTCCAAGAATGCCTTGCTGCTGAGGCTCCTGGTGTGCCTGAGGTCCCCCTCACAGCTGGAAGAGCTGGAGTAGCCTGTGTCTGCCTTGATGTTTTTGACGCTGTGGTGGCTGTTTCTCCTTCCGTCGCTGTGCAAAGAAATAAAGGAGTACCTCTCCTGCCATCCAGAGCCTACCAGCACCGCCCATTACTATAATCTAAATCAGAAGATAAAGGCTCCATCCATTTAAGGGGGAAAACCTGTGTTGAGTGTGAAACTGTCATCTATCAGGCTGGAGGTCTGGATGGAATAAAAGGGGAGAAAGGAAGAAACTAGCTAACACAGGCTACCATCTGCTTCTTGGTCACCATAAGGTGAGCAGCCTCTATCACGTGCTTCTACTGTCGTAATGTTCTGCCTGGCCTTAGGGTCAAAGCGGTGGGTTCAGGCAATCATGGACCTTTGAGATCATGATGCAAAATAAATCTTTCCTTTAGTGGTTTCTCTCAGATATTCATCAGAGCAGGGAAAAGTCTAAAATGAGAGACATCAATGGATTAGCTCATGATGTTTTGACCTATCTTCAAAAAGAGCAGAGTAACTCCCTTCCCAGTTGTATGTCAGCTGACCCCACAGGGTGTGTGGATTTGCCACGGCGATTCTAAATCCAGACATATTGACAATCCGGAGTACCCATCACACGGGCCATTCAAGGACACAGCCTTTATCCTCTCTCTAGTTGATACTTACACTATCATCTTTTGTCTCCAACTCTTCTTCATACCGCACCCCACCCCTGTCCTTGTGGAGGAGCCTGGGGGAAGCAGTGACTTACCTAGTAGGTCCAGAAGTCTTTAGCGTCTTAACAAGCAATGTGGCTGTTCTAATGTGAATGTTGGCCCCTGGAATCACCATGGAAACACACATCTAGGTTCTTCAACAAGGATGTTTCCAGAAAGGTTTAATTGGGCAGGGAAGACTCACCCTGAATGTGAGTGGCATCATTTCATGGTCTGGGATCCTGGACCACTGAGCACAAAGGACAAGGGAGGCTGAGCTGCAGCATCTGTCTCTGCTTCCTGACTGCAGAGGGAATGGGAACCAGCACCCTTGTGCCCCTACTATGGTGTTGTCCTCATTGCGACAGGCAGTACCCTTGAAGTATGAGCTAGATAGAATAAATCTTGATTTTTGTTGAGTATTTTGTCATAGCAAGGAGAACAAGAATTAATGCAGTCAATTCCTGAGAGTTACAGAAGATAGACTCTGTAGCCCAAGCACTGAAATAGTCTATGCCCACCCCACCCAGAAAGGTAATCACAGGGCGTGAGTGATTAGTGAGTGCTTGAACTATGGCTAGTGCAAAAGTGACTGAATCTTATTTATTTATTTATGGATTTTTGAGACAGAGTTCCTCTGTGTAACAGCCCTGAACACCCTGGCACATAAATTGCAGATCAGGCTAGCTTGAACCCACCTGCCTCTGCCTCCTAAGTACTGAGCTAAAGGTGTGCACCACCATCCCCAGAAAGCAACTGAATTTTAAACTCCATTTAATTTAAATTTGATTAGTCTTATATAAGCCACTGTCAGTAGGTTGGACAGCATGTTTATAAACCTTAATTTTAGGCTTGTTAGCCAGTGGTGATGGCACATGCCTTTAATCCTAGCACTTGAGACGCAGAGGCAGGAGGAACTCTGAGTTTGAGGCCAGCTTGGTCTACAGAATTCCAGGACAGCCAGGGATACACACAGAGAAATCCTGTCTCAAAAAACAAAACAAAAAATGGAATTTAGGCTTGTGAGATGATTCCATGGGTAAGGAACCCTCCCACCAAGCCTAATAACCTGACTTCCATCCCTAGAACCCTGAGGTGGGAGATAACCTACTTCCATACATGGTCCTCTGACCTGTACACACACACACACACACACACGCACGCACGCACGCACGCACAATCAATCAATCTTTCAATAAATGGAACTTTAAGTCTAGGGGTACAGACTAAAGATGAAGAGTAATGAGCTTACTGGGACCCTTGCTAAGAATCACGTCACGCTGCTAACTGGTCCTCTACAAACAATGTAGCTGTGTTTCACAGACCAGCAATACCTGAGAGAATGGCTTAGGATGGTATCCCTCACCCAGGGCTTCCCTGGTGGCTCTGAGAATAGAGATGGCAAATTAGGTGAGCATAGGGCAGAGAGGCTGAATCCACATCAGAACAGCCACACTGATGGTCGGCACACAGAAGCACTTCAGTACCCCTTGGTACGTGTGGAGCCACTTCCTACAAGATGTCACGTAAGCTATCTCCTGGCGTCTCTATTTCCCCTTCCCTCCAGCTCGGCACAGAATAGAACTGTTAGCACACTGTTTAGAGATTGGTCAATGACTTCTGATGGGTTCTTGCCAGTGCCATTCTGGCAGTTCAGTGTTGGGAACAGCATCCTTGGTCTCAGATGCTTCCATGGCCCTCTGGGAGTCCACGGCCAGATACATGGGGCCCAGTCTGGCTCAAGCTAGCTCAGTTAACTGCTGTGTCCTGGTAGTCTGGAACTGTGAATGGAGAGACACGGGGATCCAGGTGGGTCACCTGGATAAGGACGTGGTATGAAGATAGTCACACGAACTCTAGCTGTGGGGACTGGGACCCACCCTTCCCTTCTGTGACAATTTCTCGGTTGTTCAACCCTTTCTCAGTGACCCTGAGGTACCACATCACCCTTCTAAGCTGTCATCCCTGGCTGACCCCACCTCCCCTCCCCAGTCTTCGTCCTTTAGCCTCCACCCTTTCCCCAACCTGATAACCGGAGCTGGTTGTTAGGGCTTGTAGCCAGAGGCATCTCAACTAATAGAGGTCATTCAAGGTCAGAGAAGGCCTGCAGTGAAAAGCAGCTGCCAGCAGAGGGGACTGTGGGTTCACTTTGAAGGGTTCTGAGTGACCCTAAAGGGCTTTAAAAGGAAAGGTGGGTAGAAGAGCCAGGCGGGGACAAGAAGATTCTCCCTTGCGGTATTATATCCCAGCAAGGCCAGCAAGGGCAGGGAAGGCACACAGAGAGATAAATCCCCTCACAGCTACATCACTGACCCCTCCCACCGTGTGACCTTCTTTGGGCAAGTCATCTCACCTTCTATGTTGTTTATTTATGATGACAACCTCCTGTAGAGAACACTGCAAGGATCGAAAGTAACAATGCATCTTAAGTACTGCCGAGAATATTGTCCAGCATATATTTGACAATACACTTTTCTTTCTCCTTTTGTGGGGCTGGAACCCAGGGCCTCACATATCCTAGGTAAGTCTTGTTATGTATCCCTGGCTGTCCTGGAACTCTGTAGACCAAGCTGGTCTCGAACTCAGAGTTCTGCCTGCCTCTGCATCTTCAAAGCATTAACCACACAAAATGGTTAAAACTTGACACATCATCAACAGTCAACAAACAGTCGCTGTCACACCGCTCACCACTATTAGCTCTGTATGACTGCAGGTAGGATTCCTTCAACTGTCAAGATGGAGATTTGGTCCACGGGACACCGGGTGGGGCTCAGATTTCAGCTGTCAGCTTCGTTCTTTCCGATCAGACTGGACCAGAGCTGAGATTTCCAACAGCTGTTCACAGTCCAGTCAGACCCCTGGACAGGGCTTTGGAAATGTAGATTATGGCCACACAGGAACCCATCTTTGATTCAGTGTTGGGCTGTTGCCATTTTGAAATTCTTTATTGTTTTAACAAGTTCTATGTTCCCTGGGGCTCTTGGTATCTATTGCCTTAGATTGTGTATCTGTCTGTTTATCTGCCTGCCTATCTAAAACTGCACACAGCTCAGTGGGGTAAAGATGTTTGCTGTCAAGCTTGAGGACCTGAGTTCAATCCCTGGGTCAGTCCCACAGTTGGTGGAAGGGGAGAATGGACAGAGAACGGAAGGAGAGAACAAGTCGTGTACTGGTATTCATGTAGGCACCATGGCACTAGTGCATGCATATACGTGTACATATAGAAAATATATAATAACATGGAACAAAACTGTAACTAGAAAAATACATAGCTCATGAATTGTTATTGCAATTAAAAGACAAAGAATGAAGAAGGGAGAGGAGGACAATTTTTAAAAAGCGGCATTAATTTTTAAAATTTCAATCAAAGTTTAAACGTGTAAAAAAACTAAACTGTAGCAAACTTATTGCAAGACTTTGGAGAGTAATGTGATGTCTTAAGTCAATAATGTTAGAAGCTCATAGACAAATCGAGAGTTGATAGTTTTTTTCTCTTTTTGGAGGCAGTAATCCACCACTGAACTCGTTCAGCAGTCCAGGCTAGCCTCAAACTAATGATCCTCCTGCCTCAGTCTCCTAGTGTTGAGATTACAAGTCTGCGCTACCATCTTGGTGTGCTGGTTGTACATTACACACACACACACACCTTTTTATTAGTACATTTGTTTATTTGGTTGTAGGGAGTGGATTCATGAATGCCACAATGTTTGTGTGGAAGTCAGTTCACTCCCTTTAATAGGTGGGTCCTGAGTCACCGGTCTTAAAGGCAAGTGCTTTTCCCTGCTGAGCCATCTCACTGATCCTGTTATATATTTTAAATTTTATCTTCTTACGTATTTTGACAATTTTTCAAAAGAGTACTCATTTTTCTACAGTCCTTTTAAATCCCAATATTCCTATTCTGTGTGTGTTCATGTGGGGGGTTGTAATTGGGGGTGCAGGTGTTTGTGTATGTGTGCATACGTTCAGAGGCTACAGGTAGATATTGGCTGATTGTGTGTACTCCTCAGTTGCTAGGTAACTGGTGTACTCCTCAGTTGATGGTGATGGGTGTACTCCTCAGTTGATGGTGATAGGTGTACTCCTCAGTTGCTGGGTAACTGGTGTACTCCTCAGTTGATGGTGATGGGTGTACTTGTCAGTTGATGGTGATTGGTGTACTCAGTTGATGAGTGATAGGTGTACTCCTCAGTTGATGGTGATGGGTGTACTCCTCAGTTGCTGGGTAACTGGTGTACGCCTCAGTTGATGGTGATGGGTGTACTCCTCAGTTGATGGTGATGGGTGTACTCCTCAGTTGATGGTGATGGGTGTACTCCTCAGTTGATGGTGATGGGTGTACTCCTCAGTTGATGGTGATTGGTGTACTCCTCAGTTGATGGTGATGGGTGTACTCCTCAGTTGATGGTGATGGTGTACTCCTCAGTTGATGGTGATTGGTGTACGCCTCAGTTGATGGTGATGGGTGTACTCCTCAGTTGATGGTGATGGTGTACTCCTCAGTTGATGGTGATGGTGTACTCCTCAGTTGATGGGTGATTGGTGTACTCAGTTGATGGTGATGGTGTACTCCTCAGTTGATGGTGATTGGTGTACTCCTCAGTTGATGGTGATGGGTGTACTCCTCAGTTGATGGGTGATTGGTGTACTCAGTTGATGGTGATGGTGTACTCCTCAGTTGATGGTGATTGGTGTACTCCTCAGTTGATGGTGATGGGTGTACTCCTCAGTTGATGGGTGATTGGTGTACTCAGTTGATGGTGATGGTGTACTCCTCAGTTGATGGTGATTGGTGTACTCCTCAGTTGATGGTGATGGGTGTACTCCTCAGTTGATGGTGATGGGTGTACTCCTCAGTTGATGGTGATGGGTGTACTCCTCAGTTGATGGTGATGGGTGTACTCCTCAGTTGATGGTGATGGGTGTACTCCTCAGTTGATGGTGATGGGTGTACTCCTCAGTTGATGGTGATGGATGTACTCCTCAGTTGATGGTGATGGGTGTACTCCTCAGTTGATGGTGATGGTGTACTCCTCAGTTGATGGTGATGGGTGTACGCCTCAGTTGATGGTGATGGGTGTACGCCTCAGTTGATGGTGATAGGTGTACTCAGTTGATGGTGGTGGGTGTACTCCTCAGTTGATGGGTGGTGGGTGTACTCCTCAGTTGATGGTGATGGGTGTACTCCTCAGTTGATAGTGATGGGTGTACTCCTCAGATGATGGGTGGTTGGTGTACTCCTCAGTTGATCTCTGCCTTGGTTATTTGTCTGTTTTGTTTTTTGAAACGGGGTCTCACTATGTAGCCCAGGCTGTCCTGGAACTCTCTATGTCGACCAGGTTGGCCTCAAACTCACAGAGATTTGCCTACCTCTGCCTCCTCAAACCTTAGTTTTTGAATCAAGATCTCATACTCAACCCGGAACTAACTGATTCCGCTAGGCTTGGTGGTTCATGAGTGCCAGGACTCTGCTCTCCACTCCCCCCGCGCTATGGCTCCAGTCCTGCACCACTATCTGGGGACCCGGCTTAGCTCTTCAGGCTTGCGCAGAAGGCACCTTGCTGACAGAGCCATCCCCTCCTACCTTCATCTTCTGTGCACCATAGTTCATTTGGGCAGTTTGCTCTTGTTAGATATTGAAATACTGCTTACAGCTTTCCAGTATTATAAATCATGGTGTGAAGTTCTTTATATTCCTTATGACTAGTGTCTATGATTTACCACCAGGACAAAGTCTAGAAATATAAAATATTTCTATGAAATATATCCTCATGGTTAAAATTCAGTATTCAAGAAGGGGTAAAGAGTGACATATTTGCTCCCCTGGACAAGTTCCAGCTTCCCCTGCCCTCTAGTCAATTCCTAGGAATAGAAGACACCAAATTGCTCTCCAAAGCCTCCGAGGCTCCAGGTCTCACAACAGTTTTATTATAGTTTAGTATTTTGGGGTGAGTGTGCGTGTGTGCATGCCTGTACAGTGTGTGTGTGTACATGACTGTACAGTGTGCATGTGAGCATGCCCATACATAGATATGTAGAGGTCAGAAGTCAAACCAAGTGTCTTCCTTGATCTCTCTTCAAGGTCTTTCCCTGGACCTGGAGCTCATGAATTGGCTAGGCTGTCCAACCAGGGAGCATCCCATCACCCAAGGGTTCCTCTTGTCATGCCTCTCAGTGCTGAGATTACAGGCACAGAACTATAAACCTGGTATTTTACCTGGTCTGGGGACCCAAACTCAGGCCCTCATGTTTGCTCAGCAAGCTCTTTAGCTACTCCTAAACCATCCTCGCGACCCCCAGCTTAGTAATTTTATATTTATTTGTTATTTATTGGATTTTTGGGTGCAGGGTTTCTCTGTATAGCTCTGGCTGTCCTGGAACTTACTCTGTAGAGCAGACTGGCCTTGAACTCACAGAGATCTGCCTGCCTCTGCTTGCTAAGTGCTGGGATTAAAAGTGTTTGCCACCATCATCCCATCAATTTTTTAAAAATGTAAATGTTTATTAAAATTTTATAGGTCAGTCCTTTCTTTTTCTGTCTTTTAAAGAGATTTATGTATTTGTGTTTGAGTGTTTTGCACCAATGTGTGTGCACTACATGCATGTAATGCCCAGAGACGTCAGAAGGGGGCGTCAAATTCCCTGGAATTGGAATTACAGATTGTTGTGAGCTCCGTTTGGGGTCTGGAAACTGATGCCCGGATCTCTGCAAAAACAGCATGTGCTCTTGAACATCTCTCCAGCCCTTTCTTTTGTTTTTGAGAGAGGGCCCCTACTCTAGGCTATTCTAGAACACACATGATTTATTCCACACTGACTC
This sequence comes from Microtus pennsylvanicus, assembly GCF_037038515.1. Classification (NCBI taxonomy): domain Eukaryota; kingdom Metazoa; phylum Chordata; class Mammalia; order Rodentia; family Cricetidae; genus Microtus; species Microtus pennsylvanicus. The sequence continues at coordinate 55,090,259 of NC_134591.1, read as the reverse complement.
CAAACTCAGTCTTCTGAATGCTGGGATTATAAGCATGAGACACAATGTCCAGATTTCTTTCTGTGTTTCTTAGTTACAAGTTTAATTCATGATGCAAGTGTGGGAGTACATTCCTGTAATTGTAGCATTTGGAGAGTGAGGCAGGAGGATTACAAATCTGAAACAAGTTTATACTTCATAATGAGACCTGTCTCCACTACCAACAAAAAAGATTAAAGAATGATTAAGTAAATTAAATGAAAAAAAAAGAGAAAGAGAGAGAAAAGAAAAGAGAGGGGCTGGAGAGATGGCTCAGAGGTTAAGAGCACTGGCTGTTCTTTCAGAGGTCCTGAGTTCAATTCCCAACAACCACATGGTGGCTCACAACCATCTGTAATGAGATCTGGCGCCCTCCTCTGGCGTGTGGGTATACATGGAGGCAGAAAGTTGTATACATAATAAATAAATAAATCTTTAATAAAAATAAAAATAAAAGCCTGTGGGGACTAGAGAGTGCGGTGTGGTGGTTTGAATGAGAATTGCCTCCTTTGGCTGGGTGTTTGAACGCCTGGTCCCCAGTTGGTGGAGTTTGGTAAGGGCTAGGAGGTGTAGCCTTGGAGGAGGTGTGTTATTAGGGCTCTGAGGTTTCAAAAGACCTACGTTGTTCAGACTGTGCCTCCCACTGAGAGACTAACCAATAGAGAGACTTCCCTGGGAGGCAGACAGCTAGCGAAGGGGGCCATGCCGAGGTAATAAAGGTGGCAAATTTCCAAGATGGCCGACTTCTTCCTCGCTTTCCTGACTTGACACCAAAGCCTGACAGCTTAAAACAAAGGTCTTGAATGTTTTTGTCTCCCACCATCAAGCTGCTGGCTGATGAACTGGTTCAAGTTCCAGATCAGGACGTTGTAGCCCCAGTTGTTGGCCAACCAACCATCCTGTTTTTAAACTGACCAGCCGTAAGTTAGGGGAGGAAAATTCTTTAGAGACTTAAAGAAAATCCCAGCCCTTGAGTAGAGACTGGATATGTTTTGCTACCTAAACCCCCCTCTGCTTTGCAGAAGGTGTTTTTCTCTGAGTGTCAGCTGCGCGTGTGTCTCCTCACCCCCAGTAAACGCCTTCAGCTGTTGGTTGTGTCGGCTGCTGTCTGTGGTGTCCGAGGCTTCTCCCCTGCTACCTGCTGCATTGGAGGCTTTTTATTTTTTTAATTTAATTTAGTTTAGTTTTTTCTTGCCTTTTCATTCTTTAAATGGCAGAGAAAACAAACCCAATCAAGACCCCTAGACTGTGGGTCAAGATGTGAGCCCTCAGCTGTCCCTGTCATCACGCCTTTGCTCTGCCATCGTAGACTCTCTCCCTCTGAAACCATACGTCCAATGAAGAGTTTTCTTTAGTAAGTTGCCTCGGTCACCGTATTCTGTCACAGCAACAGAAAAGTAACCAAGACTAGAATCCATAACAAGTGGCTCACAGTCATCTGTAACTCCAGTTCCAGGGAATCTTGACCCCCCTCTTTTGGTCTCCAGGGCACCAGACAGGCATGTGATACACATACATACATACAGGCAAAATACTCATACATATGATAGAAAAAGTAAATCTAAAACAAAACCAAACAAACAAAAGCTACACTAAAAAGGCCGGGTCCCAGGACTTCTGGGGCAGAGGCAGACAGATCCCTGGGAGTTAGAGGACACTTGGTCTACAAAGCAACTCCAAGGACAGTCAGGGCTACAAGTGACTCTTTGTGTCAAACGAACAAGCACCAAACCAAACAAAAATATCCACTAATAATAATAAATAAAACATTTTTAAAAGTCAGTTAAACTTGCATTCTGAAAGGAGAATTTGCAGGCAAGGAGAAACCTGTCAGTGTGGGCTTGGTGACATGGCTCAACAGAAAGGCTACTGTCACCAAACCTGGTGGCCCCAAGTTCCTGACCTCACGGCAGAAGGAGCGAACCGACTCCTTCAAGCTGTTCTCTGGCCTCCGCATGTATTCTGTGGCGCATACACACAGAGAAATGAGTAAATGTAATACGAATTTTAAAGCAAGAAAAGAAAAATCCCGGTTCTGACAAGCTCCGCCGTAACCCCACAGTGACAGGCACCGTGCAAAGCAGGGCTGGAAGCGTGTGGGAGCGAGGAAGCATCCAACCACTGACGCGCTCCCTGGCCAGTGCATACAGACACTGCGGTGAAGAGCAAGCAAACTCTTTACAAGTTATAAACTCGTTAGGGCACCATCGTGACCATTGATAAATGAGCCTCCCAAAATAGCCACCCCTGAGAAACATCAGCAGCCTCTGCAGCCTCGCCCACGTCGCAGCTGACAGCGCGCAGCGCATTGCTCATTGCTGCAGAGACATCGTCGGTTTATCTTTATCCCAAATTACTCACTTGCTAGAGCCCTAACCAGCCAGGCTTCGCTTTGGCTTTCTAGTCTCTCTTATTTAGGAAGAACCGTTTGTGGAGCATGCTGAAACGGGGCTGTAACGAGTCCTCCGTGCCCGAGTTAGCTCCATTGCTTGCGCAGCGTAATATTTGTGGTGTGTAGAGAGATGCTTCTCTTAAAAGACCCAGAACCTCAAGACAAATGGCCTGGGGTAAGAAGACAGCAGCTGGGGCTGGAGAGATGGCTCAGTGGTTAAGAGCTCTGGCTGCTCTTCCTAAGGACCTAAGGGTTCAATTTACAGTACCCACATGGTGGCTCAACACTGTTACCAGAGGCCAGAAGGTCTCTGCTGGTGACAGGCATTCAGATGGGTCACAAATACACACACAAGCATCCATCTTCAGAAAAATAAAACCTAAAAGGAAAGAGTTGGCTATGGTAGGGCACCCCTTTAATCCTAGCACTCAGGAGGCAGAGGCAAGCACATCTCCATGTGTTCAAAGCCAACCTGACCTACACAGTGAGGTCCAGACCAGCTAAGGCTACATAGTGAGAGCCTGTCTCAGAGAGAGAGGTGGAGAGGGGGTCCAGCTTTCACATCTCTGGGGACAGCTGCTGACACTTGCCTGGGGAGCCAGAACAGCCTTGGAAGTGGTTTACCTTCCTTTACCTATAGTTTAATTTTTATCTGCTTTTTTATTTATTTCTACTTATTTATTTATTATACAGTGTTCTGCCTTCATGTATGCCTGAAGACAGACTGTATGACAGAAGAGGGCACCAGATTGGTTGTGACTCACCATGTGGTTGCTAGGAATTGAACTCAGGACCTCTAGAAGAGCAGACTGTGCTTGTGTGTGGTTGCTGAGACTTGAACTCGGGACCTCTAGAAGAGCAGACTGTGCTCTTAACCTCTGAGACATCTCTCCATCCCTACAGTCGAATTGTTCTCTAAACAGACATTGATCTTTCAAAAGCAAAACCTGTCCTCGAAGCCTTCCCTCCTCCTTTGCCTGGGCCCATTTCATATATATCGCAGGCCTGTATTTAATGTACTCCAGAGAAACGGAACCAATGGGACGTGTGAGGCGCATGGAGGCACAGCCTTAGGGGACCTGGCTCATGTGATCCGGAGTCAGGACAGTCTGTGAAACAGGCTGGCTGGTGGTTCAGCAGGAGTTGGTTTGCTTTCTTGTGGAGTGAGAAGGCTGGAGAGACAAGGACAATTCTTTTTTGATTTTTATTTCTATTAATCATTTTATTTATTTATTTTTAATACAATCTTTTCTTATGTTATGTAACTATCCCGCTCCCACTTCCTCCTCTCCTCCCACTCAAACTTCCCCCCCAGCCCAACACCCCATCTGCTCCACAGCAAGGGTAAGTCTTCCTCACGGGGAGTCAACAACATCTGGCCCATCACTCTGAGGCAGGACCAAGGCCCTCAGCCCTGTATCTAGGCGGAGCGTAGGAGGGATCCCTCCAAAGAGAATGTGCTCCAAGATGCCAGATCAAGCACTAGGGATAAATTCTGGTCCCATTACCAGTGGCTCCACAGACTGCCCAAGCCTCACAACTGTTCCCCACACTCCGTGGGCCTAGTTGGGTCCTATGCAGGTTCCCCCGCTATCAGTCCAGAGTCTGAGCTCCCACTAGCTCAGGCCAGCTGTTTCTGTGGGTGTCACCATCATGGTCTTGACCCCTTTGCCCATGTTATCGTTCCTCCCTCTCTTGGACTGGTCTCCGGAAGCTGGGCCCAGGGCTTAGCTATGGATCTCTGTATCTGCTTCCATCAGTTACTAGATGAAGGTTCTTTGATGACAATTACGGTGGTCATCGATCTGATTACAGGAGAAGGCCAGTTTGGGCTATCTGTCCACTATTGCTAGGAGTCTTAGCTGGGAACATTTTTGTAGTTTCCTGGATTTTTCTTAGGGCCAGGTTTCTCACTAGCCCCTGAATGGCTCCCTCAATCAAGATGTCTGTTTCCTTTCTCTTCCTCTCTGTCCTTCCACCTTCTTGAGCAGACAAGGGCGATTTCTAAACTGGGGTCTGGGGGTAGAATTCTTCCTTCCTCGGGGTCATCAACTGTGGTATGGAGGTCAATGTGCTTTACTCAAAGTTTACTGAAGTTCGCTGCTTTAAATACTGATCAGATCCCAAGTAATACAAAAACAACAGCTAGATTCTCGTTTGCCCAAACAACTAAGCACCATAGCCGGGCTATTTATTGTTAATAAAATCAGCATCACCCAGTCTCTTGGTCATTCTTGAGGGTTGATACAAGTCTTATCTCGGGGTATTTCTACTTACCCTTCCCTAGCCTAAGGTTCTGCCCCCTGATACCCATGTAGCTGTAAGACACTCACGCAGTTGCATGGCAGCTCTCTCTAACAGCCCCATCCATGGCCAACCTCCTCTAGCTTCCCTCCTCCTTGCCTGTTGTGTCTGCTAGCCTTCCTCTACACATGATGCTCCCAAGTGTGGCAATGCCTCAGAGATGCTTTTTCTGTTCTGCTACATTTCAGCCATAAACAGTTTGCCCTGCACTGTAAGCTCCTTACTAGTTTGGGCCTCATCTAACTTGCCCACTCTGCGGGTGATTAAGCTGCTATCCTTCTGCTCCATCCCGCCCCCTCCCCCATAATCTGCTTTGTGAGGCTAGGGTTGGGCTCTGGAAGCCACTTTGTGCTCTGCTAACTGACCTTAGGCTCTGTCAATGGAAGATCCTGCGTGGGACTGTTTAAACTAGGGGTGCTGGGGAAACACAGAAACAATCGTGAGGAAGAGAGAAGTGTCTCACGGGTGCCCGAAAATGAGAGGCGTGACATTGCAAAGCAGGGATGGGAGGACGTGGAGACACACGGAGATCAGCTGGGGACAGAGGAGAGCCGGGTAAACATGGGCCTGACGCTTGGTTGTGCCTTCCCCTAGAAGAACCGAGCAAGGCAGAGTTAGCAGCCTTGAGTTTGGTTGGTTTGGGGTACTGGCGCTCTCCTTAGGTGTCTGGAATTTGGTCTATCATGACTAGGGCAGGTAGAAAATCCTCCCCCTTGGAGCAGAATAGAGCTGGTGGTTAGGATGAGAGGCACTGCTTTGTTTAGCTTGTTTGCACGGGAAAGCCAAGCTCTAGGGTGGGTTGCCATCTAGGTGGGCATATTAGCGTTCTCTAAAGAAACAGAAGCAGAAAAAGCAGCCCCAGAAGAGAATGCCACAAACTACCACTGTGTTTTACTTTTTGTAACTGATACTTTAGTCTTTTTTTTTTTCAGAATCATCTTGAATATTCTTGGACAATGTCTTTACTATTTTTATGAATTTTTGATTCTATGAGTTGCGTATTAAACCTTAGTAAGTTTAGTTTTTTTAAATTCACTTTTATTTTTATTTTATGTATATGGGTGTTCTGCATGCATGTTTGTCTATGCACTATATGCATGTAATGCCTGCAGAGGCCAGAGAGGGCATCAGATCCATCAGAACCAGAGTTATGGATGGTTTTTGAGCTGCCATGTGGGTGCTGGGAACTGAACCTGGGTTCTCTAGAGGAGTAGCCAGTGCTCTTAACTAGACAATCCTACTAAAATTTTATTATAATGAATTGAATTTCAGCCTGGGGTTGTGCACACACCTTTACTCCCAGCACTTGGTAGGCACAGGTAGGCAAATCCCTGTGAGTTTGAGGCCAGCCTGTTCTACATAGTGAGCTCCAGGACAGCCAGGGCTACGTAGAGAAACCCTGTCTCAAAAAAAAAAAAAGAATTAAATTTGGAGCTTTATCTAGGGGGACAAATGACAAGTTGCAACATTATTTTTTCTTTTTTTATTATTGTTTTTATTGAGCTATATAATTTTTCCACTCCCTTCCCTTTCTCCCCCCCCCCACCCTCTCCTATGACCACTCCCAATTTACTCAGCAGCTCTTGTCTTTTTCTACTTCCCATGTAGATTAGATCTATGTATGTCTCTTTTAGGGTCCTATTTGTTGTCTAGATTCTCTGGGGTTGTGAATTGTAGGTTGTTTTTTCTTTGCTTTATGTCTAAAAAGCCACTTATGAATGAGTACATACTATATTTGACTTTCTGGGTCTGAGTTACCTCATTCAATATGATGTTTTCTAGATCCATCCATTTGCCTGCAAAACTCAAGATGTCATTTTTTTAACCTCTGTGTAGTACTCCATTGTGTAAATGTACCACATTTTCTCTATCCATTCTTCAGTCGAGGGGCATTTAGGTTGTTTCTAGGTTCTAGCTATTACAAATAATGCTGCTATAAACATAGTTGAGCACATGTCCTTGTGGTATGATTGAGCATCCTTTGAGTATATACCCAACAGTGGTATTGCTGAGTCTTGAGGTAGGTTGTTTCCTAATTTTCTGAGAAATCACCATACTGAGGACTGTTCCCTTTACCCCACATCCTCTCCAGCATAAAATGTCATCAGTGTTTTTGATCTTAGTCATTCTGACACGTGTAAGATGGAATTTCAGAGATGTTTTGATTTGCATTTCTTTGATGGCTAAGGATGTTGAGCATTTCCCTTAAGTGTCTTTCAGCCATTCTAGATTTATCTGTTGAGAGTTCTCTGTTTAAGTCTGTACCCCGTGTTTTTATTGGATTATTTGTTCTTTGATGATCAGTTTCTTTGAATCGAAGACCCAGATATCAATCCACACACCTATGAACACCTGGCTTTTAACAAAGAAGCAAAAAATATAAAATGGAAAAGAACACTGGCATAACTGGATATCAACACGTAGGAGAATGAAAATAGATCCATATCTATCTCCACGCACAAAACTCAAGTTCAAACGGATCAAAGACATCAACATAAAACCAACCACACTGAACCTCATAGAAGAGAAAGTGGGAAGTACACTTGAACGCATTGGCACAGGAGACCACTTCCTAAATATAACCCCAGTAGCACAGACACTGAGAGCAACAATTAATAAACAGGACCTCCTGAAACTGAGAAACTTCTGTAAAGCAAAGGACATGGTCAATAACACAAAAAGGCAGCCTACAGAATGGGAAAAGATCTTCACTAACCCCCCTCCCCGCCCCATTGGACAGAGGTCTGATCTCCAAAATATACAAAGAACTCAAGAAACTGGGCAGCATTGGTTTTTATTGACTTTTAGAACTTAAATATGTGAAGAGGCCAGCCAGGCAGTGGTGGCGCATGCCTTTAATCCCAGCACTCAGGAGGGAGGCAGAGACAGGCGGATCTCTGTGAGTTCGAGGCCAGCCTGGTCTACAAGAGCTAGTTCCAGGACAGGCTCCAAAGCTACAGAGAAACCCTGTCTCAAAAAACCAAAACAAAACAACAGCAGCAACACAATGTGAAGAGAAGTGCGAGCATCCAAAGCAATGGGCCGTGTTCATAGTTATTAGCTGTCACCTAGTGGCTTCAAACCACCCTTTTCCACTCTGCTGAGGAAGGGATTCTGCAAGCCACACTTTTGTTTTGTCAAAGCGGGTTCCCGTTAGCGAGTGGGTAGGAGGGTACTGTCTCTTTCCTTTGGGTTTTCTGAGTTTGTGAACATCATCCAGCAATCTTTCTTCACCCTGACCACAGCAGTTGCTTCCTGTGGGCTGTCTGAAGACAGGTAGCTGCTATCCCATTCCTGCAGACCAACCCCACCCACCCCATCCTGCTTCACTTAAAGCTATAGTAACAGGGGCTGGAGAGATGGCTCAGAGGTTAAAAGCATTGCCTGCTCTTCCAAAGGTCCTGAGTTCAATTCCCAGCAACCACATGTTGGCTCACAACCATCTGTAATGAGGTCTGGTGCCCTCTTCTGGCCTGTAAGCATACACACAGACAGAATATTGTATACATAATAAATAAATAAATAAACAAATATTTTTTTTTAAAAAAAAGCTATAGTAACGGTTGGCTGAGCAACAACACTCCTTAACTATGCAGGGCCCCTCAGCTAAGGTTCAGGGTTTTTCTTGGCTTTTTTGTTTTGTTTTGTTGTTTTTGTATTTTCAAGACAGGGTTTCTCTGTGTAACAGTCCTGGCTCTTCTGGAACTAGCTTTGTAGGCCAGGCTGGCCTTGAACTCATGGAGGTCCTCTTGCCTCTGCCTCCCATGTGCTAGGATTAAAGGCGTGTGCCGAGTTTTGATAACTTACACATTTTCCCTTGGTTCTCCCATTCCAAGGGGTGACTGGGTGCTCCTGGAATCACTGTTTCCTAGATACTATGATATCCTTTTCTTGCCTGCATTTTATCTCCTACCCAGGCTCAAAGTCATGCAGTGGGTAATTATATCTGTCTGCCTATGCTCAAGGCTTAGCCAACACTTCTATCATTTCATTGAGACAGATGAAGAACCTGGCCCACAGAGCAATTAAGTCACCTTCCTTTGGTTGCATAGCTGGCAATAGTCAGACTTTAATAGGCATAATAAGTAATCTCATTCTTCATTTGATTCAATTTCCTGTTTGCAATCTTCCCTGGCAGGTACCTGTATGGACCAAGCCTTAGTCAAGCAGGTTGTTCCAGAGGCAATGCATTAACATTGCAGCATCCTGCTTCTATAGGGAAGGAAGAAAGGACGAAGAAAAGGAGGAAAAAAGGGAGAGAGGGGGAAAGAGAAAGGAGAGATTTGCATCTTGTTAAGACAACAATGGACTTTGGTGGCAAATAGATCTTGGTTAATATCTCAGAATTGCCTTTTACTTCTTAAAAATTACATCAACCAAGTAGATCACTCAGCTTTTGTTAGACTATTTATTCACCTGATATCCATGCAAGACAATTTTATATATATATATATATATATATGACATTAACTATGGTCTATGACTGCCCCCTAGAGGTAAAATTTAAATGCTGCCACCGTAACTACATTAAATATAACCTCAGAACTGGCCAGCTTTGCCCAACGCCTGTAGTCTCTGCAAGAGGAACAGCCTGTTGATAATTAGTCACCAGTGACTTGGAATGCTTTGAATTGCAAATCCATGCTTCTTCATAGGGACTAAGAAATGTCAGAGGGCTGTACAGATGGGTCAGGTCCCGAAAGCACAAGGATTGAGTGCACTCCCTAGAAACCATGCTTTAAAACAAACAAACACACAAAACAAAACAAAACACAGGTGTACCTTTAATTCCAGCACTCAAGAGAGGGACAGGTGGATCTCTGAGTTTGAGGCCAGCCTGGTCTACAGAGTGACTTCCAGGACAGCCAGGGCTACACAGAGAAACCCTGTCTCAAAAAAAACAAAACTAAAACCAACGAACAAAAAACAGGTGTGCTTGGGGCCAGATAATGGCGGCACAACCTTTAATCCCAGCACTTAGCAGACAGGGGCAGGTGAGTCTCTGTGAGTTTGAGGCCAACCTGTTCTACACAGCAAGTTACAGGATAGCCAGGGCTACATAGAAAGACCCTGTCTCAAAAACATGCAAAAACATAATCCCACACAAATCTTATAGCTGGGCAGTGGTGGTGTGTGCCTTTAATGCCAGCAATTGAAAGGCAGAGGCTGGCTGATCTCCGAGTTCGAGGCCAGCCTGGTCAACAGAGGCCGTTCCAGGATATCCAGGGCTACACAGAGAAATCCTGTCTCAAAAAAACCAAACAGCACAACAAAAGTGGTATGGTGGTAATCCTAGTTTAGGAGTGGGAAGAGACAAGCAGATCCCTGGAACTTCTAGGACAGCCAGCCTAGCCTGTTTGGTAAGCTCCAGATCAGGGAGAGAGCCTTTCTCAAAATGGGGTAGATCGGGCTGAATAACAACTCAATGCCGGAGGTTGTCTTCTGACTTCCAATCATACAACCCATGTTTACATACACACATACACACAAGGGGGGTCATACACACACACATGCACAAACACATGCTTGTGATTAAACTGGACAGTGTGTGTACAAGAAGGCAGAAGGGCCCCCAAAGAACCAAGTCCCATGAAAATTTACCCACCAGCAATAGCAACAACCATGCTTTAAAGAAACAAGCTACCTCTGCATTATGCAAACTACAACAAAGAGCCTACTAAACAAACAAACAAACAAAAAGCCAAGAGAATGTGACCCAATTCATCTTATTAGTCTTAAAAATAGGTCTACAATCATTTATCTTAAACTTATATGAGTTTGGGAGGATGGAGAGATGGCTCAGTAGCTAAGAGCACAGACTACTCTTGCAGAGAATCCAAGTTCAGTTCTCAGCACTCATGTTTGGTGACTCACAACTACCTGTAACTCCAGTTCCAGGGGATCCTCTGACCTCCAAGGACACCTGAACCCATGTGTATGTGCACGTATATGCTCATACTCACGCTCGAATACAAACACACATGTGTACATATGTTATAAATCTTAAACCTATGAGTTTGGGAGTTTAGAAGGTGTGTTTGTTGAACTTTATAACATCCTAGTACAGCTGGACTAACTTCACACAGACAAATACCCCAGTGACGAAATGTATTAAGTAAGATAAATAGAAGTTAAAGGGTGTTCCAGAAGCCCCCGATATGTTTTGATTCAAATTTTTTCCTACCTCCAATAAACAAACAAACAAACAAAACCCAAAAAAAAAACAAAAACAAAGAAATGTATCTACTTCTAGTTTTCAAAATAAAATTTTAATTTTAGAACTACAAATAAGGATTTTGGACCTACACAACCAATCCCAAACTGATCTGGGACAGTATGAGAAAGAAAATTCAATCCAAGTTCAACTGTGAATATATTGGCAGAACTACTACAATAAACACCAGAAAATAGAATCTGGTACTGTATAAGATCAGTACACTTTGGGGCCCGGGGAAATGGCTCAGTGGATAAAGTGCTTGCCACACAAGTGTGAGGACCTTTGTTTGGATTCCCAGCACCCATGTAAAGACCTGGGGCAGTGGCCTTGTGCACCTACAAAGCTGATGGAGGTGTGAATGGAGGATCCCTGGAGCTCACTGGCCTGCTAGCCCAGCTGAGTCAGCCAGCTCCAGATTCAGTGACAGACCTGGCATCAACCTCTGGCTTCCACATGCACATGCACACGTGTGCATTTACACCTACATACACGTGCACACAAATCATGTGTCCACAGACAAATACGCAAATACTCCCACACGGGCACACACACATCCTGATAGTTGGAATGGATGTGCTGCACGACAGTGTGATTACAGCTTCAAGTTGACCAAGGCCCCATGAGACATGGGAGACGGTGCACCTCCACCTCACGAGAGGCCCAGCAGCTAACCAACACCCAAGTCCTGCTGTCACTCACCCACAGGGACCACACAGCTGCTGTGGAAAGCGAGGCATGGGGGGATCACTCTGGTCACGGTGTTAGCCTGCCTTTCTCGCTGTTTCCTACAGTTACTGTTGTATGAGCAGATGGTCTGCACGCCCACCAGCGACACCTCCAAACCCACACAACAAAGGCTGCGTACACAATACCCCCCATTTATCTTCACTCCGCCGTTTCCAAGGAAACGGTGGAGCTGGAGGCCAAGGCCAGTGCCGTTCGGCTTGCATGGGTCCCAGATTGATTTAATTTTCCCTTTATTCGCAAATGGACAATTTAATGTTTGGAAATCGGAAATTTGGCACTCTGGATGCCAGTTAAATGGTGAAGGGGAAAAAACGACATGAGTTTTTCAAAGATACAGAAATAGCATTAAAAAATAAACATGGATTTTTTTTTCTTGTTAGCAGGGACTGGAGAACTGGCTCAATGGTTAAGCGTATTTGCTTCTCTTGCAGAGGGTTAGTCACAGCACCGATGTGGTAGCTTACAGCCACCTGTAACTCCAGGTTTGGCGCCCACTTCTGGCTTCCGTGGGCACTGCTTGCACACAGTGTGATTACGTACAATCTGGCAAACAAACTTACACTCATAAAATAAATAATTTTTTTTAATTGATGGCAACTTCAAAACGGAAGGGAGGGGCCAGATGTGGCCACACATCCTTTAATCCCAGCACTTGTTAGGTAGAGTTCAAGGCCAGCCTGGACTACAGAGTGAGGTCCAGGACAGCCAGAGCTACAGGATGAGACCCTGTCTCAAAAGACAAAACAAAAGAATGCGAAGGAGACAGCACTGTCCCTGCACAATTCAGAAACCCCGGAGAAAACATGCGGAAGTCAGAGGACACCTTTTGGGAGTTGGTTCTCTTCTTTTGCCATGATTGTGGGTACCAGGGATCAAACTCATGTTGTCAGGCTAGGTGGTAATTGTCCCTACCCACTGAGCCATCCTGCCATCCTGACTTTGTGTGGGTGTGGGGGGAGGTGTGTAAAAATTTATATTTTAATTTTTATGGCGATTAACTACCAGTCTTACACATTTTCTATCCCAGAGCTTCCATCCAGCTGCATCCAACAAAGAGGGCTTGTAGCCACTTTTCCAGATCATCACTTAAATGGTGGGTTGTTAAACACAGAACAGCCCAATTTAAATTAAAAACAGATGTCAAGCTGGTTAAAATGAAGTAATTTTGTTCTTCTATACCTGTATTTTCTTCTATACCTTTTCCTTCCTTCCTTTCTTCCTTTTTTCTTTCTTCCTTCCTTTCTTTCTTCTTTCTTTCTTTCTTTCTTTCTTTCTTTCTTTCTTTCTTTCTTTCTTGTTTTTGTTTTTTCCAAGACAAGGTTTCTCTGTATAAACCTGGTTGTTCCGAAACTTACTTTGTAGACAAGGCTGGCCTCGAACTCACAGAGATCCACCTGCCTCTGCCTCCCAAATACTGGAATTAAAGGCATCTGCCACCATGCCCAGCTCCTATACCTTCATTTCTCTGTGTAACAGTCCTGGCTGTCCTGGTACTTGCTTTGTAGACCAGGCTGGCCTCAGACTCACTGAGATCCGCCTGCTTCTGCCTCCCAAGTGCTGGGATTAAAGGTGCTACCACCACCTGGCGCATTTTTTAACCATTTTTAAAGTGTGTGATTCAGGGGCTGGCGAGATGATGGCTCAGTGTGGTTAAGGTTTCAGAGAACCTTAGTTCTATTCCTAGCACCTACATGGCTACTCACAACCATCTGTAACTCCGGTCCCAGGTTCTAGTGCCCTCTTCTTGCCTCCAAGGGCACTGCACACATATGGTGTATAGATATACAAGTAGGGAAAACACCTATACCTATAAAATAATAATTTGTTAAAAACTCTAAAGAGCCATTAGGTATATTTATTATACTTATTAGGCATATTCACAGAATTCTGCATCCACCATCACTATGTAATTTCAGAAGGTCTTCATGTCTTTAAAAGAAAATTCTGTATTCAATAAACAGTCAAGTCCCATCCCCTCCTTCCCAGACCTGGCGGCCACTACACTTCTTTCTCACTGTAGATTTGCCCATCTGGAATGTTTTCTGTGATAGAAGTGTGTGGTGTTTGGTATCTGTCTTCTTTAGTTTCATATAATATTGTCAAAGTTCATCATGCACTGGTTTTTAAGATTTATTTTTGTGTCTACGTACTTTGCCTTGAATGCATTTATGTGCAGCAATGTGTGCCTAGTACCCTTCGAGATTAGAAGACAGCATTGGATCCCCTGGGACGAGAATTAAAGATAGTGAGCCACCATATGGGTGCTGTGGACTGAACCCAGGTCCTCTAGAAGAAAAGCAGGTGCTCTTAACCACTGAGCCATCTCTCTAGCCCCAGTTTGTTATGTTTTAATATGTATGAGTGTTTTAATCCTTTGGGGACAGAATGATATTCCTCATCTCAGTGGTTCTCAACCTTCCTAAAGCTGCAGCCCCTCAATACAGTTTCTCATGTTGTGGTGACCCCTACCCATAAAATTACTTTTTGTTGTTACTTCATAACTGTAATTTTTGCTACTGTTATGAATTGTAATATAAAATATTTTTGGAGATAGAGGGCTTCCAAGGGGGTCACAGCCCACAGCTTGAGAACCATGGCATTACCTGGACACACCATGCTAGAAATCCATTTATTTGTTTCATCTAGCTATGATGAATCGGAGTACTATTCATGAACATATGGGTGAAAGCTGAGACATCTGTATTTAATATTTTAAGATAAAAACCCAGAGTGAAAATTCTTGGTCATGTGGTCAGTCTACACTTACTTTTGTGAAGAAGAACCAAATTATCTTCCATTGAGACTCACGGTTTCAAGTTCCCGCTAGTGATGTATAAGGAGTCCAACCTCTTCACATCCTTAGCAGTGACCAGTGCCTGGCACTGCCCATTGTAGGGTACAGCCTTTACAAAGGGCACAAAGTGGCGTTTATTTATGTACTTATTGTTAGTATTATTATTTGGCTCTTTGGAACAGGGTCTCACACTATGTAGCCTTGGCTATGTAGGTCAGGCTGACTTTAAACTCACAGAGTTAGCACACCTCTACCTCCCATGCACTGGAACTAAAGGAGTGCGCCACCACACCTGACTGTGGTTTTCATTTATATTTTTCTAGTGAATAATGTTGATCATGACCAATCTATCTATCTTCTTCTAAGAAAAATGTCTTATTGAATTATTTTTAGATTTGATTAACTCTTGTCATTGAGCTTTAAGAGTTCTTTACATATTTTGGATAGTAGACTCTCATTGGATATTATTTACAAGTGTTCTCTGCCTTTGCATAGGTTGTCTCTTGGTAGGGTTCATTGGTGTATAATGGTTTTTAATCTTGATCAAATCTAATTTATTTATTTTTGTGCTTTTGATATTTTAGATAGGAAATCATTACCAATTCAAAAATTTTTAGATTACATTTTATTGATCAATTGATTTATTCAGTGTGTGAATGTGTATATGGGAGGGGGGTGCACACACATGCCACAGTTCAAACGTGGAGGGTAGAGACGACTTCCGGGAGTTGACTCTTTCTATCATATGGGACCCAAGAATTGAACTCAAGTCATCTGGCTTGGAGGAAGGGCACCTTTTACCTGCCGAGGTCTCCATGGGCATTTAAAAATGCTATTAATTTATCTAATTTATGTATATGTGCCTGATTATGTGTGTGCACCTGCCAGAGAAGGCCAGAAGAAGGCATCAGAGCCCCTGGGAATGGAGTTGTAGGCAGTTGTTAGCCACCCAATATGAGTACTGGGAATGAACCTGGCTTGCTTTCTTTCTTTCTTTCTTTCTTTCTTTCTTTCTTTCTTTCTTTCTTTCTTTCTTTCTTTCTTTTTCGAGGCAGGGTTTCTCTGTAGCTTTGGAGCCTGTCCTTGAACTAGCTCCGTAGACCAGGCTGGCCTTGAACTCACCTGATCTGCCTCTACCACTTGATTAAAGGTGTGCACCACCACCACTAGAACCTGGCTTTCTTTCTTTCTTTCCTTTTCTTTATTTTTTTCTTTCTTTCTTTCTTTTTTTTTCTTTTTGGTTTTTTGAGACAGGGTTTCTCTGTGTAGCAGTTCTAGCTGTACTGGAACTAGCTCTTGTAGACCAGGCTGGCCTTGAACTCACAGAGATTCTCCTGCCTCTGCCTCCTGAGTGCTGGGATTAAAGGCATGCGCCACCACCGCCTGGCGTTTAGAACCTGGCTTTCTATAAAAGCTTAAGTTCTCTTAAGCTCTGAGCCATTTCTCCAGGTCCTCCATGGGCATTTTTAAAATTTAATATCTCATGGACTGGAACAGTAACGGTATATGCCGATGTGAATGAGGCCATGGTTGTTGGAATCAGTCCCCAACATGTAGAACTGTTTGGGAAAGATGAGGAGGTATGGCCTTGTTGAAGGTGTGTTCCTCAGGTGGACTTTGAGGTTTTAAAAGAATGATGCTGTTTCCAGTGTGCTCTCTCTGCCTCCTCCTTGAGGATCAACACATGAATTCTTGGCTCTTCCTGCTGTAGTGCGTTTGCTCCGCCATGATGGACTCTTCTGAAACAGTAAGCCCAGGTAAATGCTGTCTTTTCCAAGTTCCTTTGGTCATAGTGTCTTGTCACAGCAATAAACAATAAATAAGACAGAGGTCCTGGGTTCAGTCCTCAGCACCAATAAAATAAAATGAAATAAAAGAAACTTTAAGGTTTCCGGATAGATGGCACAGTGGTTAAAAGCACTTACTGCTCTTTCAGAGGACCTGGCATTCCAGAGGATTCCTAGCATCTACATCATGACTCACAACCATACATAACTCTGGTTAAATCTATAAATAAATTTAAAAATTAAAATGCAATAAGATTGTCTATAAACATCCCATATTTTAAAATATTGAATTATTTTTGTTGCATGTGTATGAGTGCTTTGCCTGAATGTGCGCATGTGCATCATGTGGGTGCTTGGTGCCAACGGGAGGTCAGAAGAGGCGTTGGATCCCTGGAACTGAAGTTACAGACTGTCATAAGCTGCCATATTGATGCTGGGAACGAAGCCTAGGCCTTCTCAAAGAGCAGCAAGAGCTCTTCGTAGCTGATTGATCCCTCGGGCCTCTATTCGTGCCGCCCCCTTTTGCATCCAGATGAACCCTATTTCTCTCTCCATTCTCTTCATACATTATGAATCTCCTTGGGGAAACCATATCTCTAAACCAACAGCTTGCACTCCTGGGACCTTGGTTAGATATGAGCTTTCTTGATTTCATAAGATCCACTTTGGGAATAGAGCTCAGCAGTCTGAACAAACTGTTGCACGCTCGGGTTTAGCACTGATGTCTGGGGATACGGAATCTTCTGCATATGCTGATAGAAGCCTAGGGTATCGGTGAACCCGGGGCAGGGAGATGAGTGTGTAAGGCAGGAAAGTGGCCACCAGCTCTGGAATATTGCAGACTTGAACATTTCTTCCTCCTGCTCACACAGGAGTGTGTTCCTGGCTCACAGATAGGCTGTTTTAACTTCTAGTCCCTCCAACAGTCTCCAGGCTACAAATACTGATTCAGTCAAAGGATGCCTGGTGACCGTGGTTGCCAAGAGCCGTGAGCTTTGGTTTGGTTTGTTCTTTCTTTTTTCCTCTCCAGTGCTGAAGATGGAGCCCATGGCCTTGCACATGCTAAGCAAACGTTCAACAATGGAGCTACATACCCAGCCTCAGGTTCATTCTCTGGGAGCCTGCAGTCACGTGGCTCTTAGCACCTGACCCACCGCGTTCATGTTTGCTGCCCCTCCTAGGGCTGCTGCTCTGCATGAAAACACCCCCAATGTTGGCAACCCACGGCCTGTGACTCAGCCTCTGTGGCAGAGACCCAGACACCCAATGCACTAAGAATAGAATTTTCCATTTCAACTTTATAGAAAAGACACTTTTCTTGGCTTCATTCATCAGATATTAAAACTCGACTAAATGCCAAAGAATTAGGATGCAGCGGGCTGAGGATGCAGCGGGCTGAGGATGCAGTGGTGAGCAACCTGACAAGCTCCTTGCAGCCAGAGTGCACTTTCTTTGGCAGGAGAGACAAGGATGTAGAGAATGAACACAATACAATTTGTACCAAATGTGATTGTGATATGTAACCTCCCCTTGGTAATCTAGAAAAGGATGCTTCCCACTCCTCTGCTCACTGCCCTGACACAGAGCACCGTAGATGGCTCATCTCACAACTTAATGCCATCTGAAGAGATAGTCCTCACTTGAGTTGTCACTGACATCACAGGCTGATGTTTCCAGAGCATTCAATGAGAGAGACAGGTATGGCTTGTCACAGCATTTCCTCTTCTGGTGTTTAAACCCTCTGGCCCAGCCACTTCTGGGACTCCTTCTAAAGGGGACAGCATGGTCTACCTTAGGGTGTCTATTGCTGCAATGAAACACCATGATCAAAAGCAAGTTAGGGAAGAAAGGGTTTATTTGGCTTACACATCCACACTACAGTTCATCATCAAGGGAAGACAGGAGAGTAACTCATGATATTTAACAAATGGTGCTGGCATAACTGGATATCAACATGTAGAAGAATGAAAATAGATCCATATCTATCACCATGCACAAAACTCAAGTCCAAATGGATCAAAGACATTAACATAAAGCCAGCCACACTGAACCTTATAGAAGAGAAAGTGGGAAGTACACTTGAACACATTGGCACAGGAGACCACTCCTAAATTTAACCCCAGTAGCACAGACAGTGAGAGAAACAATTAGTAAATGGGATTTCCTGAAACTGAAAAGCTTCTGTAAAGCAAAGGACATGGTCAACAAGACAAAACGACAGCCTACAGAATGGGAAAAGATCTTCACCAACCCCACATCAGACAGAGGTCTGATCTCCAAAATATACAAAGAACTCAAGAAATTGGACACCAAAAGATCACATAATCTAATAAAAAAATGGAGTACAGACCTAAACAGAGAGCTCTCAACAGAAGAATCTAAAATGGCTGGAAGACACTTAAGGAAATGTTCAATATCCTTAGTCATCAGAGAAATGCAAATCAAAACAACTCTGAGATTCCATCTTACACCTGAAAGAATGGCCAAGATCAAAAACAGTGATGACAACTTATGCTGGAGAAGTTGTGGGGGAAAGGGAACACTTCTGCATTGCTGGTGAGAATGCAAACTGGTACAGCCCCTTTGGATGTCAGTGTGGTGATTTCTCAGAAAATTAGGAAACAACCTTCCTTAAGTCCCAGTAATACCACTTTTGGGTATATATCCAAAGGATGCTCAATCGTGCCACAAGGATATGTGCTCAACTATGTTCATAACAGCTTTGTTTGTCATAGCCAGAACCTGGAAACAACCTAAATGCCCCTCGACTGAAGAATGGATAAGGAAAATGTGGTACATTTACACAATGGAGTACTACACAGCAGAAAACAATAACGACATCTTGAATTTTGCAGGAAAATGGATGGAGCTAGAAAACATTATTTTGAGTGAGGTAACCCAGACCCAGAATGACAATTATCACATGTACTCACTCATAGGTGGTTTTTAAACATAAAGCAAAGCAAACCAGTCTACAAACCACAATCCCAGAGAACTCAGACAATGATGAGGACATTAAGAGAGACTTACATAGATCTAATCTACATGGGAAGTAGAAAAAGACAAGATCTCGTGAGTCAATTGGGAGCATGGGGACCTTGAGGGAGGGTTGAAGGGGAGGGGAGAGGCAGGGAGGGGAGCAGAGAAAAATGTAGAGCTCAATAAAATTAAAAAAAATTCAGTTTCTGCTGAAGATGTTGATCCCCATGGTAACCAGTTTCCATCTGGAAACTATGAAGGACCCCACCATGAGACAACTTCTGAGCATAAACTCAGATATGATCAAAATGGACTAATCATGAATAGCAAGACTCAGCCACGTTATTTGGAAAAATTCTAGGGTTTTTAAGAGCTCTGTAGAAGCTTTAGGCAAAGACCAACTATACATATATATTGTTAGTACACCAAACCCATATAAAGAACACCTGAATAAATTCTCCCGAGCAACTGCTGAGTACACAAAGCACTCTCCTAACCAGACTCCAGTGTCTTATTCCTATAAGCATGATGTTTTAGCGAGGCATGGACAGGTGAGGTCGAGAATGTGCTTAGCTCTAGGAACACAGTGGGCCTTGGTGTCAAAGACCTGGATCTCATGGAAGACAGGCACACCTCTAACTACAGTTACAGGAGGCTGCCAATCAACTTCCATGGACTCTGTGGGGTCACAGGTGAATGCAGAGTACACAAAACCTCCTACAAGAACTGGCGTGTGCCTCCACAGGTAAAGAGACAACCCGATAAACAAAGGAAGAGACAAGGAAAATGGTGTGTGCTAAGGGGGTGAAGGGCTGGCGTAGAGATCAGGCCTAACATGGAGCAGGCACAGCTCCCTTGTCAGGGGATGCGTTGTTGGCATCAGGGATGTGAGCAGGGAGCATGGGATGGTTTAGGTTTATTTCCAAGGACGATCTCTCCAGAGATAGCAAGTAGATGGGCTGGAGGGAGAAAGTCACTACTCGCGGCTCTCCCTGTCTGCTGCATTAACGTCTTGTGCTCCCGAGCTCCACTCAATCCAGTCTAGACATAGCATTCAAGGTACTGTTTTAAAATGTAGATGGGGAGGGGTCGCAGCTGGAGAGGTGTTTAAGTGGGTAAGATCATTTGCTGCTCTTGCAAAGGACCCAGGTTCAAGTCCCAGCACCCAGATGGTGGCTCACAGCCATCAGTTACAGGGGATGTGACATTCTCTTCTGACCTCTGTGGGCACTGGGTATGCACATGGTGCATATACATGCATGCAGGCAAAACATTCATACATGCAAAAAAATCTAATATATATATCCACAAATAAGTGTAGTCTTCATCCCTCATCAGGGAAACTTCTATTTGCAACACACGGAGACCATTACCGAAACCACAACCAATCAGTAGGCAGAGTTGGGGAGTCCAGTCCCAGTGGATACATCTACAAAATGCTCCCATACCTTTGGCCCAGGAAACATGGCAGAAGTGGGGGTGGAAAGGTTGTACGAGGCCTAGGATCAGGGATTTTGCTCTAGATTGTCTCCTAAGAACCTCAGACGCTATACACATAAAGTCCCAGCAACACGACCACCCAGACGTGAGCCGAGCAAGAACACCAATGAACACACCACAACGCACAGGAAAAAGCCCACAAGGCCTTAATCCTACACAAAGAATTACATGCAACTGAGTAGAGCTGGAAGCAGGAGAGATGTTCTTCCTCAGGGTAGAGCGCAACAGTGGGTTGTCCCCAGTGCCAAATGGTCACCCCCCCCCATGTCTGGGTGTTCACAGACATACAGATGCAAAAGTTACCGCAGGAAAGTCTAAGTGCTCTGTCTAAAACAGACGAGGGTGGACCAGTGGTAGAGCATTTGCCTAGCAATGGGCCTTGGCTCTGGGTTTGACTTCCAGCATCATAATAAAGAAAGCCTGGGGGGGCTGGAGAGATGGCTCAGAGGTTAAGAGCATTGCCTGCTCTTCCAAAGGTACTGAGTTCAATTCCCAGCAACCACATGGTGGCTCACAACCATCTGTGATGAGGTCTGGTGCCCTCTGCTGGCCTGCAGGCATACAGACAGACAAAATATTGTATACATAATAAATAAATATTTAAAAAAAAAAAAAGAAAGCCTGGTGTGGGGGCTCACTCGCTAGTCCCAGCACTTGGGAGGCAGAGGCAGGCAGATCTCTGTTCAAGCTAGCCAGGTCTACACAGTGAGTGCCAGGACAGCCATAGGCATGTAAGTATATAGGGAGATCCTGTCTACATAAACAAACAAACAAGATTAAACTAGTTAAATTTCTGTTTGAGGTAGTTTGGTGCCGCATGACCGAAAGTGAGATACTCTAACAAGTAAACAAACGTGATCTTACTATTTTCTGCTGCTAATGAGAACCTATAATTTAAATATGTTTTAATTTAGAACAAGAATTCCCAAGGGGTCAGATAGTAAAATATCATAGGCTTTAGGAGAAACAGGTCTCTTTCCTTTGTAACAGGAACAATTGTTTCTGTACCTAATAACACTTCTTGATATTGAAATTTTAATTTCATAGAATTTCCATGTTATGAAATATTGTCTTGCTCCTCCCCGCCCCTTCAAAATGTGAAAACCATTCTTAGCTTCCGAATTGGCCAAAAACAAGTGGCTGGGCATCCCGGACGGTAGTGTGTTAGCAGTGGGTCATAACTGTGGATAATTCCCCCGGTAGATTGGACCAAGGCTTGTTTCCTTCCTCCAGCACCACCAGCACCTGAGCGCGCGGATCGCCGCAGTGGGCGGGAAGGGGCGGAGCCTGCAGCCGCGACGCCCAGAGGCCGACCTAAGGGGAAAGGGCGACGGAAAGGGGCCGTATCTAGCGGCGACTTCCGGCGGAAACGAGAGTGAGGAAGATGGCTACCACCAAGCGTGTGTTGTACGTGGGTGAGCAGGCGCGGGTGCTAGGCGGAGTCTGGGGAATGTGAGGAAGGCGATCAGCAGCCGGCTCTGTCGAGGGGCTTGCTGGACGTGAGGGTGTGAGCCGAGATGGGAGGAACCGTTCCGGCGACCTTCCTAGTCCGCTAAACGCACAGGAACCCCCAACCAGTGACAGGAAATAGTGACAGGAATTATGGGCTTTCAAATCCTCCCGCCCATTAGTTTTTACAAACATTCAATGTGGGAATGTCTGGGTCTCTGCCTTTATGGAAGGAGTTACCAGACTAGGCAGAAGAAAGTGGGGATTAACCTAAACACCAAACTTGGTTAAGCGCGGTAGTAAGGACGAACAGTGATGGCAGGAACTTGGTGAGTGCCAGCTTTCTGTTGCCGGGACGCAGGAGTTGAGCAGGAGTTGGGCATGGGGCAAGTCAGAGTAGAGGCAAAACTGTTAGCTGTACTGGAGCCGAAGCTCAAAGATGTAAAGTAGTCTGACCCCTGGGAACACGTGGTCATTTTTCGCGAAACCGGGGAAACTGAGGAAGCAAAGTGGAAGTGAGGCTCGGGTGATAGCCCTGTGTGCTCTGCTATTTACAGAGCTCTCCGTTACCTTGAGGTCGGTGACGTTTAAGACTCTGAAGTCTAAGATAACTGATGGATGCGTTTCCATGCTCACAAAAACATTCCTACTGGGTTGGGGGCGGTTGACACAGGGAATGGAGGCAGGGAGGTCACATAGGAAGCTGTTGTGGAATCTTGGAGATTGATTCGGATCTGTTTGAAAAAAGGTTGGCGAAAGGAAGCTAACGTGGGTGGGCAGGAGAAGAGCGGTGTTTGTGTTGATGAAGGCCTGGGTGGAGTTCCCTCCCCTTCCCTAGCATGTCAATGGGCTGTGGCGGCCTCTGAGTGCGGAGAACAGAGGCTCAGAGTGCAGAATGCCCTTGGCTTGTTTGCAGGTGGGCTGGCAGAAGAGGTGGACGACAAGGTTCTTCATGCTGCTTTCATCCCGTTTGGAGACATCACAGATATTCAGATTCCTCTGGACTATGAAACAGGTGGGTCCTTTGGGCGTCTCTAGTGTTCATTACCCTCCTGTAGGAAAAGAATTTTGAAAGATTAAAGTCACATGGGCCGTGGTGGCCCACACCTTAGATCCCAGCACTCAGGAGGCAGAGGCAATTGGATCTCTGTGAGTTCCAAAATAGCCAGAGTTACATAGAGAAACATCTCCTCGAAAAACCACCAAAACAAGCAAATAAACAAATGAAAAAAGTCACATTTCAACTCAAAAGTTACATTCTTAGACTGGAGGTATAGCTCAGAATTCTTGCCCAATATGTGAGCATGTGAGGCCATGGACTTTATTCCCAGCACTAACCACATACACACACACACAGAGAGAGAGAGAGAGAGAGAGAGAAGAAAAAATAGCAAGATCCTTAAACTCTCTGAGCCTAGGGAATCTTTTTTGCCAGTAGTTGCTAGGCATGGTGGCACATGCCTGTAATCCCAGTATTTCAGAGGCTGAGGCAGGAGGATAGAGTTTAAGGACAGTCTGCATGGTGGGACACTGTCTACAAAAATACATGCAAAAAAACCAGTTCTATTGATTTTTGGGGTGGCGGTTGAGATAGGGTTTTTCTGTGTAGCCCTCACTGTTCTGGAACTCACTCCGTAGACCAGGCTAGACTTGAACTCACAGAGATCTGCCTGCCTCTGCCTCCTGAGTGCTGGGTTTATAGGCATGCGCCACCACCACTGGCTGACTTCCTAATGGATTGTATAACTAAGTTGACATTATTGTGTGGGCTTTCCAGATTTTAGAATTTATGCTTTATGTGTAGTTGATGATCAAACTGTATATTTGGTTGGTGGCTTTTTGCCTGTTTTAAAACAATCTCACAGTTTTGTCCAGGCTGGACTTTTAACTGTGATCCTTTTGCTTTACCTTCCCAAGTAATTGGTACCCGAGGTACATACTATGGATTCAAGTTGTATATTTGGATAAACAGTTGATAAACTAAATAACCTACCTTGCTTGTTGTACTGCATGAAAGGTTAAGTTGTATGCTTAACTTTCATAGATGAATGGAATGCCCTTTAAAAAATGCTTTTTCTTTATTCATTTCTGTGTGGTGTGGCAGTCAGAGGACAGTTTGCAGGAATTGGTCCTTCTACCATGTGGCTCCTGGGATTGAACTCAGGTCGTCAGGCTTGATGGCAAGCTCCATTACCCACTGAGTCATCTCACCTGTCCTCAGTGCTCATTCTAAAGTTTACAAACAAACTTTAGAACCAGGCTGTGTTGGCGCACACCTTTAATCTCAGCACGCAAGAGGCAGGGGCAGCTGACTCTCTAAGAGTTCAGGGCCATCCTCTACAAAGTGAGCTCCAGAACAGCAAAGGTTACATAGAGAAACCCTGTGTCAAAATGAAGGAAAGGAAGGAAGGAAGGATCAGTTCAGGGCTGGAGGGATGGTTCAGTGGTAAGAGCACTGGCTGTTCTTCCCAGAAGACCCAGATTCAAGATTAAATTCCCAGCACCCACATTGTAGCTCCCAACCATCTGTAATTCTAGTCCAGTGGGGAATCCAGTGTCCTCTTCTGGCCTCCTCTGGTACTGTATACACATGGTCTGTAGACATGCCTGCAGGAAAAACACCCATACACATAAAAATTTTAAATTACTTAGCTTTATCCATAGAAAATGTTTATTAATTGCCTTAAATTATGTAAAAGGGATCACAGAGTGGAATTCTCACTTTCTAAGTAGTGAGTGAGTGGGATTTCTGGTGTCTGGTTGTGTCTTGTGACCGATTTGTGACTGTTCTTTTCTTCCATTGCCTCACATGGTAATTACTTATACTGTGTTTTTCCTTTTTGCAGAAAAGCACCGAGGATTTGCTTTTGTTGAATTTGAGTTGGCAGAGGTGAGTCTTCTGTACTACTACCCTTGTTTAGTCTGTGCTTCCTCTAGAGCAATGGTTCTCGCCCCTTTGGGGTCACGTATCAGATATTTACATTACTGTTCATAACAGTAGCAGAATTACCTTATGAAGTAGCAATGAAATAATTTTATAGTTGGGGTCACTACAACATGAGGAACTGCATCAAGGGTCGCAGTTACATGGTGGTTGAGAAGCACTGCTGTGGAGGAAGCTGTTTCCGCTTACTTGGGTTTTGGGTCTTAGGCTGGTGCTTTTGGAAGTGCTGTATGAAGGAGAGCGTCCTGTCAGACTGTTCTGTGGGTAACAGCTCGGCCTGTCAGACCCTGGCCGTCATGCTGTGTAGAGCGCTTACAACTGTTCACTGAGCATTCTTGCCTGGCAGTGCTGGCGCTCATCTCTTGTGCCTTCAGCTAGAAGCAGATCATGGCCCTACAAACTAGAGAATTGCCCACGAAATGATGTTAGTCACACTAACAACTTTTAAAAGACTTTTTCCTGTTTGTTTTGTTACCAAGTGTGTATTTAGACACACAAAAAGCACTCAGATACAAGCCTAAACTTGGATCTTGCATTTCCTTGGCAGGATGCTGCAGCAGCTATCGACAACATGGTACGGCTGGGATCCTCATTCTAACTGAAGTTGCCTTTTGCTGGTATACAGCCCTTGTTCAAATGTTGGCATTCTGAATCTCTGAAGTGTCATGATTGGGTGGGGAGGTAAATTTGCCATCAAGTAAAAAAGTTCATCATTGTGAACTGATCGCTGGTAGAGTCGGTTCCTGCTCAGACACCTCTCCACTTTAATAGTGTGCTTCCTGCCCGACCTTCTCAACTGACCTCTCATTGGCCACCGCACGTGATGGTGAATAGCAAACCCATTGCCCACTGACTGCCCACTGAAACTGTGTATTTG
Source organism: Microtus pennsylvanicus (assembly GCF_037038515.1). Taxonomy (NCBI): domain Eukaryota; kingdom Metazoa; phylum Chordata; class Mammalia; order Rodentia; family Cricetidae; genus Microtus; species Microtus pennsylvanicus. The sequence goes on along the minus strand of NC_134591.1, from coordinate 55,064,251 downwards.
CACAAGGGGGAGGGCGTCATGATATGTTAGATCAGTTAGCAACTGAGAAGAGAAATCCGGTAAGAATAGCTGAAGGCTGTGCTACTGATGCAGATTCACACAGCCTGGAAAAGTGCTTGGAAATGACGACGCTCAGCTCTGTGGCTGGCACAAGACACTAATGTGTCACTTTATGTCAGATATGAAATGCAAAGGATCATATCCTGTTGCTAGAATTTTGTTGGAAAAAGTCTTTAAAACTAATCATCTCTGTTTATAAGTTTCTTTATAAATCAGTGCATAATCTGAAAATTTAAGTAGCTGGATTTACAATCTTTCAGAATGAATCTGAGCTCTTTGGACGGACAATCCGTGTCAATTTGGCCAAACCCATGAGAATTAAAGAGGGCTCTTCCAGACCAGGTGAGTGGGCATCTCATGGAGTGCTTGTCAGGTCCTAGGGTTTGGTCTCCTTCACATGGGTGCTCAGTGCTTGTGGTGGACAGGAGTGGAGTGGGGACAAGCGAGTGGTTCACACCGGCCAAGGGAGTGCATTACCTTTATTGGTGAACAGCAGCAAAGCCAAAGTCATTGTTCCTCTTGAGAGGACCCAGCCTGATCTCTCACCTCCCAGTTTTCTTGGTATCCCATTCCTGGGAAAGGAAAGCCAGCAAAGCCTCTCTTTGCCTTTGGCGTAGCTTTTCTCCTTAGTCCTACTAAGTGCTGGACCTCTGGGGAGTCCCAGGGAGAGCTTAGTCTTGAGCATTGTCAAAGGGGACTTCCTGGCCAAGAGGACCACAGAGATGACCAAAGCATCTACCTGGCAGTTAAGGGACAGTCTGATTTCTTCACCTGTGTGTCTTTTCCTTCTAGTTTGGTCAGATGATGACTGGTTAAAGAAGTTTTCTGGGAAGACTCTTGAAGAGAATAAAGAAGAAGAAGGACCCGAGCCTCCCAAAGCAGAAACCCAGGAGGTGAGAAGGAAGGTGGTGCCTCCCCAAGAAGACAGGCTGAGCTTTCCGTCTTTATGGGGACTCAGACGCATGTGTTCACAAAATGCAGGGGGGTGGTGAACTTAGACCTTGGTGAAGGCGGTGCTGAGGAATGAAAGGGCACGGCTTTGGGGATCGCGTTCGTGCTGCTCCACACCCTGCTGGGCAGCCCTTCTGTGCTCAGGTCCTTGGCCTCATACAAGGTGACAGGACAGGTAGTGTTTTCCCTTTAGCTCGTGCGTGGTTTCTGGGTGTGCTAAGGCAATTCTGCCCTGGCACATTTCCTGGTTCTCAGCATATCCCTGTGACCAGTGCTGTAGGACTTTACTTCCTCAATGCTCCCTGTAAGGTTGGCATTCTTCTGTGCTGTGTTCATGGCACATGGCTTTTCTGTCCTTTTCAGCTGAAACGGTAGCATCACTCTTGGCTGTCTGCAGCCCTCCTGTGCTGCACTGTCGACTTTGATGGTCTCTGTTTCTCCAACTCCAATCTCATAGGGGCTCCTATCGCCTGAGATGGACGCTTTCCCTTATCTTGTCCTCTGTGCTCTTAATCTGGGTGAATGTCTAACACACATCTGCCTAAGCCAGAAATTTGTATGCAAGGCAAACACTTAAAGTAGCAGTCACAGAGGGGTCCCCTAGGACATCCTAGCCCCTTCTTTATAACAGAACAGTACATCATTGCCCTCCTCAGGCGTCTCTCTGAAACCTCCCTTGCTTTGTACTTCCTTTGTGCTACGGTCCCTGACTAACCTCAAGTCTCTGGCTTGGAAATTGCCGTTGTTTCTGATTACAGTCTTGCTCTCCTCCATGCTTTCCCACGGAAGCTAGACTAATCTTTACAGAGCACAGATCCTGTCATTTCTCTCAGACTCGGAACTTTTCACTTCCGTCATCTGTCTCAGGGCACGGGCTTGCAGGTCTCCATCCTGCCCATCTTGCAGGTGTCATTCTCTGCTTCTCTGTGGTACAGTCCCTGCCTGATACTTAGTAAATAGAGTTTCTATGCACGTGTTTGCTTTCGCACAGGCTGTGCCTGTGCTGGCTGCCTTTTCTAGGCTGTGCAGTTGATGAGCCTTGTACTGTGGGGTGGAACACCGGACTGAGAGCCTGGACTTGAGGGAAGAAGGTGGCTTATTTCTCAGTTCCTACTCATCACTTACTACTTTGTGACTTGGTGCAAATTATACAGCAAGTGCTGTATTGCTGCTGTGGTATTGCTTGCACCAGTGTAGCCAGCAGTAGCCAGAGCCTCTGCATCTGCATGGTGCCTTGGCATGTGCTTGATCAGCTGAACCAAAACAAATGTAATCTCCTCTGCGTAGTCTCCCCTACTTCAGTACAAAGCAAGCCTCAGCCTCTTGTCCTTTGAGCATTCCAGTCAGAAGTGCATCCAGGGTGAATTTGACAGTGATGATTGGGCATGGCGGAAAGAAGTGTCAGTGTATGAGTGTTCACTACTATAGTAAGGTATGTGACTTGACTAAGGCACTGAGGAGGGTTGAGTGTTCTGACCCAGTTAGCTGCAGGACAAGGAGAGGTGAGCTGGCATGTCTAAGAGTGAGCATGGGGAGATATGCCTACAGGTAGCAGCCCCATTTTATAATGCTGAGTGAGGGTTCCTGTCACTGGATGTCCAGTTAGGTGCTGTGGCCGTAGTTCCTGCCTCCTACAGCCCTATTAGTGCCCAAGACCTTCCCTGTCAGCACCTGTGTTCGGGCTGTGCACTGCAGTTGTGGTGCTGTGTTCCGGCTGTGCACTGCAGTTGTGGTGCTGTGTTCAGGCTGTGCACTGCAGTTGTGGTGCTGTGTTCCAGCTGTGTACTGCAGTTGTGGTGCTGTGTTCCAGCTGTGCACTGCAGTTGTGGTGCTGTGTTCCAGCTGTGCACTGCAGTTGTGGTGCTGTGTTCCAGCTGTGTACTGCAGTTGTGGTGCTGTGTTCCAGCTGTGCACTGCAGTTGTGGTTCTGTGTTCCAGCTGTGCACTGCAGTTGTGGTTCTGTGTTCCAGCTGTGCACTGCAGTTGTGGTGCTGTGTTCAGGCTGTGCACTGCAGTTGTGGTGCTGTGTTCCGGCTGTGCACTGCAGTTGTGGTGCTGTGTTCAGGCTGTGCACTGCAGTTGTGGTGCTGTGTTCCAGCTGTGCACTGCAGTTGTGGTGCTGTGTTCCAGCTGTGCACTGCAGTTGTGGTGCTGTGTTCGGGCTGTGCACTGCAGTTGTGGTGCTGTGTTCCAGCTGTGTACTGCAGTTGTGGTGCTGTGTTCCAGCTGTGCACTGCAGTTGTGGTGCTGTGTTCCAGCTGTGCACTGCAGTTGTGGTGCTGTGTTCCAGCTGTGCACTGCAGTTGTGGTGCTGTGTTCCAGCTGTGCACTGCAGTTGTGGTGCTGTGTTCCAGCTGTGTACTGCAGTTGTGGTTCTGTGTTCAGGCTGTGCACTGCAGTTGTGGTTCTGTGTTCCGGCTGTGCACTGCAGTTGTGGTTCTGTGTTCAGGCTGTGCACTGCAGTTGTGGTGCTGTGTTCAGGCTGTGCACTGCAGTTGTGGTGCTGTGTTCCAGCTGTGCACTGCAGTTGTGGTGCTGTGTTCCAGCTGTGCACTGCAGTTGTGGTGCTGTGTTCGGGCTGTGCACTGCAGTTGTGGTGCTGTGTTCCAGCTGTGTACTGCAGTTGTGGTTCTGTGTTCCGGCTGTGCACTGCAGTTGTGGTTCTGTGTTCCGGCTGTGCACTGCAGTTGTGGTTCTGTGTTCAGGCTGTGCACTGCAGTTGTGGTTCTGTGTTCCAGCTGTGCACTGCAGTTGTGGTTCTGTGTTCCAGCTGTGCACTGCAGTTGTGGTGCTGTGTTCCGGCTGTGCACTGCAGTTGTGGTGCTATGTTCCAGCTGTGCACTGCAGTTGTGGTGCTGTGTTCAGGCTGTGCACTGCAGTTGTGGTTCTGTGTTCAGGCTGTGCACTGCAGTTGTGGTGCTGTGTTCGGGCTGTGCACTGCAGTTGTGGTGCTGTGTTCCAGAGATTACTTGTGTATCTACTTAAGGAACACTGGCACTAGCATTTCTTTTCTTTTTTCTTTCTTTTTTCTTTTTTCTTTCTTTTTCTTTTTCTTTTTTTTTTTTCTGAGACAAGGTTTCTCTGTAGAACTCACTCTGTAGAGCAGGCTAACCTTGAACTCACAGAGATCCACCTAACTCTGCCTCCTGGGTGCTGGGATTAAAGACATGTGCCACCACCACCCTCCACTAGCATTTCTGATTAGTATTTTTTTTTCCTGCACCTAGGGAGAACCCGCTACAAAAAAAGCGCGGTCAAATCCTCAGGTTTACATGGACATCAAGATTGGAAACAAGCCAGCCGGCCGAATCCAAATGCTCCTACGTTCTGACGTTGTTCCCATGACAGCAGGTAAGCAGACCCCTATGGTCAGATTGGCAGGAAGCTGGTGGCTGAGCATTCTTCCCAAGGTTCTCACTGCCTCAGCTCTTATACCCTTAGCGTTGTTTCATGGCATCTAAGGTCCTAGGACCTAGTAACAGATCAGAACAGACATTGAAGCTTCATAAGTGCTAGTTCACTATTTTTTAATAATAGAGAGGTTTTTTTCATAGCACGAGTAATATATTATTATGAATACGTTGTGAATAATGTATTCATTGTTTGAAAGAAATATTCACATATACTAACAATATTACATTCAGCTCTGTACTCTAGAGGTAACTAGTACTATTTCTAGTTTATTAAAATATTGACTTATTTTTTAATGTAAATTTTTCTTTTACACATATAATTTAAGGAGTTATCACAAAAGTTGGTTTGAAAAATCACTAGTCCCTTTGTAATAATAGGGACCAACAAACCCCATTCACTACCCTGCCATTAGCACCATTGCTATTCCTCAGAGGCAGCCAGTTTCATCTCTTAGCTAATTATTTTGGTTTTGACTTCCATATTGGAAAATAATAGCTATATATTCACCCTTCCCTTTCTGAATACATATTATATATATAATATATATTATATATGTTTTTAGTTTAGGCGTTATCTTTTGATTAACTGACTCTGAAAAGGAATTAGCATTTTCCTCCTTTTACACCTCCTTATCTATCTGGGTAGTTGCTGTAATTTTGGTCAGGCAGCTCATAGGTACCTGTTACCTGTAACTCTAGCTCCAAGGAATCTGATGCCTCTTCTGGGAACGACTTTGACTTGCACATGTTACCATACAGGCACATTACATGAATATGATTTAAAAAAAAAAAAATATTAGAAAAAAAGTGGCACACCGCTTTATTCCCAGCATTTGCGAGGCAGAGGCAGGCAGATCTCCTGAGTTCCAGGCTAGCCTGGTCTACATAGAGTTTCAAAATAGCCAGAGCTACATAGTGAGACCTGTGTTGTGTGTGTGTACATGCATGAGCATGACACATGTGGCAGTTAGAAGAAGTGTTTACAGTTCCAGGAGAGACATGAACAAATATCTGCTCACTCCAGACAGGGAGCTGAACACAACAGAGGGAAAACACCGTAAAGTTCATCATGCTGAGCCCACGACTTTATTGTGGTTCCTTATGGGAGTAAAGTAGGTAGGTAGCTAGAGGAGCAGAAATTGACCCAAAGTCAGCGCATCGCCAAAGGCCCATAATGACTCGTGAGAGCTGGGAACCTGGGGCTAACTGCACAGCTTCAGACAGTTTGATGGGTGTGAGGTGACAGCAGGGCACTCCAGTTGTCTGACAGTGTCTCCCACTGGTCCTTTCTGCTTAGAGAAGAAAGGATCCTATTGAATCCGGTCAGTTTGGGGACTTCTTGATGCTATTGAGTTATTTACTTCCTGAGTTGACAAGGAGCTTGTCGGATAGACTATTTCACTTCCTTTGGAACATCTTTATTTTTTCTCCCCATCCTTTTATTTTACTTTGTTTTATTTGGTTTGGTTTTTTGAGACAGGGTTTCTCTGTAGCTTTGGAGCCTGTCCTGGGACTAGCTCTTGTAGACCAGGCTGCCTCGAACTCACAAAGATCCGCCTGCCTCTGCCTCCCGAGTGCTGGGATTAAAGGCATGCGCCAGCACTGCCTGGCCCCATCCTTTTCTTTTTTAAAACAACAACAAAAAAAATCACTTAATGGGGCTGGAGAGGTGGCTTAACAGTTAGAGAGAATTGATAGCTCTTCCAGAGGTCCTAATAATTCCCAGCAACCACATGGTGGTTTGCGACTATCTATAATGAGATGTGGTGCCCTCTTCTACCAAGCAGGTCTATATGCAGATAGAGCACCATATACATAAAATAAATAAATCTTTAAAAAAAAATCAGACTGGAGAGATGGCTCAGTGGTTAAGAGCATTGGTTGCTCTTCCAGAGGACCTGAGTTCGATTCCCAGCACCCACATGGCAGCACACATCTGTCTGTAACTCCTGTCCCAGGGGATTTAACACCCTCACACAGACATACATACAGGCAAAACATAAATGTACATAAAATACAAATAAATTATTGAAAAAAATCACTTCATTATCACTTTTTTTTGTGTGGTTTGGGGATACAGCAGAGATAGAATGCATATATTCTGTCCTGCTTATTGGGGTAGCATGTGGCTGTTTGGTAGTCAGTGTCATAATGGCGTCTAAGGAATAAAATGAGAATACAGTTAACCCTCTCCATCCATGGGAAAAATATCTGAATTTAACCAACCACAGCAGAAATATGTGATGAGCCAGTCAGATGGCTCAGCAGGTTAAAGTACCTGCTGCCAAGTCTAGAACCTGAGTTCAAGCCCAGGACCCACTTGATAGAAGGAGAGAACCAAACCCTGCAAGTTGTCCTCAGACTTATACACACATGTACACATATACACACATGTGCAATAAATAAATGTAATAAAAAATTTAAATATATTTGAGGGGAGCCCTGCATCTCTACGAAGAATGCTTGTATTTTCCCGTATTATACACCCTAGATAATATAGTATAGCAACCATTTATGGAGTGTTTCTATTGTATTATGTATCATACATGATATAGAGATGGTAGAAAAGATAGAGGATCCAGGAGAGTCCTGGGAACCATCTCCATATAGATGCCCAGGAGCAGCTATACGAGAGTAAACAAGTAAAACATGTTTTATTCCCCTCCCCTTTTCATACCCACTCACCTTGCTGGGTTAATCTTGGTCAGGAAGCGGGGCTGTCTTCAACCTCAGCACCTTTTCCTTTCTCAATATCAGAGAATTTCCGTTGCCTTTGCACCCATGAAAAGGGCTTTGGCTTCAAGGGAAGCAGCTTCCACCGCATCATCCCCCAGTTCATGTGCCAGGGTGGTGATTTCACAAACCACAATGGCACAGGAGGCAAGTCCATCTATGGAAAGAAGTTTGATGATGAAAACTTCATTCTCAAACACACAGGACCAGGTAAGTGCAAATTCTGGTGTGGTGAGGGAAGGCGGGGCCAGGACGGGCTGTGACGGCCAGGACGGGCTGTGGTTGGCCAGCCACTGAAGAAAGGCATGCTGGGGTGAGCTGCTGGCCTCCAGTATTGTACTCTTCACATCCCTCTTTCAGTCCACCAGTCAGTGTTCCCTGCTAGCTAAAGTGTGTGTTTATCCTTGCAAGCGCCCTTGTGCCTTCAGCCTCCCTGTGTCCCCTCAGTCCCAATCAAAGATCACAGTCCATGCCTGCTTTTCTTCCAGAGACCTCCATATTGATCTGAGGTCTTGTCTTCTGCCAACCACAGATGCATGCTCTGACTTCCCTCCTGTTATAGAGGCCACCCCTCCCTATGAGGAAGTCTGTCCCTCTGTTCTTCTTAGGAAGTTGGCATCTTCTGCTGGCTCCCTTTGACCTATAGAATGTGTTTCCCTTGCTTAGCCAGTTTGGTTCATCCGTGTCCAGGTATATAATCTCAATCTTTTAAAAAAAAAATTATCTTTGGACTCTTGTTCTTCTCACCAGCTGTCATCTTGACTCTACTTTTTAGCAAAACTTTTGGAAAAAAAATTTATAGACTCACTGCCCTTTTCTTCTAAGTCCTTCTATCTAGACTTTTAGCCCCAGATGGCCACTCAGACTTCTCTTGCTAAGAATGCCAACTATCTTTCCTGCCTGTAGCCAGTTATCTGCCTCCCCCTGTTCCACCCCAGCAGCATCCCGTACTGTTGGCCCTGTGCTCCTCTTTCTCGCCTTGCTCCGGTGGCCACTCCTCCATCTTCCAGTTGCTTTGCCTGCTTCGCTACCTTTTTATCCCGTGCTTCCCCCTCCTTGATTCCTAAACACGACGGTGGCTCAGAGATCAGTGCTTTCTCCATAGAAACCTCTTCCCTGTGCCTTTGTTTTCTTCCTGAAAGTTTGTGCTAGAAGGAAGTGCATGGACAATAAATTCTTCCTGCCTACATTATTTTAAAAGTAAGAATGTCCTAATAGGTACAGGTACACCAGAAGACACAAAAGTTCTTCCGCTGTGTGTCACACTCAGATGCAGCAGTTAGAAGTAGAGAGATGTATCTACTGGCAATCCGAACACCGCAGACAGTATTGCTGGTGCCAACTCTATTTTGTGAAGTGATGAATGAGACCCTTTGATTTATATTGTAGTTGTAATTCCTGGGTTGTTTCTCATACTGTGTAGCCCTGGCTGACGTGGAATATGCCATCTAGACCAGGTTGGCCTGGAAATCACAGAGATCCACCTGCGTCAGGCTCCCAAGTCCTGGGATTAAAGGCACACAACCACTGTGCCTGGTTTGATTTTTGTTGAGATAGGGTCTTACTTAGTATGTAGCTCAAACTAGCACTGACCTCTGGATCCTCTTGAGTGCTAGGTTTATAGACATGTACTGCCACATCGAACTCCCTAGAAGATTCCATTGTTGGGGAAAGCCCTTAAAACTTGGGGTTTCTGTAATATAATAGACTTAGTTCTTAAGGGACTAGAGAGATGACTCAGTGGTTAAGAGCACTGGCTGGTTTTCCTGAGGACCTAGGTTCAGTTCCTAGCACCTGCATGGTAGCTCATAACTGTCTAACTCCAGTCTCAGGGAGCTTCTTATGACCTCCTCTGGGTACCAGGCAGGCATGTGGGCCATAGACAAACATGCAGGCAAACACACAGACATAATTTAAAACACACACACACACACACAAAGAAATGGTGGTGTATACCTTTAATTGGGCAGTGGTGATGCACGCCATTAATCCAGCACTGGGAGGCAGAGACATGCAGATCTCTGTGACTTCAAGGCCAGCTTGGTCTACAAAAGAGTTCCAGGACAGTCTCCAAAACTACCGAGCAACCCTGTCTCAAAAAACCAAAAGAGAGAGAGAGAGAGCCAGGTGGTGGTGGTGCACCCCTTTAATCCCAGCACTCGGGAGGCAAAGGCAGGAGGATCTTTGTGAATTCGAGCCCAACCTGGTCTATAAGAGCTAGTTCCAGGACAGGCACCAAAGCTACAGAGAAACCATGTCTCAAAAATACAAGAGGGGGGGCGGAGGGAGAGGGCGGGAGGGAGGGAGGGAGGGAGGGAGGGAGGGAGGGAGGGAGAGAGAGAGAGAGAGAGAGAGAGAGAGAGAGAGAGAGAGAGAGAGAGAGAGAGATCCATCTAGGGTTTATCTCCCATCATCCATAAATGTTCTCCAGCTCCTCTCCTGGCCCAGCTTCCTTCCTTCCCCTGTGTCTTAGTTGTCATAGCACAATATTCTTTAAGATGTGTGTATTTATCATTTGTGTGAGTTGTGTGATGCATGTGTTGGAGTGCCGGTACATGTAGTACAGTTTTTGTGTAGCGATCAGAGGGCAGCCTGCAGGTTGTGGGGATGAAACCCAGACTGTCAGGCGGCTATCTGCAGAACCATCTCCCAGACCGTACAGTTCCATTTGAAATGAATGTTCTGCTGTCAGTGTTCCAGGATTTAATGGGCCTGGTTACAGCAATAACAGCAAGTCATTGTTATAAATGAAAAGACAAATGAACATGAACAAAATTAAAACAGCCCATTTGTCCTTTTTCTGTGGTGAGGAAAGACAGGTGCCACATCTCAGGGTCCCTGTCCTGGAGCCTGAGCCCGTATGCGGAAGCACTGTCACGGTCTGCACAGGCTTATGCCGTGGGCTCGGAGCAGTGTGGGGGGAGCTGAGAAGTCTATTTTTTCCCAGGCCTTCTCTCCATGGCCAATTCTGGCCCAAACACCAATGGCTCCCAGTTCTTCCTGACCTGTGATAAGACAGATTGGCTGGATGGCAAGCATGTGGTATTCGGGGAGATCACTGAAGGCCTGGATGTCTTACGGCAGATTGAGGTGAGTGGTTGGAAATGGCTGCCTGCCGGGACCGTGGGAGAGCTGGAGGAGTTCTCAATGGCTGTGGAAGGGGGCACTTGGAAGAGGTCCCTATTGGGGGAGAGGGTAATCCCTGCATAGCTCTCAGCCCTGTGCTTCTCGTGATTTCTCTGTTGTGCTCACAAAGGCTCAGGGCAGCAAGGACGGGAAGCCGAAGCAGAAGGTGATCATCGCTGACTGCGGAGAGTACATGTGACGCTGCGCTTGCGCGTCCCCACTCTGCACGCAGGGACGGGGCGGCCTGCGCTTGCGCGTCCCCACTCTGCACACAGGGACGGGGCGGCCTGCGCTTGCACGTCCCCACTCTGCACACAGGGACGGGGCGGCCTGCGCTTGCGCATCCCCACTCTGCACCCAGGGACGGGGCGGCCTGCGCTTGCGCGTCCCCACTCTGCACACAGGGACGGGGCTGCCAGGCCGCCGGGGCCTAGACAGTGCGCGACCAGTGTGTCCTGGGCTGACTAGAGCCATTTTATTTGCTAAAATAAACTATTTTTTGTACTGTTGCCTCTTGCAAGTTCCTCGCTCGGAGTTCTCCATAGCTGAACTGTGCCCTGGATGGGACGGCAAGTTTGTGAGGTGTAATGCCTTCCTGTGGTGTTTGTAGCCTTCCTGGGGCTAATTCCCTTACATGCCAGGAATGTATCTTTATGCCAGATGTCCTTGTCAGATCCTCTCAGGAATCAGAGCTGCTTGTCTCTGTTGCCTGTGCCCCGAACTCATGCTGCCTGCCTGGTGCCAGCCTTAGTGACTCCAGTGTCCAACATTATGTTGCATTCTCAGGTGTTTAAAATGGTATCTTATGACTCAAAAGCCAACTCTGCCAGATACTGGGCTTCTTGTCAGGAGACAGGAGGTTGGCATACTACCTGGGCCTTGGGCAGCCTGCTGTCTGTTTCTGTGAATGAGATTTTATTGTTGTGCGAGCACGGCCTGTGACTTCTTTCTCATTACAGCACTGGAACCAAATAGTTGGTGCCTTACCATGTATTTGTGTGTTCTTGGGGTGGATGGGGGTGGATATACACACATGTATGTGTGTGAACACACCGGCACTGACTAGGGAATTGGCTCGTGTTTATGAGGAGTAGCAGGTCATGTGTGCACAGCAGGCAGTGGACTGGAGGCCCATGAGAAAAGCAATGCTCACACTCCAAGTCTTTGGGTAGCCTGAGTGCAGAGTTCCTCGAGGACATTAGTCTTTTCCTCCCAGGGCGCTAACCTGATCCAGTGAACTAAATACTAATCTACCTGGAACATACCTGCACAGGAACAGCTAGACTTGGCCCAGGCTGTAATTGACCCTGCTGTGTTCTCCAGTCAGAGGTCAGCCTCAGTGAGCAGGAACCATCTTAGGATAGGCATTTGAAGTGAGGAAACAACAGTACTTAGGACTTGTTCTAGAACCAGGAGCAGCCATGTGTAAAGAGCTTAGCAAAGAATGCCAAGAGATGGGGAGTTGCTGTCACAGTGACCTTTTTCACTGATAGCCGGGAGAGTTGAGGCCTGGAGGCAGCTGAGGACAGAGACATACTGGAACCCTTGAGGAAAGGTTTTGCTTATTTGGCTTATACTTCATTTTTTTTTTTATGTGCATTGGTGTAAGCGTGTCAGATTCCCTGAAACTGAGTTACAGGCAGGTGTGAGCTGCCATGTGGGTACTGGGAATTGAACCCAGGTCCTCTGGAAAGGCAGCCAGTGCTCTTAACCACTGAGCCATCTCTCCAGCCCCTATTTGGCTTATACTTCTACATCAAATAGTTTATCATTGAGGGAAGTCAGGGCAGAAACTGAAACAGAAACCATGGAGGAACACAGTTTTCTTATACAACCTGCTCAGGAATGGTACTGCCCACATTGGTTTGGGCTTTCCTCCATTAAGAAAATGTCCCACGGGGCTGGAGAGATGGCTCAGTGGTTAAGAGCATTGCCTGTTCTTCCAAAGGTCCTGAGTTCAATTCCCAGCAACCACATGGTGGCTCACAACCATCTGTAAAGAGGTCTGACACCCTCTTCTGGCCTTCAGGCATACAGACAGAATATTGTATACATAATAAATAAATAAATATTTAAAAAAAAAAGAAAGAAAATGTCCCACGGGTGTGCCCATGTGCCAGTCTGATGGAGGAAATTCCTCATTGGAGGGTCCCTCTTCCCAGGTGTCAACTTGACAACTAAGATTAGCTGTCAGAAACCCTGCACAGATAAACCAAACCTCTGCCAAAGATCATCCAACTGGCAAAACGGAAGTCGGAATGGAGCTTGTCTTGCCTTGGCTGTCGGCAGTAGCGTACCAAGCCTCAGCGAGCTGGGGTTTTCAGGGAAGACAGCTCTGGAAGGATAGCTGGGGCTGAAATCATGGTCCTCTGCCAGGCAGGAGTTCAGTGTGGCTCTGGGGCCTGGGTGAGATCGCCCCGCAGCATAGCTGTGCTGTTTCCCATCCTCACCATGCAACCCCTGCCCTGCCGCCCGCCGCTGCGTGGACCCTGAGCACCTGAAGGGGCCTCTTTCCTTGAGGCTCCCTGGCTTCTCTTCTGGGGTAATCTTGCCTATGACACTTCTGCTCCAGCTCCAAGACAGCACAGTTTTATTTTTCTGGCTATTGCCGAGTTGTGTGCCTGCCTGTGATGACTGCACAAAGGCAGAAATGAGGACTATGGATCAGGAAACTGCTGGCATTTCCTTTAATGGCAATGGTTGAATTCAGATGTCAAATCTACAACAGATTCTTCATCAGCTGGTCTCCTATGCCTGTCTGTGGCCAGAGGTTTAGTTACTGACATCCATAAATACACTAGGGTTTTGCTTGGTTGCTGTCTTTGTTTTTTTGAAAGATCTTGAAATATATTTTAGGCTGCCCTTGAACTCATAGTAATTCTGCCCCAGTCTCCCAAGTACTAAACGTATATCACTATCCTTGCCTTTCCCATGTTTTTTTAATAACCCTTCTACAGAAATCTGGTTTTATACCTCCAGGGCACAGGCTATGGAGTAATGGAGGGAGTTGTTCATGTCTGCACACACCTAAGGCCTCTGGTGGATACTAAAGAGCCCGAGGTCCATTTAGTGCTCTGTATTCAAATCAGGCTGAGTCAGTAGTCATCATGAATAGGTGGGTAAATTAGACTTCTGTGCCAATCCCAAAGGACACTTAATAGATGCTCCTGAGGGAGGGGCGGAGACGGGCTGTTGCTTGTGGACTCAGGTAGGTCACCAGGATTATAACCAGGACCATCTTCCCACCCTCGGGCAGAGGAAGGGAACAAAGGGGCCAGGAGAGGGCCGAACATGGACCTGAGTTGAAAGCCCCCACCTTCCACCTTGGCCTTGGATCTGACAGGATCTATTCATTTCATTTCCTGGTCAGAGGGGCTAACCAGATAAACAGGGTGATGGCAGCAGGCTGCAGACTCAGTGGCAGCCGCAGGCCTGGACCACCATGTTGTGCTCCTTGCGCAGGATGACGTTATTGCTTCTGTCATAGTAGAGCACAGAAATGGCACTCAGCTTGGTGGGAACACAGCACACCTTGGGGACGACTTCTGGCTTCATCAGGTGTATCTGGTAGGGAGGGGATGCAGATAGGAACGTGAGCCTGGTGGTCCCAGCTCCCACCCACTACAGTCCAAGGTCATGTTCCCCTGCAGCTAGAGGGGTCCCTCCCTGCACTGCCCTGCCCACTCTCCTCCAGACAGCCAGGCACCTGTCTTGGAGGACGGATACATGAGCCCTTTGGCACTCTCAGCCCCTGGTCCACTGTCACCTCCACTTCTGCCGATACTCAGGCTTACTGGTCCCCAGTACTGGGTGCCATGGGTCACCTTCTGGGGCCTCACTGCTCCGAATAGCTCTCTGCTTTACTACATCTCCACCAGGGTGGTGTCGGCTATGGAAGGGGCAGCCTCCGTTTGCAGCCTGAACTAGAAGCATTGCTGGTACAAATGGGTAAGTTCAAAGACTCTTTCCCCTGCTTGCTGTAGCTCAACCTCAACTTCAGAGGCAAGGCTGTCTTTGCAGGTGTTAAACAGGCTGTATGGCTGTCTGATGGTGGCACTGAGCTTGAAACGGGCACACATTTCTCCACCAGGCTGAGCATCTCTCAGGACAGTGGCTCCAGGCATCCAGCAAATACCAGGACCCTTTGTGAACGGACACCTTAATAATGGCTCAAAGCGGCTCCTAACCGTGATGTCCACTCCAGAGCAGTGGTTCTCACCCTTGTGGTCCTTTTAATACAGTTCCTAATCTTGTAACCCCCAGCCAACAAGTTACTTCATTGCCTCTTTGTGACTGTAATTTTCTTACTGTTAGGAATTGTGAATATCTGGTGTGCCGGATATCTGATGTTTAACCCTAAAGGGGTTGTGTGACCCACAGGTTGAGAACCACTGCTCCAGAGCATCATTTGCCACAATTGTCTATTAGGTAAGCAAGGCCAGGGTCACTGGGTGCTAGGATTCTAGACAAATGTTCCGGAAGGAAGTCTTAACACCAGTCTCCACAAGCACAAATAGACGGCAGTTGTTACTGCCTTCCTGCTAGCAACTTCTTCCATCACTGAATGGCCCAGAACAGCCAGGAAAGAAGTGGGAAGCTGGTCCAGGAGGAGCCAAGTCCCGAAAGAGCCGAGGGTTCGTGAGTCACCCCGTCAGGCAGGATGGTTGAGCCCACAGAACATCAGATCTACCAGGATATGCAGGACACTTGGGGCAAGGCGGCCCCCAGGGGCACCCATGTGTGTGTGCATGCCTCAGTCTGACTTCAGAGGCTGTTAGTCTGGGCCCCACACAGTCCACAGGTTCCCGCCCAGGCATGGGCAGTGCATGTGTGCTCAGGTGTCTGTCCAGAAACACCCATGTGAGCAACATTTACTGAAGGCCAGAAACCAAACTGCATGGTGAAGACTGCAGAGAAAGTTCCCTCCCCCAGGCCTGTCCCAGTCCCTTGGGCCCCAAGAAGGTCACTGTGATACTGACCAGGGCCTGCATGGTGGCGTGGTTGGTGGAGTTCATTCGGTGGCCCAGTGGGTAATTACACTCCCCCTCGCAGTAATAGGCTGAGTAGCCTTGGGGGGCGATGACCCAGTCCTGTGGGAAGGGGAAAGCTGAGTCACATCAGCGTGTCCTTCCAAGACCACTGGCGCAATTTCTGTCGCAGGGTGACCTGAGGCTGTGAACCCTTGTCCCCTCAGCAGGCAGGGTGCGACCCCAGCTCTGTCCTCCAGCCTCACCCTCCTCTGCTGTGTCCCCCACGACTGCCCCAATGCCTCCTGCAGCAGCTGTGGCAGGAAGAGCGCAAAGGACCCGCCCACCCAGCCTCAGTTTCCCCATTCTAGCGCTGACAGTTTACTGGGCAGAGGGCTCAGGTGGCCTCCGTCTTCACAGTTAAAGGCACAGTAGCTCCACCCCTCCCTGGAGACACCAGGCTCTTCAGGTGGCTTTCAGGGAGGAGAAGCAGACATTACCAGCCAGCCGAGGTCCCGGAAGCTGACGTAGAGCTCATGCCTACGGCAAACATCTCTGCCTTGGGAGCCGTGGCCATCATCTGCAGGGACAAAACGGTACCAAGTCTATACCATGCCTGACACAGCCCACCCTCCCTGCCTGGCACCCCACAAAGGTCAAGGGAGTCTAATAAGACATAGTTGACAGACTGGAAGGACTTAGCCTGTAAAGGAAGCTTCAATCAGATCCCAGCCTGGTCCTCACCAAAGACTCCTAGGTGTTTATTCAAGTGCTGCATCTGGATGGTTTTATTTAGCTGCCTCTTCTTCCTCTGTGGCCTCACTACCCGAGGGGTCCGCACAGGGCTCTGGCTGGCTCTGAAGAAACCAACCATAAAAGGCTGTCTGGAGCGTGGTGCCTGTTGTCCCAGCAGACCTGCCAGGCCAGGATCCATGCTGTGCCCTGGGAGATGGAGACAGAGATGAGAGAGAGGAGGGAGGGAGGGAGAGAGAGAGAGAGAGAGAGAGAGAGAGAGAGAGAGAGAGAGAGAGAGAGAGACTGACTTGTGGATGGTGGTGTGGCATCTATGAACCTATTTTCTCATCTGGAGTCCAACCCAAGCACTTGGGCCAGCAGGTGGCAGGGACAGGGACCTCAGCAGCCACAGACATAACCTGATATAGACGAGAAACATTTTCTCAGGTGGTCATCACTGTACCCCAAGTCACAGTCGCTCAGAGATGAGCAGAGTCCTCTGCTGGTGATGCTCAGGACCTGGACTCCCTTGGTCCGGTGATCTAACACCCGGTCCCATCTTCATCCTGCACTTTCTGGGAACTAGAACGTGGGGTTCATGACCCACCAGCTCATGGCTGCCTCCGCAAGGACATTGCTAGGGCTTATCCTCCCAGCCCGGCACGCTTGATCATCCAAGGGCAGGACAGTCACTGCCCTGATGCCCACGACCCTGATCCCAGACTAAGCAGGGCCAGAGGTCAGAACAATCACAAAGTCCTGGGTCCAGTTCACATCAGGCTCAATCCAGTGCTGGTGTTGTGTTCACCAGGCCAGCCGACGGCTTCAAAGAAAGCGGGGGATTGAGGGAGCCAGACCGGAGCTTGTCCACGGGAAGAGTGGAGCCTATGGGGGGGGGGTCCTCTGAGCCACTAAGGACTGCAGATGCCTCCACAGTACAGTCAACCCAGGAGAGCAAAGCCGCCAGCACCAGCTCAGACTTTGCAGGTGGTCCCGACAGTGACCCTGTCCTTTTTAACTGCAGAAGCACTCTAGTAAGCTGGCATGGTGAAGTCTGTGAACCCTTAGAAGGGAGAGGCAGGAAGCAGAGGGGTCCAAGGTTATCCTCTGTCATACACTGAGCTGGCGGCCAGCGTGGGCTACATGAAAGCCTGTTTTTCAAAACAAAAAACCAAACAGCCGTGACTCCTGGTAGGCTGCCTGCACTGCAGAGGATGGCCCCACACCCATGGGTGAGTGGGCAGCAGCAACAGAACCTGGGTTGTCCATAGCAACAGAAAGAGGAGACCATGAGGTTGGGGAACAGACAGGGAGGCACTCGAGAAATTAGAACTAGATAGTGGCTGGGTAAAGGTGCACACCTTTAATCCAGCACTTGGTAGACAGAGGCAGGTGGATCTCTGTGACTTAGAGGCCAGCCTGGTCGACAAAGCGAGTTCCATGATAGAGCTGTTATAGAGAGAAACCCTGTCTTGAAAAACCAAAAAGTAGGTCGTGATGGGAGGATATGATCAAAACAAATTGTATACATGTATGAACTTTTCAAAGAATAAATTACAAAGGGTTGGAGAGACGGCTCAGTGGTTAAGAGCACTGGCTGCTCATCTAGAGGACTTGGGTTCAATTCCCAGCACCCACATGGCAGGCAGCTCGCAACTGTGCAGATGGATCTGGTTCCAGGGGGTCCATCGCACCAGGCATGTATGGGATGCACGTATCTGTGAATGCAGGCAAAATGCCCATTCCCATAAAATAAAATAATCTTCAAAAACAAAACAAGAATGATAGAAAGTCCTGAGAAGCCAATCAATAACTCTAACAGTATAACAACCAACAATCATTCTGCACAGTAGTAATGGCCCCCACGCAGCAGCTCGGGTGGGTTCACCTCCCAGCAGCAGTCAGTCGGGATCACTTCTGGTGCCATGACAGGGCTCAGAACCATTCCCTTTGGTGCCCTGTGAGATTCCTACACCAAAGCCCGACAATGCTCATGTTATCCATCACTAAACACAGCTCCATTGTTCAGTTGACAAGTCACAAGCACTGATGCACACATGTACATGCATGTATATTTACAGACACTAATGTGACTCAGTGTTCTCACTTAGTGTACGCAGGGTCCTGGGTTCTACCCCAACCCTGGAAGAAGGTAAAAGAGCCCAAAGGGCTGAGGCCACAGCTCAGGAGTGCAGCCTTGTCTGGTAAGCATGAAACCTTAGGTATAATCCCAACACAAACTGTAACGAAACAGAACACACTCATACATGCATGCACACTCAGGTCTGTGTGCTCCGTTTGCACTCTACCAGGCTCTTCGTCACACACTGAGTCAAGGCCACTGTCCACTGTGGTGGACAGTCCACTCAAAGGTCAGCCCTTCAGAAAGCTGGACTCCACACTCCACATCCTGACCGGACTCCAGATGTCCACCTGCCACTTGAAGGAAAGCTCATCAATGCAACCTTTGACCTATGACTTCACCTGCTACTAACAAAAGTGCGAGGCCTGAGACTCCATCGCAGGACCATGACTGAGGGCTATGGGACAAGGGGACAAGGGGCGTGGGCTGCAGGCATGGCCCGGAAGAGACTCAGGTGAGGTCAGGCAGGAGGAATGGGGTCTAGAGTGAGGCTGGTGGGAAGCAGGTGGTGTGAGAAGGCAGAGCCTCAGGCAGACGGAAAGATAGCCAGGGCCCCGGGGCCACACATGGGGACGGCAGAGCAGCTGGGAGCTGGAAGGACCCACAGTGTCAGGCCCTGTGAATGACAGAAAGGGCAGGCTTGGGCCCAGGACAGGGTCTGTGTCCCTGCTTCTTACTGTGGAGTCCCTGAGGCCTGGTTTCTACGGAACTCAGAGGCCATCAATGTTCCAGACTCAGCCACGTTTGCTTTTCTCTTACGTAACTGGTTTTCTAGGCTCTGCTGGACACAGAGCAGACTTTGGCTGAACTCCTCAAAGCTAGCTTGGATGGGTGCTGGGGACCTCTGGGGGCTCCCAAGGCAAGGTTAGCTGTACTGGGAGCCCATGGATGCAGCTAAGCCAAGGTTCCCATTTTAGAGGCACACAAACTAAGACCCAGAGAGGGCATCAACTCTTCAAGGCCTGGAGCAAGCAGCTGCAGAGCCAAGCAACTCCTACCCCGCCCAGCACAAGGCACAGACCGAGTGAGGCAGGGCAGAAGCCCACAGGAACTGCTGCTGCTCTTTTCAGAGTTCTGTATTTGATGTGCACAGAGAAGGTGTTTCTCGCCCGAATCGGAGAGCACCTTCCCTATCAGCTTTGCTCCTCGATCCCCATCATCAGACAGAACTCTATCTGGTCAAAGGCCACCAGGCTTCCCAGCTCTGGACAGAAAGGAATCCAGGTGGGGGGATGCTTTCTCAGAGCGCGCGCGCGCACGCACACACACACACACACACACACACACAAACACACCTATGTAACTTTTTTCACTTTCACTGTGAGATTACAGATTCAGAATGACAGACCCCAAGATGCCATATTGGAGTTAGGAAGGGAGGCCAGAGGACTTCCCGGACAGAATGTCAGTGTGGTAGGGGCAACAGGAGACACTGCAGTTCACTAGGTAAGAATTCATCCATGTGCTGAGCTTGGGCCTCTTCGGAGACGTGCGGAACACTGTTTATGCACAGTGGGTTTTGCAGGCGGAGAAACAGCACCAACCAGCTTCCCTCTGTCTCATCCCACAGGCCACAGGCTACAGGCCTGCCTCCCTTCTAGGGACACATAAGCTGCTCCCAGGAGGAAGGAGGTTGAAGGCCATATTCGGGGTAACAAAATTAGGAGTAGAAACAAGGGCCCAGGAAGAGAAGCCAGAGCTCCTCCTGCTCACAGACCCCTAGTTCGGCATTTCGTGGCACCAGGTGAACTCTGGATTCCTTCCCGCCCTTTGCTTTCTCTGCGGTTCATGATTCAGTTATGAGGAGCAGCACTGGTCTTGAGACCTGTCGGGGGATGCTCTGGAGCCTTGTATGCGAAAGTCACAGAAACTGGGAGAGGCGGACCAGTCTCCTCGATGTTTTTGGCGAAGGGCTTTAGTAAGGCACCGGACACACAGGCTCAGCTTAGGAGTTTTAATTAAAATCACTCGGCTCTTGAGAAGATACCATCTGGCAGCAGGAAGACTGAGGAGCCAGTGGCACACAGGTCAGATGTCCCCGTGGACGCTAACTCCTTCGCAAACCAGCCCTGGAGGGAGGGGTCAGGGCTCCTCAAGCATCAGGTTTGATCTGCTGCATGGGCTTGAGGTTGGGGCACACCTTAAAGGAGCAGGCTGTGGTGGCCTTGAGGTCATCCATTGACGTGCCCTCCCACAGCTCCACCAGTGTCAGCCCCTTCTTTGGGTCCACCTTAAACACGGCCTTCTCGGTGATGATGAGGTCCACGCAGCGTTTGCCCGTCAGCGGCATGGTGCATTTGTCCAAGATCTTGGGTTCCTTTGTCTTGGTGCAGTGTTCCATGGTGACCACCACTTTGGTGTTACCTGACACCAAGTCCATGGCTCCGCCCATGCCCTTCACTTTCTTGCCTGGCACCATCCAGTTGGCCAGGTCACCGTATTTGGAAACCTGCATGGCACCGAGCATGGTCAGTTGGATGTGTCCTCCGCGGATCATGGCAAAAGAGTCATCGCTGGCGAAGAAACAGCCCTCGGGGATCACGGTCACCGTCTGCTTGCCCGCGTTGATGATGTCGGCATCCACTTCATTTTTCAAGGGATACTGGCCCAAGCCCAGGATCCCGTTTTCACTATGAAGGTAGACTTTCATCTTGGGGCTGATGAAGTTGCTGGCCAAGACAGGGATCCCGATGCCCAGATTGGCATACATGCCATCCTCGAACTCGAGAGCCGCGCGCTTGATAATGCGTGTCCTGATGGAGTCCTGTTGCTTGCTCGGGGCTGCGGGCTGGCTGTCGCGCGTGATCACACGCTCGATGCGCTTCTCGTACTTCGGTCCCTTGATCACACGGTCCACGTAGATGTTGGGGATGTGGATGTCCTCTGGGCGGAAAGTGCCCACGTCCACGATCTCCTCCACCTCCACCACAGAGATGTCCGCGGCCTTGCACATGGGCACGTTGAAGTTACGCGCGCTGCCCCGGAAGATCACGTTGCCAGAACGGTCGGCTTTCCAGCCCTTGACCAGGGCGAAGTCGGCGCGGATGGCATGCTCCAGCAGGTAGTGGCGTCCATTGAACTCGCGCACCTCCCGCGGCTGGCTCAGGGTGACCAGGTGGCCATCTGGCGCGTACCGGATCGGGGCGCCCCCTTCCTGCACCAGCGTACCGTAGCCCGTAGGCGTGTAGAAAGCGGGCACGCCCGCGCCTCCTGCGCGGATGCGCTCGGCCAGGGTGCCCTGCGGCGTCATCTCCAGGTCCAGCTCGCCTGCCAGGTACAACTTCTCGCACAGTGCGTTCTCCCCCAGGTACGAACACACCACGCGCCTGACCTGCTTGGAGGCCAGCAAGATGCCCAGGCCGAAGTCCTCCACGCCCACGTTGCTGCTGACGATCTTCAGGTCCTTCACGCCCTTTGTCTTCAGCGCGCCGATCAGGTTCTCGGGGATGCCACAGAGTCCGAAGCCTCCTAGCATGACGGTCGACCCATCCTTGACGCCCTCCACCGCCTTCACAGGGTCCGTGTAGAAGTGGACCCGTCCGTAGCGGTCGCTAGCAAAGCGGAGGACAAGGCGGTGGGGCAGCGCGGGCGGTGGGCGGCAGATGGAGACCCCGCGCGGGAGTGCCCACGCCAAAAGCCTCAGTGCCGCCATCGCCCACAGGCCACGAGGCTCCCAAGACCCGGACAGAGCGGGAAAGGCCTGTGAGCTGCCCCATGCCACCTCCGTGCTGCGTCACAAAGCAGGGAGGACACTCACTGGGATCTCCATGGTCACACTTTGCCTGAGAACACCCTTGGCCATCCCTGTCGCCTGACCTGTCTCACGACATCTTGGATAGACACTCGAAATAATGCTGTTGACAACTGACTGCCAGTGCTGGGTCCAGTCCGCCGCCACCCCCCCCCCTACCCTGGAAAGCTCACCTGGGGGCGGGGTTAGGATTCCTCGAGGGGCTGAAGTTAGCTGGGTCTTTTAAAGCCACAATCACATCTGTCCCCCCCGCTGCTGTTAAGCTGCTAGAAACTTTCCAAGGACCTTGCCAGCTTTCCCTAACTCAGAGTGACCCCTGCCACCGCTCTGCCCCTCTCCTTCCAAGCTATCCCTCCAGCCTTTTGCTGGACCCCAGACAGGCCAGCCTCCTGCCCTGCTGTCCTTTCTGCCTCACTGCCCCACATAAAGGGCATGAAAACCCTGAGAGTGAAGCAGCGGCTGTAAACCTGTGTAGACGGGGAAACTGAGGCTCGGGTACTGAGCTACAACACTGCAGAGCAGGGATAACCCAGGCTCTGCACTAAAAACCTGGGGTGCGGGTCCCCCACCCCTCCTTCCTAGTACATAACCTCTCAGAGTGGAGGTCTGCTGCCCATGAAGAAGTACCCGCCCATTGGATGCCCCCTGGCTGGGGCCTCCCTGTGTCCAGGACCTCACCACTACCCACTGAGTCCTCAAGAAAGGCCAAGTGTGGCCCAGTGAGAGGGCTCTGTATATTAGGCTGGCAGCCTGGGCTGGAACCCCCTCCCAGGACCCCCAGGGCAGCTCCCTGCTAAGCCTGGGAGCCTCACCATCCTCGGTTTCCACATAGAGGCGGAGTCCCAGGTCCTTCTTGTGGTTCAGCAACCAGCGGTCACTGGCTGCCGTGATGTCCAGCACCAGCCAGCCCTCGTCCCCAGATCGGAGCGTCTGAAGATCCAAAAAGAACAAGTCAGACTCCCTGTGGACATGAAAGAACAATTAACCAAGGGCCGAGGTCGCACGCCTGCCTGTATCTTGTGCCTGCCTGGGGGACCACTTTCAGAGCCTCTTCCCCGCTCGGCAATGAACTGGCCTCCTCTGGTACCACAATTCGCTGATAACCAACCCTGGACATTTTTTTTTTGTTTTTTTGTTTTTGTTTTTCGAGACAGGGTTTCTCTGTGGTTTTTGAGCCTGTCCTGGAACTAGCTCTTGTAGACCAGGCTGGTCTCGAACTCACGGAGATCCGCCCGCCTCTGCCTCCCGATTGCTGGGATTAAAGGCATGTGCCACCACAGCCCGGCCAACCCTGGACATTTTACTGTCTCCATGTGCTGATGGGACACTGGCTCCGCTATGGCCTATTAGGGCTCCACAGTCATCGTGGCAGCGCAGAAGGTTCCAGGCCAAGCCCCTTTCTCGCATCTGAGGTGCCTCTCCCAGGAGGCTCCCCTTTCCTTTTTGGGAAATGCATCCTCGGTCAGGCCCTGCCAGAGCCTAGACCATGAGACCATGAGTGGGGTGGGTACCTGGGCAGAGGGAAGATACCTGTTGGAGTGCTCCTGGACCACCTCGAACATACTGACATGGAGGGTTGTGTTGAGCGGGTGGGTGCTGGGCTCTTTATATATCCGGAACTCAGCAGCTGTGACGACCTCCCCAGCAGGGATCTGGGTTAGGTCAAAGCGGAATTCCTTCCAGTGTGGCTCCTGGTAGTCCAGGGTACGGTCGCGCTCCACTGGAAGAGAAAGTGGGAGTGGGGTCATTATTGGGAGCCAGGATGGCTTGTGCTCAGCGTAGGGCTCCCTGTGGTGCCTGGGGTTGGGGGCCCGCTGCTGCTATACACACAGCTTGTGGTCTCCTCTGGGAACACACCTGGCCCCAGGAGGTGGTGTAGTGGGAAACTCAGCAAGTGTTCAGCAGGGTCCTGGTCCCATTGATGAATCACGATGCCTCCTTTTAGAGCTGCTAGGCCAACAGCGAGATGGACATTGGTCCCAAGGCAGAAAATTAGCACAGTTCCAGGGGAAAACTTTGTCTACAGGGACATAATTGGCTGAATTTCAGTGGGACAGAGGACTCCCAGCGCCTGCCCTTGAGGAGAAGGTGGGATGGGGGAGCTCAGATCTGACAGCTGAGCTGAGCTGTTAGTTCTGTGTTTGAATTTCCTGGGTGTCCTGGGAGAGGGATGTGCAGAGTGCACGCCACATTACAAGGTCATCAGCAGAAGGACCTTAGGAAAGGGAGGGACACCCAGTGCCAGCAACTAGGGGACAAAGGACCCACGTCCCTTCTAGGGTACAGAAGGAAAGTGGAAGAAGAGAAGTAGAAAGTAATAAAAATCAAAAATAGGATGAGAAACTCCTGGACAGGCCCTCGACTGCTGGAGACGTCTGCCCCACTGCGTTTTGAGATCTCAACAGGCTTCTTGGAAGGCCTGAGCTATAAACAGGCCTCAGAGGATGGGAAACAGGTGGCGCAGAGGAGAAATGGGGCGCACTGGGGAGGGGCTACTGCCCGCAGATTTATTGTGGAGTGAAGCCACGAGTTAAGCAGGGCACGTCTGCAGTAAGCTGGAACTCGGGGCTAGGAACAATTCTGGTGTCTGACCAGTGGGAGCCACATAGTCTGAGACCAACTACAAGTCCCCACGAATGCGAGGGGAGGATAGGATGGGGGTGACAGTTGAGGTGAGGTCCAGGGTGGGTACAGCCAACAGGGCAGAGACCAAATCTGAAGAACATATACCACATTTGCCCAGCAGCACAGAGATGCCCAGGGAAGAATATTCAGGGGAGTCTCCTTTCACATCCTTCCTTTCTTCCTTCCTTCCTTCCTTCCTCCCTCCCTCCCTCCCTCCCTCCCTCTCTCCCTCCCTCCCTCCCTCCCTTTCTTTCTTTCTCCCTTCCTTTTTTCTCTTTCTTTCTTCCTTCCTTCCTCCTTTCTTTCTTCCTTCCTTTCTTTCTTTCTTTTTTTCTTTCTTTCTTTCTCTTGTTTTTCAGGATAGGGTTTCTCCGTGTAACCCTTTCTATACTGGAACTCCCTCTGTAGACCAGGCTGGCCTAGAACTCACAGAGATCCACCTGCCTCTGCCTCCCAAGTGCTGGGATTGAAAAAGTGTGCCACCATCTGGCCCCTCCTTTCACTGCCAAATGCCAAAAACCTGTGTTTCCAGTAAGCAGGGGTTGAAGCAGCCCAGAGTATTACCCAAACCTAACAGATTTTAATTATGCATTTCCAAGTCATTAACTCTGTGACCCACAGGCTTGCTGACCGCAAACCAGGTTCTACAAAGCACCAGGTTGAACTATCAGAGCAAATCTGAGGACAACTTCCTGTCTTTCTGTGAGGACCCAAGCCTGCAGTGGCTGACACACAGCAGGGCTGGGGTGGGCTGGGTGACAGGTTTACCTCTATGCATGCAGCCCCAGACCAGGGTGGGAAAGATAGAGTCCCACAACACCTCAGCGTGTCTCTGAAGTTTTACAATCAGAGCTAGGTTTGTTTGGTGTCTTTCTCTGACAGATGTAGTTCTCTGCTCATTTCTGCACAGCTGCCATAGGTGGCGGGAACATCTAAGTGAACAAGACAGTTAAACTCAGCCCTAGTGAGGTTTGACAAACAAGAGAGGACCAGATGGTGGCACACTCCTCTAATCGCAGCACTCGGGAAGCAGAGGCAGGTGGATCTCTGTGAGTTCGAGTCAGCCTGATCTACAGAGTGAATTTCAGGACAGCCAGGGCTACATAGTGAGACCCTGTCTCAAGAAGAAGAGGAGGAGAGATACAATGAGATGATAAAAAAAAAAACCTTGTAAATGTGGGAGGTGCAGGATTTGATCTCACATCATTACCCACCGTACCAAAAAAAAAAAGCCAAGGCCAATTAGGGAATATCCTTTGTTTGTAGGTGTTATTAAGAAATTGAAGGGGTCATGGGTTTAAGAATGATTGGATGCTTTCCATAGGGTCAGTACAACCTTTGAGAACCTAACAGGTAAGGTCAGACAGGACCTGCAGTACAGATAGCAATGCTATCTACACAGCATTTTGTGAAGCTGAGCGAATTGACCATTCTGTGCAAGAATCCCACACATGCTTGGCAAAACCGTGGGAAGACATTGCAAAAAGCAATGCCCCTGGCACACAGAAAGCTATACTTGGTTCCACGGGTCCCTGTGCTGGCTAGTTTTACGTCACTTTGATACAAGTTGCAGTTATCTGAGAAGAGGGAACCACAACTGAGACAGGCTGTAGGAAAGCCAGTAGGGTATTGTATTGATCAATGATTGATATGGAAGGAGCCAACCCACTGTGGGTGGTGCCGCCCCTTGGCGGGTAGTCCCGAGCTGTGAAAGCAAGCAAGCTGAGCAAGCCAGTGAGCAGCGCTCCTCTGCGATCTCCACTGCGGTTCCTGGCTACAGGTTCCTCCTTGCTTGATTTGCTTCACTGACTTCCCTCAGTGATGGAGTGTGACCAGGCTCTGGGTCTGTCCCCTGCCCTTGTGCCAGCGGGTTGTGTCCCCTCTAGATAGTGAGCTCTTTAGGGCAGGAGCTGCACATGGCTGGTGGATGGATGGCAGCCTGTTCAGGGGACAGAGAGAGCAGACTTCTGTTCTTCCCCAGGACACTGGCTCAGTGCCCATCACTCACAGCTCCTGGGGCCGGGGTCTGCCGCTGGTCTGAGTGACAACCATGTCACAGGGAGCTTCCAGCAGAGGTCACTGATGTCTGCACTTGCTGTGAGATTTTCTTCCTTTCCTAGTGGGACCTTTAAGGGTGGGGACAGGTTTCCAGGCCCCGAGGAGGAGGGGCTGGACATGACTGCCCTATGCGGTTGGTACCAAAGGCTGAGGGGCCCACACCAGACTTAGAAGACCCTGGGCTCCTGGGCTCCTGGGCTCCTGGGCTCCTGCAGGACCTCAGAGGAGGGTGGGGCCTGGGGTTAGTGACTTGTGCATTCTGCACCTGAGGAAATTTCTCCCACCAGGAGCCTCAGCACTGTGGCAAGGCCCAGGCTCACTCCTGGGGTATTTTCAGCTGAGTCTCTGCACTGACTTTCTTCACAGGCTGTTTTCGTAAACAGCTCTGCACACATAATTACTGGTCCAGACCCCAAATTAAAAGACAACACCCCCACAGGCCACCACATCCCAGGAGATGTGAGCAAGGGTGTGCGATTCCTCCAGAAGAAACGTAAGAATGTGGTCCTTGATGACACATCCCTTCTTGCCTGGGGGGAGGGGAGGTGGCTTCTGGGAGAGGGTGGCTGAGTGTGCCCTCCACCCCATGACTCATCCCTAGAGGAATTCCCATCAGTAGGGTGAGCACAGTTTGGGTCAGAATTGAGGTCTTCAGAGTTGAGGTTCAGAGAGGGGAAACTGAGGCGGAGAAAGGGTTCTATGCCAAAGTCTCACATGAACTCAAGGTCCATTGACATGGACTTTCAGACTTACAGCCATGAAAATGAGTCGACCTGGAAGTTTAACATCTGGCCTAGTGAGGTGTAGGTGACTTTCAGCATCTCCTGTCCCTAAGAACCCTAGAATGCCAGCTAAAGCCACCTTCCTCATGCTGGGTCCCATGGAACACAGGCTGTCAGGAGCATGGCTGGTGTCATGCCTGACGCAGCTCTTAGTGCCCCCTGACTCCATTGGACTGTCTCCCTCCCCTTTGCCAGTCTTCCCTGAGCACCTGACCAGTGAGAGCCACGGAGAATCGAATTTGGCCTTTTTTATATTGTTCAGTTTCTCTAGTGCCAGGGAAGATGTAGGCTGACTGTGGCCCCAAATCCAACAGGCAGAAAAAGCCAAATAGCTATTAATAATAAATTAATATGAATACATTATGGGTTAATTCATTCAGTAGCATTCAAGTCAAAAAATAAGACCAGAAACAAAGACTGGGGATGTGCTCGGTGGTAAAGGATTTGCCGTGGAACCGTGAGGATGGAAGTTCAGATCCCCACACCCAGGTGAAGAGCCGGGCAGGCAAGGTGGCTGCCTGTGATCGCAGCACTCGGGCAGCAGAGGCGGGATCTGCAGGGCAAGCTGGCCAGCTAAACTCTGTAAAAGCGGTGTACTTGGGGCTCTGAGACAGAGCCTATCTCAATAGATAAAGTGAGGGCAATTGAGGAAAGCCCCAAATATCAGCTTTGCCCCCCGTAAGCGTGTGCACCTGTGTGCACACATACGCTCTACACATGAATGTGTATGCACACACACATGCAGTGCATACACAATTTTAAAATGTTTTAAGTAAAACAGGTCAAATAAATCTTTGCCAATAGGAATTACAGAGCACTGGGGGACTGGCTAGTAAAACTGGGGATCCCATAGAAGCCCCTGATTTCGAGCGGCTTGTATTTTATATGATGAGCACGTGACACTTCTGTGAACTCAGGAACACTTTACAAACAGGAGTGCAGCTTACAGCATAACTCACATTTAGACTAATACAATAGCTCTTACAGCGCCTAGGGACAGGACAGACCCCCGGCTAAGGATGGGAGGCATAGAGCCTACATTGAGGGCATCAGCGCAGGGTGCAGACGAACTGCTGTGTGGCCTTGGGAATGTCACCAGCCTTCTCTGAGCCTCGCTCTCCTGAGCCAGCACTGTGCATGCAAATGCAGGGACAGATGTGGCGGTCTGGCCAAGTGGTCGGTGCTGCTGTCCTCTCACTCGGCCCCGGAAGCCCCTTAAAGATGAGCAACTCTATTTCACAGAAGGGGAAACTGAGGCTCAGAGAGGGAAGCCAGGAAAGGCCAGATCACGGTGGGAGTAGGCGTGGCGTCAAGATAGGAATTCTCTGTGTGAGTCCCAGGTTGGAAGCCCCTCAACCCAGCCCTTTTCAGGTCCTCTTGTTTCCAAATTGAGAGTGTGGCGGGTATACGGCATCCCCGACAACCACCTTCATGACACATGTATCGTCTCCCCCACTGGAAGGTCATCTCTGAAAGGACACAGGCAGTGCCTGTTCAGTGTGACTTCCCCAGCAACTGGAACCAGGAGCCAAGTCTGGCACATAGTAGGTACTGCACGATTACTTGTAGGAGGGATGGATGAATGAATGAGCGAGGGAGTGAAGAAATGAAGGAATTCCCTGGCAAAGGACCAAAGGAAGTGACCCCGAGGTCAGTGGTGAGGAAGTATCACCCTCAAGGTCACACGGCTGGTAGGGACAGAGCGGGACCAAGGTCGGTCTCTCGTGCCCTCAGATCTGGTCCCCATAGCTCATTGCTGCCCCTGCCTTCAGCTATCTGAGGCCCTGGGAAGAAAAACTCCTGGGCTGGGAAAGAGGCTGATGCATGTGCAGATGGCTCCATGTGGTCCTGCTGGGCTCTGCCTGCGGGTGATGGTTGTGCCTCAGTTTCCCCATCCAGAACAGAGCTGCCAGCCTGTTCACAGACAGGAGCAGGCAGGGCTGTCGTCCTTCCTGCCACCTTTCACCCTTGGGAAGGACAGGAGCCTGAGGCTACCCCGCCCAGGAACGAAGCTGTAAGGCTAGCAGGTGCAAAAGAAACAGAAGCAAGGATGAGGGCTGGGAGGCACCTTGTTTTTCTGATGTTATCACAGCAGAAGCGGACAGAAACAGAGGCCCACAGAAGGGAGGATGCATGGCAGAGACCTGCAGGGGCTGAGGGTGGATCGGGAGGGGACAAGGTGGGGTCCGGTGCTGAGAGTACCAACTTAGCTTGGGGCTCTCCCTTCTCCGAGCACAGGAACACCAGGGACAGGAGTCTGCTGTCACGCTGCCCCACAGGGTCACAACCATTGCCACCCTGGGATGCTGCTGCATCCAGATCCTACTGGGACACTCGGGCAATCATGGGGGGAAATGTGACATGGTAGGAAACACAATTCAAAATCCATAACTATGGATGTGGCCTCGACACGTTGCGTGGGCCTGAGCTAGCCATTTAACCCGAGTCCATAAAGCAGGGATTCCCACACAGTTCATGTGTTATTGCTAGTGGCCAATAACGGATGGAAGAATATGCAAAAGGCCAAAGATCTTTCGGACTGGAAAAAAAATCCTAAACACAGGACACACAGCTTTGGCTTGGCTTTTAGAATCCATTCCTAGGTTTAAATGTGCAGAAGACACAGACATATGGAAATGCCTACCTTAAGCCCTCTTTCTATGTTTATACACGTGTTTTGACTCACTCCGGTGCCCAGACTGGCCTTGAAGCTGTAGCAATCCTCCTGTCTCAGTCTCCCGAGTGCTGGGATTACAAGCCCAAGTCACCATGCCTAGCTCACTTGAGAATTTTGCTGTTGTTTGTGCGAAACTGAGATGCAAGTAGCGGGGATGAGGATCAGCGATGAGGATCAGCAGGCACTGGCCCTGGTCCAGCCTCCCCTGGCTCTCTGTTCATCCATTTGCCATCTCTAGGGATTTACTAGGGGACCCAGGGGGAAGCGAGCACTGCAGTAATGGCTATTGCTCCGTTCACAGCAGCAGTTCCCACCCGGGCTCTTCATGCCGACCCAGAGGGGGAGGGGAGAAGAGCATGGGCTGGGTGGTGACTCATTTTGATCAGAGGTTCCCCTGGGGGGACATTCTTGAACAACTCTCTCGTCAGTTTGACTATTCCTGCACCCTCGGTCAGCCTTCCTGAGGCTGGAGAGCCACACGTGGTCGGGCTTAAGTACCCAAGCCCGGTCTTGAAGCAGGAAGGATGCAGTGCTCTCCTGGCTGTGGGCTTTCAGAGCTGGCTAAGGACTGTCTTGTCCTTCGTTGTGCTCACCCCGACTTTAGCCACCAGCAACCATGGACGGGAGAGTCTCTACTTGACTGTGTCCCCTTTTCCTACCTCCGGGTAGGAAACAAGGAGCTGATGGCACCATAAGCCTGCTGCTGCCCCTTACACCCCGCTGACAAAGTTCTTCTCGCCCTGGAAAGTATGTCAAAACCTGACAACTGGATGCACAGCCATGTAGCCTGGGCCTCTCTCAGGTGGTTTCCAGACTCCCAGGGTCTCCCTGCTCTTGCCTGTTCCATGTGCCCCTGAAGGATGAGTGGGTGCAAGGGACTCGTGGCAAGGTCAAGGCCTGGGACCAGTCCCAGCCTCCCAACCTAGTGTCTGCTGCAGCCCAGGCTGCCTGTCACAGACAGAAGCAAACCGGGGTGGAGGGGGAAACAGGGAGGACGGGTGGGGGTGGGGGTGGGAGGGGGAGACAGGACCTGACCAAAAGTAAATACTTGTGATTACAGATAAAAGGCTTTGGGGAAAAATGCCACGAAGACTAGTAGGAGAAAGTGGTCCTAAGGTTAAGAGATACCTAGAGAAAGGAGCCACACTTTGGGAGATTGAAGAGTGTCACAGCCTCCCCTTGGGTCATTCATTGGCCTGGACATTCACTCTCTGCCAAGTCCAGAGCCAGCTGTGGGGCCCAAGGCCACAAGACAAGTCATGGTCTGAGTCTGTCCACTCCACCTCCTGACAGTGCACTTCATCCACCCACTTCCTGCTACACGGAAAGAACCTGCTGTCAGGGCGTGAGGATCAGCCCTGGTCACTTTGATGATATGACCACAGGTTTCCACACTGAACTTTGTCCCTCTCTTGAGGGCTGCGTTTATCACAGGGACAGTACCATAGCCCTCTGTTTACTCATCAGTCTTACCAGAACCAACTGTTTTCCAGGACCTGGGCCTAGGGGGACCTGGACATCACCAGATTCCCACTCCTGAGCGCCTTGGTGGGCAAAGGCCCGGGGAATCCGCGATAGCCCTCAGACCTTCCAGTCCTGACCCCTGTCGTCCCTGCTTTCCCCTTGGTCGTTTCTGCTGCACCGTGTTTCCCTGCTTCAAGGGCCTCACACTCCTGGAGGACCACACAGGTGACTAGGAACATTATCCCCAGACAGGTGGCCATGCGCTCTCCACGTGGAGACTGCAGCCACCCGGGCCCTCCTCTCTCTCACTCACCCATATTGACGAAGCTCATGACGAGGTTGGAGCGCCCCAGGTGGGGCTGCGGGGGCACACGGTCGTCATCGCCACCAGCCACGGCGTGATACAGGTCCAACATGAAAAGCGGCGCGGACCCTGGCTGTCGGGAGGCGGCGGGTGGCGCACGGGGTCGGGGCGGCTCAGGCAGCCCAAGCACCGCCAGGATCTCTCGCTGCAGATCTCGGCGCTCATGTTCTCCCAGGCGACGCTGGGGAAAGACGTATGGGGGACGCGGGCCGTGACAGCCGCCCAAAGCACACAGAGCCATGCACAGCAGCCAGAGGAGCCCGCTGCGCGAAGCCATCTCAGGGGACTCGCATCCAGAGACGCCCCGACGGCGGGGACCGGATGGCGCAGAGGATCCTCTGAGTTCGCAGCTATCGCTGGCAGCTCCGCAATGACTGAGCACCACGCGCTCGGCAGGCGATCGCTGAGTCTGAAGGACCGACAGAGCAACGTGGGCTCCCGGGACGCTGACCCGCGAAAGTCGGGAGCACGACTTGCCTTCAAGTGCCTTGACCTAGGCGCTCTTCCTCGGCCCCGCCCCTGCCTGGACCAACCCAATGGGGATTCGGGGGAGGGCCCGAGGACGGACCCAGGTCCACTGGGTGTCTGTACCGCTACTGCTGCGCTGGGTGGTGGGAGCAACGGGTGCGACCCCGAAGTGGGTTTCGGGAGGATGGGTTCTGGGAGAGACCATCAGGGGCGTCCTGGGTTCCCATTCAGCTGCCACGCGAGGCACACGCCGGGCTCTGCGCAGAGACCTCGGGGTCTCTGAAGGAGGCACCTGTGCCCTGGGCCGTGTAGTTCCATGTAGGGCGGGTCGTTCAGCGTTGGAGATGATCCTGAGTCAGGGAGCTGTGGTAGGACCCAGAGTCATGCGTCTCCGCACGCGCCCGTAGTTCTGGCCGTCGGGGCCAAGCGGATGCCAGCCATGCCGCGAGGGTGGGGCACATTCCGTTGCCAGAAGCAGCCACGGCCCGGACTTCCCAGTTCCTCGCTTGCCAGGCTCCTTCCCCGCTGTCCTGGGAGCGCAGCCCGCGGATGCCTCCCTCTGATGCACTCGATCACCGGCTTTCCGCTTGCTCCGGCCAGACCCTGAGGACACAGCTGCTGAACAAACCCGGGACAGACTCTTAGGCAATCCGGAGGAGGGAAACTGAGGTACAAGAATTTAAACACCTTACGTCGGGTCGCACAACAGTGGAACTGGAGATTGCTGGCAAAGGGTGGCTGCTGGAGGG
Source organism: Microtus pennsylvanicus (assembly GCF_037038515.1). Classification (NCBI taxonomy): domain Eukaryota; kingdom Metazoa; phylum Chordata; class Mammalia; order Rodentia; family Cricetidae; genus Microtus; species Microtus pennsylvanicus. The sequence continues at coordinate 55,031,185 of NC_134591.1, read as the reverse complement.
GCTGCCAGGAGAGAGACATTAAAACAGTGGTTTTCAACCACAGACATAGGTAGAATAACAGATATTTACATTAGGATTCACAACAGTAGCAAAATTACGATTATGAAGTAGCAACAAGAGTAATTTTATGGTTGGGGGTTACTACAACATGAGGATTTGTATTAAAGGGTCTCAGAGTTAGGAAGATTGAGAACCTTTATGGTGTGAAGGATCCAATGGGCAGTATGCTACGTGAAGGTTTTGACCAATTAAGGATTCTCCAATGTGGATTCAAAATAAAATTCCAAATAAATGTGTGATGGCCACCAAAATAATCTTGCTGTGATTTTTCAAGTTTTAACTATCAATTAGATTCTTGATGTAATTTTTCAGTTGTGTCTCAAGCACACACTAGTCTGGCTTATAACTAAACCGAAAGATCAATTTCCATAGGACTTCAAAACCCCACAAAGACAACGGATAATGCCAAGTAGTCTTTGAAAGTGACTGGGTGAGACAGAGCCAAGATACTGAAGAAAAGTGTGGGTTGGAAGCCGGGCAGTGGTGGCACACGCCTTTAATCCCAGCACTCGGGAGGCAGAGGCAGGCGGGTCTCTGTGAGTTCGAGGCCAGCCTGGTCTACAAGAGCTAGTTCCAGAACAGGAACCAAAAAGCTATGGAGAAACCCTGTCTCGAAAATAAAAAAAAAAAAAAGTGTGGGTTGGAGTGAGGAGGAGAGACTTGGGTTCCTTAAGTTCTGATGTTGGAGTCAGGTAAAAGTGTGTGTGTGTGTGTGTGTGTGTGTGTGTGTGTGTGTGTGTGTGTTCTAGTGCTGGAGATTGCATCCAGAGCCTTGTATGTACATGCTAAGTGAATGCTCAAACACTGAGCTAAGCTCTCAGCCTTATATATTAGTTACCACATAAGAAAATGATCACATTTGCTGTATTGCTTTCTATTCACCCCACCTCTGGTTCAAGAGAAGACTTAGTTGATTGCTTTGCCTTCTTCCCTGCTCACCCTTAACTCAGCAATACTACTCTCTATTGGAATTTCGCTCTGGGAACCATCACAGGATTATTTCCAGTGCCAAATACAGTTCACAGCACAGAGCTGGATACCAGTTTAGTTGAAGAAATATTTGATATGACTTAAGCCAGAAACCCAGGGAGCTTACAAATATTCCAGGTTCCCTCTAATGCCCTGTGAGCCCCCCAACAGCCCATGAAGACTCTCTTCTATCCAGGGTGACTACAACTTCGGCCTAATCTCCTTGTCCACAATGGCTCATAATTCGCCTCTCCTCATTTTCCCCTAGATGGATGTCTAGGTGAACATCTAATTGGGCCAGTGAGAAGACCCAATGGGTTCAGCAATTACCATGTAGGCATGAGGGCCTGAGTTTGGATTCCCAGAACCTATGTAGAACTGGATGCGATCACACACATCTGTAATTCCAGTGCTCCTATAGCAAGATGGGGGGAAGACATGAGAATCCCTGGGAACTGGAGGCCAGCTAGTCTGGCATAGGCAGTGATGCACAACAAATTCCCGTCTCGAATGAGGCAGTGGGTAAGGGCAAACATCTGAGGTTTTCCTCTGACCTCCACATGTCTGTGCTTGCGTGCACACGCGCGCGCGCGCACACACACACACACACACCCAGTAGCTGTGGATTTCACTGTTAAAACAGAATTTTACATGTTGATATTCCTTGCTTTTGATTTTTTTCAGTTGTGCTATGAGATGAGTTTGGGGACCACTGTCCTCTGCACACACCCCTTGGGAGAGTCCAGACACACCTGGCAGCTAGCGTTAAGCTCTATGAGGAAAGGGACAGGTTTAGTTTGGGTAGAAATATCTATTAGATTTATTTTTGTTATTGGTGTATTTTGTTACATGTTTCTTTTGTGTATGTATTAATTGTTGTTTCATTTTGTGTTTTTGAGACCGAATCTCACTACACAGTTTTGGCTATGAACTCATGGAGTTCATATGGCCAGGAACTCATAGAGAGCCCCCTGCCTCTGCCTCGCATGCCATCTTGTCCACAACTGTTTAACTTCGACTCAGCATCTTCCAAATTCATTGGACCATGGTTTTGTTTTTTCAAAGACTACGTCTTAGGGGCCAGGCAGACACAGTATGATCAGGTGCCCAGCACTTGCTAACAGCTGTCTAGGCTACATCAGAACATCACCTACTGTCCTGAGTCCTTTTCTGTTTTTTTTTTAAAAAAATATTTATTTATTTATTATGTATACAGCATTCCTTCCATGTATGCCTGCAGGCCAGAAGAGGGCACCAGACCTCATTACAGATGGCTGTGAGCCACCATGTGGTTGCTGGGAATTGAACTCAGGACCTTTGGAAGGGCAGGCAATGCTCTTACCCTCTGAGCCATCTCTCCAGCTCTCCTGAGTCCTTTTCTACCTACATGGGCATATCTATCTTCCTGACCTGTCTCTACCAATGTATTCACTGTGTCCATTGAAGGGCACGTAGACCTTGCTCGCTGAGTTGCAGTAGGAAGTTGGGGTAGCATTTTATGACCCAAGGCCCTGCTCTATCCTCTCGCAGGCCCCTAGAGCCTGCCTGGAGCAGAGGCCCTGCAGTGACTCTGGATGAATGACCCTTGAAGGCCCAAAGGGTACCTCACTTGCCCAAATGCTGAGAAAATCCAGATTGTCATATTCCTAGGATGTAGATATGCATCATAAAAGAACAAATGAAGGGCTGGACATAATAAATAAATAAATTTTTTAAAAAAGAACAAATGAACATAATAACCCAGCAAGGCTCATGCTTCAACCCCCAGCAATAATAATATTTAAATAAAAAAATCCATAAGGCCAGGCAGTGGTGGCACACGCCTTTAATCCCAGCACTTGGGAAGCAGAGGCAGGCGGATCTCTGTGAGTTCGAGACCAGTCTGGTCTACAAGAGCTAGTTCCAGGACAGGCTCCAAAACCACAGAGAAACCCTGTCTCGAAAAAACAACAACAAAAAAAATCCACAAGTGATGTGGGAGTGTCATATATCAATCTGTTGATTTCATTGTTTAAGCAATAAAGAAACTGCTAGGCCCATTTGATAGGCCCACCCTTAGGTGGGTGGAGTAAACAGAAGGGAAGGCTGGGAGGAAGAGGAAGTGAGGTCAGACTCCACAGCTCTCCTCTCGGGAGCAGACGCAGGAGAGACGCCATGCTACCTGCTCCAGGGACGACGCACACCATGCCCCAGCTCCGACCCAGGATGGACTTAGGCTAGAATCTTCCCGGTAAGCGCACCTAGGGGCGCTACACAGATGATTAGAAATGGGCTAGTCCAGGTGTGAGAATTAGCCTAGAAGAGAATGGGCCAAGCAGTGTTTAAATGAATACAGTTTGTGTGTAATTATTTCGGGGCATAAGCTAGCCGAGCCGGGCAGGCGGCTGGGGTATTGGGGATGCAGCCCCGCCGCCACTCCATATTACTACACACAAGCACTTTGTCTACCTGGGATATCATCAGCCATTGGATCAACTCAGCTCCTGCTGATGAATTCCAAATAAAAGCCAGAGAATCCTAGATGTCTTAATGGAAGAGGGTGGGAGCAAAGCAAGAACAAAGCTGAGCGTGGTGGTGCACACCTGTAATCTATCTCAGTTCTCAGGAAGTGGAGGCAGAGAATCAGGAGCTTAAGGTCACTGTCAACTGTGTAGCAAGTTCGACTTGTCTATAAGAGACCACTATGAATGTGAAGAAACAGACTGGAATTGAAAGGGTAGGGAAAAGAGGCATCATGCAAAGGATAGTCTAGAAGTCTGGAGTGGGTCTTCTGTGATCAGGCAAACTTAGAGTCAGGCATGAAGTCAGGCGTGGTGGCTCGCACCTGCAGTCCCCGTGCTCAGAAAGCTGAAGAATTCCGCTTAGAATCTGAGACCAGCCTGGGCTAGAGACACTAGCAAATAACAAAACAACAGCCGCCAGTGGAAGTTACAGTCTGTATTAAGGCTCTTACACTGCAGTCCAGGCTGGCTTCAGAGTCAAGGTAGTCCTCCTCCTTCAGCCCCCCGGGCGCTAGGATTACAGACACATCCCACCACTTTCGGCAGAGCACTGATCATTATCCAGGAACCTAGCACAGGAAACATGATCCGACGGGTAGCGTAATTATCAACTATTCCAGAGGACTTTAAGTGACCCAGATGAGAACCTTCCTTCCTAATGGAAAGACATTCCACGGCCCATTTTCCCCTCTTCAAGCCTTGTGGGGGATATAGCTGGCCTATATGCAGGCTGTACAGGAAGAGTGGGTGCATCCTTGCTGAACTCAGAGGCAAAGGCTTATCTTTCAGCATTTAGTGAACACACCAGTTTTTTCCCTGGGAATGTGCCATGGTCCAGCAATCACACACTGGGTGCCCTGATCTACTTATTTGCCCATATGACTAGCTTGGCAAGACTTACCGTTCTTAGCAAGGGCATGCAGGACTACCCAAGACTTAGGTAGATTTTCCCATCAGAGAGGAGAGTCTGGAAGAAGGTCTAAGTCACAAAGACAGAGATGCAGTCAGGACAAAATGGCTGAAAACCCCAAATTCCAGAAGAATGAGTGAAAAGGCTCTTGTGTTAGAGGCTTGACCCCTGAATAGTGATGCTTCTGAGCAGTGACTGGATCATGGGGATGCTAGCCTCATCAATGGGTTCTCCCATTGGTCAGTTCATAGCTGAATGCACTTGGGGCGAGGTTGGAGGAAGTATTACTGGTTCCATGAGGATGTTCTCTGAAATGCATTTGTATCTCTGACCCTGTCTCACTCTCTCTGCCTCAGGCCCACAGCGATGAGACCACGTGACTATGGTCTGGACCTCTGAAAGTGTGAGCCAAATTGGCTCTTTCCTCTTCCAAGGTGTTTCTGTCCCTTATTTTATCACCATGATGAGGCTGGCTTCCTGGTTAATTAGTAGTATGACTGTAACAGTGTGAACTTCCTGGTTCTACTCTTGGAGGGTTGTGCAGAATATTGGCTTGTTTCCTGCTCCAAGGTATATTGATGGAGTTTGATATCTATAATTTACTCTTGATTGGCTCAGAAAGTTTTATATAATATATGGCCACATATTTATCTATAATATAAATAAGTATATAAAAGCCAGATGGAATAATAAGACAAATGGTTGATCTGAGTGAAGGATGTGTATAGTCTTTGCACTATTTCATAGCTTTCTGTAGTGAATGGATGAAAAGTATACAAACTGAAAAAAGTGATAACTTTCTCTTTTTTTTTTTAGATTTATTTATTTCATGTATGAATGCTTTGTCTGCATGTATGTATGTGCTCCAGGTACCTTGGTGCCTATGCTCTCAGAGGTCAGAAGAGGGTATTGAATCCTCTGTAACTGAAGTTAAGTGTTGGTTGTGAGTCACTATGTATGGGTTCTTGGAATTGAATCTGGGTCCTCTGCAAGAGCAGTCAATGCTCTTAACTACTGAGCTGCCTCTCTAGACCACGTTATAACTATCTTAATATCAGATTTTGTTTTCAAGACAGGGTTTTTCTGTACAGCCCTGGCTGTCCTGGAATTCACTTTGTAGACCAGACTGGCCTCAAACTCAGAGATTCTCCTGCCTCTGCCTCCCAAGTGTTGGGATTAAAGGTGTATACCACTACTACCCAGCCAGAAAGTTTTATTTGAGGCAAAAAAAAATTATTGGAGATAAAGACTAATGCTTTATGTCAATGTTCAATCTCCCAGAAAGATAAAATAATTCCAAACTTATATTTGCCAATAACATCAACTCAAAAAATTTAAAGATACTAGGCAGTGGTGGTACACTCCTTTAATCCCAGCACTCAAGAGGCAGAGGCAGGTGAATCTCTGTGAGTTCAAGGCAGCCTGGTCTACAGAGTGAGTGCCAGGACATCCAGGACCACACAGAGAGACCCTGTCTGAGAAAATCAAAACCAAAAACAACCTAAAGGGAAGATGGATGGTATTGGCTGCTGTGGCCATGCACTCCTGAAACCCCAGTGTTTGGGAAGTGGAGGCAGGGGGATCGGGAGTTCAAAGTCATCCTTGACCAGTCTGGACACATGATACCCTGCCTCAAAACAAACAAACAAAACAAAACAAAAAGGAACTTTTAATACATTTTTATTAGTTCAGCAGAATCTAAAAAAGTTTCAAAATGATATACAGTGTATTTTTAAGAAACAGTTATCTACTCACCAAGAACACACACCACCTAGGATGATAATTTTAATGGAGAAAGCATGAGAAGACTTAAATGATGACCCAGACAACACTTCCACTTAGGTGACTCCTCCATTGCCCAAACAATATGATGTGACATATTGTGGCAATTGATGTGGAATGCCCTTCTGTATGCTGTGATTGTGTTTTATCACCATTGGTTAACAAAAAAGCTGATTTGACCAATAGCCAAAATAGCAGAATAGAGCCAGGTGGGAAATCCAAGTAAAGGGAAAGGGAAAAAGAAGGTGGAGTCCGAGAGCTGCCAGCAGCTGCCAGGGAAGCAAGATGTGAAGTAACAAGCCACGAGCCTCGTGATAAAATATAGACTAATAGAAATGGGTTAATTTAAGTTGTAAGCGCTAGTTAATAATAAGCCTGAGCTAATAGGCCAAACCGTTTGCAATTAATATTAAGCCTCAGAGTGGTTATTCGGGAACTGGTGGGTGGGAAAGAAACCTCCAGTTACAGACAACTTACAAAAACAACGTGTGAGCTGAAAAGCGTCGGGAGAATTGGGCGAAGACACTAACACCTGCAACTGCGTCACCTGCCAGGCAGCCACACATTATGTCGTTTTGATAAATTAGACAGTGCAAGGGTTGCAGCCGTGGGCTCAGTGGAACTGCCTCAGTCGGTGACAACTAGGTCCGCGCAACTAGGGTCCCCCAAGACCCTAGTGTAACTGGAAGAGAAACACACGGCTGAAGAGGTGAGAGAAAAGGAAACCACGGAAGAGAAAAGAATAACCCCACAAAAAAATGCATAGAAGAGGGCAGAGCAGGCTTTACGGACCTCAGGAAACTCAGTTTTTCAAGCTGAAAGCGTGGAAGCTTTTCGCCAACAGAGAGCATGCCTGCAGTGTAGCCTCTGCTCACAGCAAACCTTTGATGAGGAAAGCAACCAAGAACAAGCTACATGGGGGCATTTATGAAGCATGACCCCTGCTCTGGAAGGGCCTCTGGCAGGTGCTCAGAAGGATCTAGAAGGCTTTATCACAGGAGGCAACAGTGTCCTGTGTGATCATGTCGTTCCTGTGGGACCGAGGCAGAGATAGTATTTGCATCATGGTTTTGTTCCGTTCGTGAGGTCCCGGGGATCAAACTCAGGGTGCTGAACGCAGTAGGTGATCACTTGGCCCTTGAGCCGTGCTCCCAGCCCTCTGTACGATTTTAACGGAAGATTTAAAGGGAGGAAAGGAAAAAGAGAAGATAGAAACAGGCATGATGGACCTTAGTGAAGACCTTAGTTCTGGTCACTCTGGAGACTGAGCTAGGATGATCACAAGTTCAAGGCTAGCCTGAGTAATTCAGCAAGGCTGTGCCTCCAAAGTTAAAAAACCTGAGCGTGGTAATATACACCCATAATCTTAGCACTCTGGAGGCTGAGACAGGGGGATATCTTAAGACTTCAAGGAGGCCAGCCTGGGCTACACAGTTCCAGAATAATCTGCACAATAAAATAAGACCCTTTCTAAAGAAGAACAAAATGATAACAACAAAATAGACAACCAAGGGTGCACATGGAGCATTTGTCTATAATCCCAGCATTGCGGAGGTGTAGGGCAAGAGGTCAGGAGTTCAAGGTCATTCTGAATCACGGGGGCAGCCTGTTAGCAATGTGGGAGACGGGGCTTCAAATTCACTCACTCCTAAAGCAATTTCTGGTCCGGCCAGCTTCCTTCATGGCAGACGCCCTGTGTAGGTCACCACTTGTACCATTTTTATCTTTCTTTTTTTTTTTTTAAGATTTATTTATTTATACAGTATCCTGCCTGTAGGCCAGAAGAGGGCACCAGATCTCATTGTAGGTGGTTGTGAGCCACCATGTAGTTGCTGGAAACTGAACTCATTACCTCTGGAAGAGCAGTCAGTGCTCTCAACCACTGAGCCATCTCTCCAGCCCTCATTTTTATCTTTCATACGACACTCCTTTCTTATTATTTTAAGTTTTTTTTAATGATTTATTTTGATCTTATGTACATTGGTGTTTTGCAGGCTTGTATGTCTGTGTGAGGGTTCCAGATCCCCTGGAACTGGAACAACATAGTTGTGAGCTGCCATGTGGGTGGTGGAAATTGAACTCGTCAGTGCTCTTAACCACTGAGCCATTTCTCCAGCCCCTGCATTTACTTATGTGTTTGTTTATTGTTGTTTTGTTCCTTTTTTTTTTTTTGAGACAGGGTTTCTCTGTATAGTAGCCCTGGCTTTCCTGGAACTCACTCAGTAGACCAAGCAGGCCTCAAACTCAGAGACCCGCCTGCCTCTGCTTCCCTAGTGCTGGCATTAAAGGCGTGCGCCACCACTGCCCTGCTCACACTGCATTTCGGTGGTGCAGTGTCCTTCCCTCTGTGACAGGGCCTTGCTCCATGGCCTAGACTGGCCCCAGTTTTGCAGTCTTCCTGGTTCCGGCTTCCGAGCACTATGATTTGCACTGTTCACCATCACGTTCAACTTGACCGAGCCTCTCCTGTGTTTAGAGGCGCACACACCACTGTGTGTGTGGATCTGCCTACAGCAGTCCGTACAGCAGCATGTGGTACAGGTTGTACAAGAGCACGTTGTACAGGTTTGTAGCCCGAGGGCAATGAGCTACACAACAGGACTGGGGAGTGTACCTCACTCTGCCATCAAAGTTGGTGCGTACTCCTGCTGAGACAGTCATACACCGACAAAACTCATGGGTGATGCACTGACTGTATACTGGAATGACTAATATGAATGGGTACAGATCAATACATATGTAACTATCATATCCACTTGCTAACTACTTTACGTATTCCTTTGAACCCATGTCTATGTATAACTATACAGTAAGTTTTCCAAAGGACCAACGGATCAACGTGCAAATTTGGGGCTTTAGGGTGAGCCTTGCTCAGTGGCCTTCCTGCTGCTGTGACAAATCACCGTGACCAAGGCAACTTACAAGAGAAACCTTTTGATTCCCCTTCTAGCTTCTCAGGGTCAGAGTTCATGATGGCAGAGGAAGTAATAGCTGGGACTCACATCTCGATCCACAACCTTGAGGCAGAGAGAGAACTCTGGGTAGGAGTCTCATGAGTCTTTCAAAACATCAAAGCCTGGCCTTGGTGACACACAGCCTGGCCTCAGTGACACACAGCCTGACCTCGGTGACACACAGCCTGGCCTTGGTGACACACAGCCTGGTCTTGGTGACACACAGCCTGGCCTTGGTGACACACAGCCTGGTCTTGGTGACACACAGCCTGGCCTCGGTGACACACAGCCTGGCCTTGGTGACACACAGCCTGGTCTTGGTGACACACAGCCTGACCTCGGTGACACACAGCCTGACCTCGGTGACACACAGCCTGGCCTTGGTGACACACAGCCTGGTCTTGGTGACACACAGCCTGGTCTTGGTGACACACAGCCTGACCTCAGTGACACACAGCCTGGCCTTGGTGACACACAGCCTGGCCTTGGTGACACACAGCCTGACCTCGGTGACACACAGCCTGGCCTTGGTGACACACAGCCTGGTCTTGGTGACACACAGTCTGGTCTTGGTGACACACAGTCTGGCCTTGGTGACACACAGCCTGGCCTTGGTGACACACAGCCTGGCCTTGGTGACACACAGCCTGGCCTTGGTGACACACAGCCTGGCCTTGGTGACACACAGCCTGGTCTTGGTGACACACAGCCTGACCTCAGTGACACACAGCCTGACCTCGGTGACACACAGCCTGGCCTTGGTGACACACAGCCTGACCTTGGTGACACACAGTCTGGCCTTGGTGACACACAGCCTGGCCTTGGTGACACACAGCCTGGCCTTGGTGACACACAGCCTGGCCTTGGTGACACACAGCCTGACCTCGGTGACACACAGCCTGGCCTTGGTGACACACAGCCTGACCTCGGTGACACACAGCCTGGCCTTGGTGACACACAGCCTGACCTTGGTGACACACAGCCTGACCTCGGTGACACACAGCCTGGCCTTGGTGACACACAGCCTGACCTCGGTGACACACAGCCTGACCTCGGTGACACACAGCCTGACCTCGGTGACACACAGCCTGGCCTTGGTGACACACAGCCTGGCCTTGGTGACACACAGCCTGGCCTTGGTGACACACAGCCTGGCCTCAGTGACACACAGCCTGGCCTTGGTGACACACAGCCTGGCCTTGGTGACACACAGCCTGGCCTCAGTGACACACAGCCTGACCTTGGTGACACACAGCCTGACCTTGGTGACACACAGCCTGGTCTTGGTGACACACAGCCTGGTCTTGGTGACACACAGCCTGGCCTCGGTGACACACAGCCTGGCCTCGGTGACACACAGCCTGGCCTCGGTGACACACAGCCTGGCCTTGGTGACACACAGCCTGGTCTTGGTGACACTGGCCTCGGTGACACACAGCCTGGCCTTGGTGACACACAGCCTGGCCTTGGTGACACACAGCCTGGCCTTGGTGACACACAACCTAGCCTCCAACAAGGCCACACATCACGATCCTTCCCAAACAGTCCTATCAACCGGGGACCAAGGATTCAAATATAGGAGCCACTGGGGACAGTCTCATTCAAACCACAAGTTCGGTGGGATAGCACTGGCCTGGTAGGCACACACCCCTGACTTGAGCCTCAACACCACAAAAACGCAAATAAAAATAGTAAATGCACTAGAAATGTTGGCAGGCGTTGTCTAGTCTCTTGCATGATGATTGTGCTGTTTTTTTTTTCTTTGGTTTTTCGAGACAGGGTTCCTCTGTGGCTTTGGAGCCTGTCCTGGAACTAGCTCTTGTAGACCAGGCTGGTCTCGAACTCACAGAGATCCGCCTGCCTCTGCCTCCCGAGTGCTGGGATTAAAGGCGTGCGCCACCACCGCCCGGCGATTGTGCTGTTTTTATACTCTCTTTAGAATTAAAAAAAAGCTGATTAAGTCAATCTATTAAAATAGCTGCCATGGGCATCTGCAATAGTGACTTCAGTCTTCACTCAATACTACCAGGAGTGATCTGTTTAATAGTCTCAAGAGATGGAGAGATCAAGGAGCCGCTCCTGGATCTCATGGCTGGACCCCTTCAGAAGGCTTTTCCTGCAGCGATTCTCAGTGTCTTGGGGGCCTGGGAACTGGGTCTTCTCACTTTAGTCCCTTTTCCTCTGTACCTATGGGGGAGTCAGCACAAACATCTCCAAAGACCTCAGTGTGGGGCTGGTAAGGGGGGGTTTGCACTCCCTGAATCACCACCTCAGCTTCCGAAGTTATCATTAAAAGCCGTGCCCACGACCTGGCTGCTGATCAGCCTGTCGACCTGTTCCTGGGCCAGATGGAATAGCCACGTGTCGGGTCAGGAGGAAACAGAAGCCGGAGGCTCCCACATCCACATCCATGGCTTCAGAAGTTACCCTATTTCTCCACATCCACGGCTTCAGAAGTTACCCTATTTCTCCACAGCACTGCCACAATCCGCTTGCAAAGCTGCTCATCTGTTTTTTTAAGACAAGGTCTCATGGAAGACCAGGCTGGCCTTGAACTCACACAGATCTGCCTGCCTCTGCCTCCTGAGTGCTGGGACTAAAAGCATTTGTCACCATGCCTAGCCCTTTTAAATTTTTTAAAAGACATTTTACTTATTTTTACTTGATGAGTGTTTGTTTACATATATATATATATATGTATACACAAGCACACACACACATATACATACACACACACACACACACACACACACACACACACACATATATATATATATATATATATATATATATATATATATATATATATATACCATGTGTGTGCCTGGTGCTCTGAGAAGCCAGTAGAAGGTGACAGATCCCCTGCAATTGGACTTGTAGGCAGTTGTGAGCCACTGTGTGGGTGCTGGGAATTGAACCTAGGGCCTCTCATATGTTAGGCATACTAACTCTACTGTTGAACTATATGCCAAGCATAGCCAATAGTTTTCAAAAATGCTTCTCAAACAGGTGTCATAATAAAGGAGATGGCTATGGGGTTCACCTAGAGTTTCAAGGTTTGGTAGTTAGACACTGTGGGGAGTGGGAAGGCGCTCAGGGTGTTTGCCAGGAAGTGACTGAACAGCGGAGCATGACCCGTAAGCTGGCTAGCGGGGCCTGAAGTGGACCCCACAGACACTTGTCCCATCTCCCTGCTGCAGAACACACCGCGTCCCCAGCGAGAACTCCCTTCCTATCCAACACGAGGCCACAGAGTGTCCACACTCAAAACTAAAAAATAAGTACAGCAAATATCGTCTCTGGCCACAGTAATGGAACTAGAAATCAACCGTGACACTTTCCTTCAGTAGCCAGATAAACAAACAAACCACACACAACAAGTAAAATCAAGTCAATGAAGAACTCAGAAGAAACATTTAAGAAAGACTTTAAGCGGAACGTGGTGGCGGCACACCTACCTTTAATCTCAGCAGAGAGACAGGTGGGTCTCTGTGGGTTGTGATCCAGCCTGGTCTACACAGAGAGCTCCAGGACCAGAGAGAGAGAGTTTGTCTCAAAAATAGGATAGATAGATAGACGAGGGGGGGGGATAGATGGGTAGATAAGATTCAAGGGTCGTTATTATGGTTATTATTATGATTATTCTGAACAGCTGTGTAGCAACAAAGTGGAAATGTTAACAATGGGCAGATTTCTGGGCACCTATAGTCAAACCACAGAGAAACAAAACCTTAGAAAGATGAGGGGCGAGTGATGAGGATAAAAATCTTTCAGCCATGAGAACCCCGAGTCTGGGTAGAGACCCCCTGAATTTTATCAAGTCTTTAAAGGGCTGATGCCAATTCTTCTCAAAAGATTCAAAGAGTTGATGTTATGGTTTTCGTCTCTTTAAGAGGCAAAGCCACGCCCACTCTTCCTGGTGACCCCTGGCCCCCCTCCCCCCGCCATCTTAGATTCTCTCTGTCCCATCTTGGTGTGTGCGTGTGTCTCTCTGCTTCCCCTCTTCTCTGTCTCCTCTTCTCTCTCTCTCTCTGCCCCTCCTTCTCCCTTCCCCCTCCTTAACCCCCTGAATAAATATTCAACCTCACTCTACATGTTGTGTCTATCCATGTCTCTGTTTCCTGCCTGCCGCCACAAAGCCCACCGGGGATCTTGCAGGAACCCGCAGCCGTCTCTGAGCCCACTGCCTGCCTACTGCCACCAGGGACCTGGCAACATTTTTAAAAAATTATAAAAGTTGAGAAAGAGGAAACCCTTCAAACTCTTTCTTATTGTTTAGATGAGGACTCACTATATAGCCTAGGCTGGCCTCAAACTCACAGAGATCCACCTGCCTCTGGCTCCTAAGAACTGAGATTAAAGGCGTGCATCACACCACCTGGCCTCCAAACTCATTCTGTGTGGCCTGACTTATTTGATATCAAAACCAGAGAAGGCGTCCAGCCAGATGACTGGGCTGGTAAGGCTGCTTGCTGCTAAACCTGCCTAGCCGAGTTCAGTCCCTGGAACCACACAGTGGAGGGAGAACACATTCCAGCAGGGTGTTGTCTGACCTCTACATGTGTGACATACACATATTAAGTGTTTTCAAAGACCAAAGAAAGAGCCAGGCAGTAGTGGCATACGCCTTTAATTCCAGTACTCAGGAGGCAGAGGCAGGAGGATCTCTGAGTTCGAGGCCAGCCAGGTCTACAGAGTGAGTTCCAGGACAGCCAGGACTACACAGAGAAACCTTGACTCCAAACAAACAAACAAGCAAACCACAAAGAAACAGCAACAGCAGCAAAACCCATAGAACAGTATCTTATCTAATATGGATGCAAAATTTCTCAGTAAAATCCAACAGTATATCCCCAGGGATCCACCAAAAGCAAGTCAATGAACACAGTAAATTCGCGGGGAGAACAGCTCACTCCTATGATCCCAGCACTCAGGAAGCTGAGGCAGGAGAGCTGCCAGCAGTTTAAGGTCAGCCTGGCCAGCATAGCTCCAGACCAGCCTAAAAACAGACTGAGATCTCCGTCTCAAAAACAAACAGAAAACAAAACAAGAGGAACAACAAAGCACAGGGCCGGAAGGCTCAGGGGTACAGCATTTGCCTGAGCATCCAACTTCAGCCTCCAGAGCCCACGGAAAGGTGGAAGAAAAGACTCCCCAAGGTTGACCTCTGACCTCTACACGAATACCATGTCACACACACACACACATAATCCATAAAAATTTAATAAATAAGAAAACCACAACACATCACATCAACAGAACGAAAAGCAAAAGCTGTATAATCACATGGCATGGTGATCTCTTGTGAGGCAGAAGCGTTCAAGGCTACCCTGGTCTACATAGCAGGTTCCAGGGCAGCCAATATGGGGGTTCCTGTAAGGAAACTCAGTTCAGCATGACATAGCCAGGCTGGTTGAAACTTCTGGAGTCTAACCTGGAACAATTTGTTTTTTACTTATTTAAACACAGCAAAACCTCCAAGTTTCCCTATGACAATCACCATAACAAAATTTAAGGCGTGGGTGCACTGAAACTGCTTTGCAAACTACATCTCCTTTGCAAAGTGCCTGCAAGTTCTTCCACAAGGATGGGCTCTACTGACTGAGAACCAGTGCTCGGGATATGGGGGATTCCTGCCAGGATTATAGAACAGCAAAGATCAACAGGTTGTTAAACAACACCCACTCCAACCTTTGGGTGAATTCTTCCACTGAAGAGAAAAGCCTGTTTAACACCGCTATCTGTAAGACTTCGTGCCCTCTACAAGTCAAGGCTACATAGAGAACTCCTGTCTTAGAAAGACTAAATAAAATAAAATAAAATTTAAAAATCTTAAATCAAAAACAAACAAAATCAGGCAAGATGTGGTGTGGTGTGTGCTGGTAATCCCAGAGCTGGGGGCAGCAGAGTAAGTTGGGGGACACTGGGAAGAGAAACAAACAAACAAGGTTATATGTGTGGCCCCAGGAGCAACATCGCCCTTGACCTCTGGCTTCCATAGTCTCCCACACACACGTGCATCCTTACCAACACACACACACACACACACACACACACACACAGTGTTCAAAGTTCAGAAAGATGCTGCAGTGGTCAGGCCCTGAGGACAGGTTTGAGGGGCTCAGGCAGCCTGAGTGAGGAGGCGTCAGGAAATAGGTTGTAGAACTGGATGTAGAAACAGGGGGGCTGGGAGTAGGAGATGAGTTGGAGGGTGGGGAGGAGGTGATGAAACTCAGAGGAAAGAGAAAATGAGAACTGACCTTAGCGGAAAGGTTGTGAGAGGAGAGCCATCAGGGCTGAGTGACTTCTCGGGTCTGGGGATGGAGGAGAAGCCGAGGTGATGGCAGCTGGGGCCGGGGACACTCCCCAAGTCATGATTCAGCATTTTTTCTTTCTTTCTTTTTCTTTCTTTCTTTCCTTCCTTCCTTCTTTTTTTCTTTCTTCTTTCTTTCTATTTTTGTTTTTTGAGACAGGGTTTCTCTGTGAAACAGTCCTGGCTGTCCCGGAACTCACTCTGTAAACCAGGCTGGCCTCGAACTCACAGAGATCCGCCTGCCTCTGCTCCCCCAAGTGCTGGAATTAAAGGCATTCGTCACCACTGCCCGACGATTCAGCATGTTTTATATGCAGAAATCGCAGACCCAAGAGGAGTTAACCCAAGTGTTCCCGTTATCTCCCCTGGGTGCTAGTCCAGTAGTGACCACCAGGGGGCAGAAAGAGGCTAGGAATTCAGACAGGCCAGGGCGTTCTTGAACTTCCCCTAAACCTTTCTTTGTGCAAGAGGGTTCGATGATCAAATGGTTTGACCTTCTGTGTTTCATTTTGCCACAGATAAACTGAGGATCAGGGAGGAACAGGGACTGACCCAGACCACAGGACCAATCACAGGCAGGAGTGGGGCCAGCACGCACCCCCTGCCAGCGCCTTTGCTTTCTGCTTGGACTCAGCACCTGAAGGAAGGTGGGAAGACAGTGGGCAAGGATTCTGAGCCCTGCCTGTCACTCCACAGACATGGAGGCCCCACACTGCCCAGCCCACAGAATGGCAAAGCAGCCGTTTCCTGAGTGAAGCTCGTTGTGAGCAAGAACCTGAGCTCCTGGGATAGGGCCCATTCTGAGAAAAGGTGGCCTGGACCTCACGGGAAGTGGCTGCTTTCTATCACACCATTCCCGAGGTGTGACGGTGAAGCAAGCGGGAGATTCAGCCACCTTGGGCTGTGACTGCACACTCTGCCTGCCTCCAGAGGCCTTCACTCGCAGCTCATTGGTTCTTCTGAAGCTGCTTAACGTCCAGGCTGGGCTTTGAGCCTGGCTCTATGGTGATTACCCAGTGCCTCACCTGGACCCCCTTGAGGTAAATGACCAGTGAGCAGAATAAGAAGAAACTGAGGCAGGCCAGGTCAAGAGCTCCCAGGATCCCCAGATTGGGCCCAGAGCAGTGGGTCCAGGGTACAGAATGCCATTCCTGGGGGTGTGCCTGTGCCACCCCTTCCTGTCCAGGGTTTGCTTATCTTAAATACAGAGTTGTACAATACCAGTCAGGACATCCCCCAGAGCTCATCCTGCCTTGGGGGACAGCCTTGGGGACGTCCCTCAGTCAGGGTCTACTGTGGGGTTCGCGGGATCTGCTGGGAAGAAGGCTCCTGCCAGCGGAGGTAGAGGCGGCTTAGCACTCCTAACTCTCCCTTGGCTGTCTGAAGCTGATGTGGGCTAGTACGGACAGAGGCCACTTCTGCCTCTCCTTTTTTTTTTTCTTTTTCTTTTTCTTTTTTTTTTTTTTTGGATTTTTCGAGACAGGGTTTCTCCGTAGCTTTTGGTTCCTGTCCTGGAACTAGCTCTTGTAGACCAGGCTGGCCTCGAACTCACAGAGATCCGCCTGCCTCTGCCTCCCGAGTGCTGGGATTAAAGGCGTGCGCCACCAACGCCCGGCTCTGCCTCTCCTTTTGTCCGGCTTTGGGACTATCCTGCTCAGGGGACAGGAGCCCATGCTCAGATTTTAGGATCATCCTTACAGGTGCTGGCCCTGTATAAAACACTGCAAGACAGAGCTGCAGCAAGGTCCAAGAGATAAGAAGGGAGTGGGCGTTGCCACTCAGCTCTGCCCCTTGTCCTCCTGGGTACAGCGGAGGGCCCTGGAGCGGGCTGCACCCCCCTAGAGGAAACAGTTGCTCCTTCTGAGTCCCTGCAGGCAGCTGCAGCTCTGGCCCCGGCAGCCCCTACGCACTGGGCTGAAGGGAGACTTGATGTTGGCCTGGCCTGCACCGGGACCAGCCCTATCTGAATGAAAGAGTCCTATTGAGATGCTCTCTCGTCTAGACACAGGCCTTGAGCCCTTGCTTGGGGAGAGGCAGGATCTGGTCCAACCCAAGAGGCCTGGTGTCCCCCGTGGGCCTCCGCGTGCTGGGTCACAGCTATGCCAATTATCCCCTTCTCAGAGTCCATCCCCACACCCACTTTGGGTTGAACCTGAACTCTGTAGAGTGTTTTCTTCTTCACCATAGACCCAGATCTGTGCAGTCTGAACTTTAAACAAACTCTTGTCACAAGGTAGACCAGCTACCCCTAATGCTATAAGCGGTTGACCCGGATGCCCTGGAGGAGGGGACAGTAATAGGAAATTCAGAAGCCCCAGAGTCCTATGTAGTGTGAAGTGACGTTGCCTCTTCCCCTAAATGCCTGCCTTGAGCAGCCAAGGAAGTGTCCCAGACTGGGCATTACCTCAAGGCCCCTTGACAGCCTCCTGAGGCCGTGTAAGGACCTGACCTAGCCTGGCCCTGAGGTCGGGTTCCTCGGCTGAGGATCGGCAGGGAAGAAGAAGGCGGCTAGCTTGGCGGGAGGCCTCCTTTGTACCAAGTCTTTTCTCAACGGTGGAGCTGGGCTGCCTGCCAGGTGCCAGGGTGCGGCTCTGGCCTCCCGCCCCACAAGCAGCTTTGCCGCCAAGCCCTGTACCTGGCTCTGTGGCAATTTCCCGCGCTTCCTCTGCCAGGTCCAGCAAAGTGAGAGGCAGGGTGTGTGAGGAAGACAAAGTGGGCAGGCTCCCAGCTCACCCAGCCCACAACTCTGGTAGGGATTCCAAGCCTAGACAAAAAGACTGACTGGGGCTTGGGTATTTAAAACTGAATTCTCATTCATATATGTATATATGAATATATACATAAATGAAAATATATGAATGAGAATATATACATATATGAATATCTGAATGAGAATACATACATTACGAATATATATGAATGAAAATTCAATTTTAAATTCCAAAGTATATGTGTGTGCATGTATGTATGCATGTATGAATATATACTCTTACTCAAATAAATGGACCCTCAACCCCACCGTGTGTTAGCTGTCAGATGGGGATAAGTCACTCAATCACAGTGCTTCGTTTCTGTCTGAAAAACTGAGGGAAATACTTGCTTGTAACTTAGAAGGTTCTTGGAAGGATTAGGTGTTTGCCCCGGCCACTCTCAGAACCAAATCTAGAGACACGAAGAGCTGTGGAAGCCTTGCTATGACTACGGTGTTGCTATCAACGGGGAGAATGTTAAACAACATGGCTTTAAATTTTCACTTATTTGTGTGGGTGCACACACTGTTGTAAATGTGGAAGTCAGTGGACATCTTGAGGAGTCCGTCTTCTCTTTCCACTACGTGAGGTCCTGGGGCCCTTGTCATCAAGCCTGGTGGCAAGAACCTTTACCTGCTGAACCAAACCACCAGCCGAAGGGCCAGGAGCGGCCAGGAGGCTCCTCTGTCTCTCTGGCCCTGGCTGTCTCCCGCTGGCCTTTCCCTGAACTTCCACTCGGTTTTCGTCTCTCTTGGCAGATCCTCTGTGTCTCTGAACACATAGGCAAGCACAGCCAGCTCCGGGTACTCAGGTTAGGCGAGCAGCAGAAGCAGACTGAGCCTGTCCCCGGAAGTCCATGTGCTGGGAGTCTGGCGGTGATGGCATCCTGACATAGAGCCTGAAGCAAGATGACGAGGTCATCGGGAGCCCTGCCCTTGGAAGGAAACAAGGTAGTTCTCAGGGGACCCTGGTTAGGTCTTCGGAGAGGAGCGCTCCAGACTGGCCCTCTTGACCCCCTGCCTTCCTGAGAGCTCTTCTGAACAAGTCTGTCACTGGGATGCTGTTCTCCACTGAGCCTTCATCATAACCAAGCAGAAGCTACCACCATACTCTCCCTGGTATTTAGCTAAATAAACCTTGTTTCTATTGAAGCTATTCGATTGCGGAATTATGGTATAGCAACGGAAAACGAGCTAATACAAACTGGCACCTCTGAATCCTAGCAATGGGAGGAAAAGCTATTGAACAGTTGGGGTTGTGTATCAAGAGTGCAGCTATGGCTAAGAACCCTGGGAAGCAGAACTGGACGGGAAGGCATCCTGAAGGGATCTACCCCCGTGGTGACCTGGAGAGGTTGTCAAGGGACCTGTGCAGGGTGCGGGTGCTGCTTTAGTGCTGTTGACCCCTGCAGTCCTTTATCCCAGCACCTGACTTAGATTGCTGATGTGATGTCTCCCTCCAAAGGCTGAGCTTTCCATTGGTTCCTTCCCTGAAATATTGTCTAGACAGCATCAGCCTGGGGTGAAGGGTACAGGAGGACCCTGACTCCTGCCTTCGCTCCTCCCCAAGGCCTCCTGCTTCCCTTGTAGTACCATGAATGGCTTGGCCTCACTGCCCAGTTCCTTTCAAGTTTAGATCCTGGGGTCTTTGTCCCTAGACTGACAAGCATTTTCCCGCTGAACTGAACTCCCAGGCCCCCAGTGAGAACTTGCAAAGGCGATGCACATGCCTCTGGCAGACTAGGCAGGGGAGGGTCACATAGGAGGAAGTGTGGAAAAGCAAAAGCACAAATATTAGTACCTCAAGATGTTTCCCTCCTACACACATAGTCAAATGATTGCAAATAGGATGTCCAAGGGCCTATGGTCAGGGGTGACAGACTTCCCAGAGTTCAAGAGCTGTGGAGGAAGAAACTGCCAGCACCTGCGTGCAGTGGGAGGGTCAGAAGTCTGTGCAGAGGAAGCCACGCAGGAGGCAGGCAGGGAAGGGATGGGCAAAAATTCCCAGGGCAACGGGTGTGGAGAAAGCCTTGCAGAAGGCGTCCAGAGGGCTGGAAGAACCCAGAAGAAAGCAGGGAAAGCTAGCGTGTGCCAAGCCCTGCTTAAGCGTCCTCCCAACAGCAGTGTCGTGGTCACGACCTTTGAGGGTGACATTTTTTTTTTTAAACCAGGTAAGGCTCAGAAAGGTTAAGTTACTGGCCCAAGACCTCCTCTCTGGCAAGTGGTTGTGCTGAAACTCTAGCCTGAGTGTTACTCCAGAAGGTCTGTGACACACGTGTCCCTGACAGGCGCTGCTGAGAGCAGCTTTGTACAGTTAGGGAGATTCTTGACCAAGGGAGTGAGCAGAAGGCTCAGGCGGAGCCCTGTTGGCGAAAGGAGGTTAGGGAAGACTCCCCGTTAAGAGGAAGAGAAAAAGATTTAACTAAGGCTGAGGTTTATGGTAGAGTGCTTACCTAGAGTGTGCGAGGTTTCGACTTTCATCCCAGCACATATACACACTACACACACACATACAACATACCACACACACTACACATACACACACCTCAACACACAACACACACTCACATACACACTGCACAACCCAATACATACTACACACCCCAACATACACACACACACTACACACACACTACACATACACACACCTCAACACACAACACACACTCACATACACACTGCACAACCCAATACATACTTCACACCCCAACATACACACACACACAATACACACACTACACACACATACACACACAAAAAATTTCAATAATGGAAATTGGTAGGAGGGGCAGAACCAGAGGCAGAGACTATCTAGGACAGGCTAGCACGGCCTCCAGCCTGAAGTCCAGGGACGGCGGATCAGAGGGGTCTAAGAGGTCACATGCGTAGGACGACGTGAAAGGAGTCCAGAGAGGCCCACATCCTGATCGTCAGAACCTGTGGGTGCCTTCTGTGGCAAAGAGACCTACAGATGTGACTAAATTAAGGACCCTGAGATGAGATGACTTTTAGGTTTGCTGGGTGGGCCAGAGACAGTCACAGGGCACGTTAAAGTAAGAGGCAGGACATCCGCGGGCAGAGGAGGATGGCGCGTGCTGACAGGAGCGGAAGCGGAACCAAGCTACGGAGTATAGGTGGCCTCCAGGGGCTGAGAAGGACAAGGAACAGATTCTACCCCGAGGCCTCTGAAAGGAACAAGCCCCTGAACACTTAGTCTCATAACTCACTTCAGATTTCTAGCCTCTGGAACTACACAGTAAAAATCCAACCACAGGTAGTGGTTGCATCGGCAACTGGAAAGTGAGATAGATGGCCAAGCTCCTGGGGACTTTTTCTCGAGGCAGAGTGTCTCACTTCTGTACTCCTAGAACTCTCTATGTAGAGCAGACTTGCCTTGAATTCACAGAAGTTCAAGATGTCACACACTCAGCTTCTGGTGTCCTTGTAGCTATGAAAAGCTGGGGTCACCAGAACAGTTAAGAATAATGACCAAGATCTTGGTTTGGCTGATGAGACACGGAGTGTGACCTTTATAATCAGGACTGAGGGGCCTATGAAGTGGCTCAGCTTGCAAAGGGGCTTGCTGTCAAGTCTGACACTGACTGAGTTCGATCCCTGGGATCCACATGATGAGAGAACCGACTCCGGAAGGTTGGCTTCTGATGTCTCCATGACTGCCGGTAGCCTTCCTGCAGATGTGCACACAGGTAACACACATACACACTCCACACACATAAATAAACACACACATAATAAACCTAAGAAAGAACGTCTGGGAAGAGTGGGCTGGGAGGACCATGGTGCGTTCCATCTTGGATTTAGCAAGTTGGAAAGCCACAGGCTGTCCAGGAGAGCCTGGAACCCGGACAGGGTTTCTTTCTTAGCTCTGAATCTGTGCCGCGGGAACCACAGTCTCTCCTAGTGCGCAGTAGAGCACTTCCGCCCCTTGCATCTGCCCTCTTCGCCTGTGTGGAAAAGACTTGTTCCAGACTGCAGAAGCCGCAGTGTCTTTCACGT
The DNA here is from genome assembly GCF_037038515.1 of Microtus pennsylvanicus. Classification (NCBI taxonomy): domain Eukaryota; kingdom Metazoa; phylum Chordata; class Mammalia; order Rodentia; family Cricetidae; genus Microtus; species Microtus pennsylvanicus. The sequence goes on along the minus strand of NC_134591.1, from coordinate 55,008,930 downwards.
CTTACACCTGCAATGCAGTCTCTGGTCCAGGAGGGCCTTCATGTCAGAGGCCAGAGGTCAAAGCAGATGAGCTCCGATGAGCTGCTCTGGGTGAGTCCTAATGGCTCCTGAAGGCCGTCTGGCTGCTGGGTCCACCTCAGGATACTTATTGCTGTTCGAGGCTGTTCCACTCCAAACACACCTGTGGACAGCGGTGCGTGCGTGCGTGCGTGCGTGTGTGTGTGTGTGTGTGTGTGTGTATGAGAGAGAGAGAGAGAGAGAGAGAGAGAGAGAGAGAGAGAGAGAGAGAGAGAGAACCGCACTTTCCCTCAGTGGAGCCCGACCAGTCACGGTGCACATTCCAACACTGAGCACACATGTATGGGGTAAAAGTCACTTACCATTTGTCATGAAAAGAGCCTGCTTGGCCTGCCGAACAGGTGGGAACTAAGGCCTGAGAGGCAAGCAGATGACCTGGGGAGGACCCCTGGCCTAAGAAGAGAGGGGCCCAGGCCCCTTGGACTTGGGAAGGGGACCTCTGATATCCTCATTTCTCTGTGTGATAACTCAACAGATGGGTTTTAATTCATTACTTACTCGGTGTGTGTGTGTGTGTGTGTGCGCGCGCGCGCGCGTGTGTGTCCTCAAGTGCAAAGCCTTGGATGTGGAGGTTAGAGGACCACCTTGAAGAGTTAGCTGTCGCCTTCTACCATGTGGGTTCCAGGTACTGAACTGGAGGAATCAGACTCAGTGGCAAGTGCCTTTACCTGCGAGACATCTCATCAGTCCCCTGTTTTTTGTTTTTAAGATTGAATCTCACTCTTTAATCTAGGCAGGACTGGAGCTCACTATATGTCACCTAAGCTGGCTAAGAACTCAACAGCAGTCCTCCTGCCTCAGCTCGCAGAGTGGAGGGACCACAGGTGCGAGCCACTGTGCCCATCAAAGGATGTTTGACAAAGGAATGCACGTGTATTTTGTCTTCTGTCAAACATAACAAAAAGAGAACTAGGAAATCTGTGTCAAATCTGTGTTGTGACACACACCTGTGATATCTGTCACTTGGGAAGTAGAAGCAGAAAGGAGTTCAAGGTCATCCTCAGCTACTTAGCAAGGTTGAGGTAAGCCTGGGCTACATGGGACAACCACAAAATAACACCACCTAGGGGGAAAAAGCGTCAATTGTATATGTAAAACCAATAAAAAACAAGATATATGTTAATAATCCAAATAACTGAATTACGTATGTCAGTGTGAAACTGGACCCTACTTAGAAATAGTTCAAATGTCTATGCCAACCCAACCTGAAATGACTGGTCTTAGAAGTACACAGAGAAGTGCCTGGTTAGAACCTGAAAGGGCGAAAGGGGACTGGAGAGTCCACGCTGCAGTTAAGAACACTTGTAGAGGACCTGGGTCAATTCCCAGCATCCCTATAGCAGCTCACAACCAACTGTAAGTCCAGTCCCAGGGGAACCAGTGCCCTCTTCTGAACCCTTCAGGCACTGGGCACACATGGGGTACACATACATACATGCATATAAGACACTCATATACATAAAGCAAATAAATTTTTCAACAAAGGAGAAAGGACTTAAGAAAAAAATAACATTTTATCTTGAAAGTAACTCATCTCAGGAAAACTGGTCCTGAGCAGTGGATGAAATAAATGGGGCCAGGTGTGATGTTGCACGCCTTTGATCCCAGGAACTCTGGAGCCAGAGGACGCGGATCTCTGTGAGTTCCAAGTCAGGCTCATCCACATAGTGAGTTCAAGGACATCCAGGGCTACGTAGTGAGAGCCTGCCTCAAAGAAAGGGAAGGAAAGGAAAGGGAAGGGAAGGGAAGGGAAAGAAAGGAAAGGAAAGGAAAGGAAAGGAAAGGAAAGGAAAGGAAAGGAAAGGAAAGGAAAGGAAAGGAAAGGAAAGGAAAGGAAAGGAAAGGACAGAAGGTAAATTCAATTACCTTTAAGACACTGTCATAGACCTATGAATCTAGAAACTCTGTGGAAAGTGAGGGCACCAGCTCTCTCTCTCTCTCTCTCTCTCTCTCTCTCTCTCTCTCTCTCTCTCTCTCTCCCTCTCTCTCTCTCTCTCTCTCTCACACACACACACACACACAGAGAGAGAGAGAGAGAGAGAGAGAGAGAGAGAGAGAGAGAGAGAGAGAGCAGCATGAGAGCAGTTGGGGTGCATATAGAAGACGTTCACAGGAAAGTGGGGTGTTTTCTAATAGAAGAGAGCTATCTCCGGAACCCAAGGGCAGACCCTAGGCCTCAGGAGCGACAGAGCCAGGGAGGCGGTCAACAGGAAACTCTTTATCTCATGCTTCTCCTTGCTGGGCTCCGCTCCCACATCTGCTCCTCCTTCCTCCTCCTCTGTGGACTAGTCTCACTGCTTTGCGGGGCACCAAATATTTGTTTTGTGTGTATGCCCAAACATGGCTGTCCTCTTCTGTATTCAAGTAGACTCAGCTTGGACCAAGCTGCAGCCGCCTTCCTGGGAGCAGTGGAAGTGGCTGAACCTGTTGGTCTCCCATTGGTCTAATAAGCTAGAAACTGGGGGCGGGGTGCTGAGGGGGAGCACTTATTGTTCTAAGGGACTTCGGGGACTCTAATCCCTTTTTCTGCAAGAAAATCTGTCATCTCTGTGTAAGTCACTGAGTGTGACAGGATAAACTGGAGAGGGAGCCCCAAGGCACAGAAGCAGTTTTTTCTTCTCTCTCTCTCTCTCTCTCTCTCTCTCTCTCTCTCTCTCTCTCTCTCATTTGTTTGTTTTAGTCAGTTTTTCTGTCTGTGGAACTCAGGGTGGTTCGGCTGCCTCTGCCTCCCACGTTCCGGGCTTACAGGTGTGAGCTATGAAGACAAATTAATATTAACCACCCCATCTTCTGAATTCCTGGCCTTCATCCCAGCTAGGGTATTCTGCTCCCCTTCCCTCTCCTCCCTTTTTATTTCTTTCTTTACTTGCTTTTGAAGACGGTTTCTCACAATATAGCCCTAGCTGGCCTGAAACCTGTTATACAGACCTGGACCAAGCTAACCTCGAACTCATGAGATCCATCTACATCTGCTCTCCAAGTGCACATGCCACCATGACCTCTTGCTTATTGATATGTATATTAATTAGACATGGTTTCACTGTGTAGCCCTGGCTGTCCCGGAACTCACTATGTAGACCAGGCTGGCCTCAAACTCAGAGATCCGCCTGCCTCTGCCTCCTGAGTGCTGGGATTAAAGACGTGGACCACCGCCACCCGACATGGTTTGGTTTTCAGGGTAGAGTTCATTATGTTCAAACTCTCCATCTTCCCGCCTTAGCCTCCCAAGTGCTGGGAATCCATGCAGGTGTCATCACACCTGGCTCAGACTCATCCTTAACCCACGAATTAGATCATATTCTTCCCTAGGGAAACAAGCCTAAAAAGATTCTTACCCTCCTTCTGTTGCAACTAAACTACAATACAAATTCCTCTCCTCAGCCTACCAGGCTCTGCCTGAACCTACCCAGATACACAGACTTTGCCTTTCACTGACTTTCTGCATCAACACTGTGGTCACCACTCTCCTCTTTCTAGTCCTTGACCAGGCACCAAGATCACCCCCACATGGACATGCCTACAGTTCCCTCTGCTCTGTGCTGTTGTGGGACGGATTCGGCATCAAGCCTGACTGAGGTAATGGCGCCCATCACAGGGTCTTCCCGAACCCTCCCTTCTGAGGTAGAAGCAGCAATAGCTGCTCAGTCTTCCCTGCTTCTCCAGGTGTGCCCCTCAGGACTCACTGAGCCCCTTCTGATGTTTGCCTATATATTTTCTCTCCGTCTCTCCCCTAGAAGTAAGCTCTAGCTAAGCAGGGACCTAGTCTGTCTCATTCTTCAGTGTTTTCCCTGCAGCAGAAATGAGTCTTGCGGCTGGGAGACAGTACAAAACATTCAGATGCCTGCCTAAGTAATTTGACCTCAAAGTAAGACAAGAGGCGACACAACGCAGCAATTTAGAGGAGTCTCCCCGCCTCCTGCCCTTGCAAACCCATGCGCGTGCAGCTTCTCTGCTTCGCTCTCAGCTCCCACAGTGGGCAGGACCCCGAGGGTGCAGTTTTACCCTGCGGTGCCACTACCACCCGCCACATTCTCACTTGGAGAGGGCTTGCCATCGAGCAGGCGCTCAACATGTGTCTATCATCTAGTTCGTTACTAGTCAAGAGTTCATCCATTTATGGTTTCTTAAACTCCGTCTCCATCATTAGCCCCTCCTAGCTCTTCTTAGATCTTAGTTTTCTTAAATGGTGACCATGTGAGTTTATGTTTTGTATCGAATCTCTCTGCTGGCTTCATCCTGCCGTTCACTGCTTCCACGCAGCTTTCCCCCCTTTTTCCTCTTTTCTTTTCTTAACAATTTATTTAATTTTCTGAGCATGGGTGCGAGGGTGTCAGATCCCCTGGAACTTGAATTACAGATCGCTGTGAGCTGCCATATGGGAGCAGGGAGTTGAACCTGGGTCCTCTAGAAGAACAGCCAGCGCTTTTAACTGCTGAGCCATCTCTCCAGACCCCCTTTTCTCTTTTAGTAATCACTTCCTAATCCTTCTTTATCTCCGATTAGTCCATTTGTAGGATTGCTGCTTCTAAGTTAATTACATAGCATCTTTTGAACTGAAAATCAATCAAGTCTCATCGCCACTTCCAGCAGCAAGCTTCTTCTACGGGTGGTAGCTCCTTACAGCCTTCGGGGAGGTCACTCGCTTTGCAACTTGGAAGAGTTCTTATCCCATCTGTACTGAGGGTGGCAGCCATCTTGCTTTGCCCTCTCTGAGGGGTTTCCCAGATTCGGTCCTGAAGCCAGACAAGTGTCTGGAGGACGAGGACTAAGTCGACTGGGCCGTTTCCCCCCGACAGGCCTTCACATCCTTCAGGGAAGGAGGAAGCGACATCTAACAGCCGTCACCACAAGCTCCTACCAGCCAGCATTTAATCTTGGGCAAGTCTCGGAAACAAAGGAAAAGCTTCCTCCGAACCCCAGGCCTTGCTCCTTTCCCTTCAGGACTTCAAAGACACCATCGCCACCTCCTCTCCTGTCTCTCTTCAAGCCACAGAAATGTGGCTTCTGTTTTCTATCCCCAGGTGGCCCTTCTCTAACCAAGGTCACCACTGATGTCCTTGTCACTTGGTCTCTCTCCAGTTTCCGTACTCCCCTCTCAAAGCTCTTTGGAGATGTTTCGTCTTTGTTCAAGGTTCCCTCTGGATCGTCCTCCCCTCACTCTGGCCTCTGCTCTAGCAAGCTCATCTCCCACAGCTTCAGATACAGTGAATCCTGCCGGCTCACAGACACTATCTCCAGACCAGAATGGGACCCGGGCTCAACCTGAACACCCAGTTCCTGCCTTTCTTTTCATTAAGAGTCTTTTTCTCTTGCCTTTCTTTCCTTTGTGGTGGGAACTGAACCCAGGACCTTGCGAGTCACTCTGCTAATGAGTTACAGTCCCAGCCCAGCTGCTAAGTGTCTGAACTACTCTGGGCCACCCACTGTCCACACAGCTTCCGGTGATCTCTCCCATAGACCCACCCAACCGTTGTTATCTTCTGACAGATGTGTGAGAGTGTACTCCATCACCAGTACCTGCAAGCACTTTTCTACCTGTCTCGTCTTAGATGCCTTTTGTTAGGGAAAGCCTTTCCAGACTGCGCTGCACAGGTCCCGTAAAGCCACGTGTGTTTCCCTTGATAGCCTCTCTTTAGCATCTACCATTGACCACCACCCCACGATTGCACGTGTGTGCACGCATGCACACACACACACACGTGTGCACACACACACACCACCCCACAATGGCACAGAAGGCTGGAACTCTTTGAAGACAGGAACTGTCTTGTTCCCTGGTGTCTAGCACCTAGAACGGGTGAACAGCAAGCACTCATTAAGTCTGCTGAATACATAACACATTCCTAATTATCAAGCTTTTATCTGTTTATTAGAGTAGACTCCCAGAATCCTCTACCTGCCTTCATGCTAGTTCAGTACAAATTAAGATGCGATAGAAGAAAAATACTACTTTTGTGGGAGGTTTATTCAAAAGATCCAGAGAAGCCGCACCACACACTACAAAGCAAGCAAGCACACGCACACACATGCACACACACGCACGCACACATGCACACGCACACACATGCACACACACGCACGCACACATGCACACGCACACTCATGCACATACACACACGCATACGTGCACGAGCGCACACACACACGCACACACGCACACGCCCTAAGCCCACAGACTGGGGGGCTCCAGCTGCTGTTCTGCCCTCACTCGGGTCTGCTGTGGGTGACTGCCTCGACTCTCAGGGACTCTGTTTCTCCATCTACTGCTTTATGAAGCAGTTCATCTAAATCAGTGACTCTCAGAATATGTCCCCCAGGGGAGGCGATTGAAGCAGAGGGATCCGGGAACCAAAATCCAAGCTCTGCATAGAACAGTGGGATTCATGTGTAGTTTTACCCAGCAGGGTGATCTACAGATAAGACGAGTTCATATCCAGGGCCAGCAAGATGGCTCCGTGTGTAGAAGCGGTTGCTGCTAACCCTGATGCCCTGAGTTCAAATCCCAGAACTCACGTGGTAGATGAGAGCACTGATTCTAGAAAGCCATTGTTTGGTCTTTGTGTCAGTGCACACTCCCCCTGCCCAAACAAACAAATAATATATGTGCTGGGCACAATGGTGCAAGCCTTCAATCCCAGCACCTGGGAGGCAGACGGCAGGCAGGAAGATCTTGGTGAGTTCGAGGCCAGCCTGGTCTATACAGTGAGTTCCAGGACAGCCAGGGCCACACAGTGAGATAAACAAAACAAAACAAAACAAAAAGTAAACGTTTTTTTTTTTAATTTAAAAAAAGTTGTGTTAAGCTGGGTGGTGGTGGCAACTGGGAGGCAGAGACAGGTGGATCTCTGTGAGTTTGAGGCCAGCCTGGTCTACAGAGCAAGTTCTAGAACAGCTGGGGAAACACAGAGAAACCCTGTCTCAAAAAACAAAACAAAACAATAACTTAAAAAGTTGTGTTACAGCAGAAAAAAAAAACTTATCTGAAAATAATGGAATCTTCTCAGACTCCTTTCCACACCGACACAGAAACACTGCAAGCTGAGAATGCTTTGAGGGAGAACATGGTTTCTGGGTTGTTTTTGGCTTTTGCTTCTGAGTCAGGGTCTCACTGTACAGTCTCTCAGTGCTGGGATCAGAGCCACGCACCAGCCTGCCTGGCCTTGGAGAATGCGGTTTCTGAAGTACACTTCAAAGTTTGCTCGCAACCAAACCAGGAATGGTGGTCCCAGCTACAGGGCAGGCCTGAGGCAAGAGAAGGGCTGAAACCAGGAGATCAGCTGAGACAACATAGAGAGAATCCAACTCAGAAAAACAAGTAAGAGGAAGACAGAGGAGAGGAGAAGGGAGGGATGGGAAGAGAGGGTAGAGAAGAGATTAGTTATGACTGTGAAGGCTTGGAGAGTGGGCTGGTGCCTATGCCGTGGGAACCCATCAGCTACTGCACAGCTTCGCCTCATACAGATCAAGCAGGACAGACATTTTAGTTTTCACTGGTAATGGTATTGAACCAACCCAGGGCTTCACGTATACTAGGCAAGCTCTCTACCACGGAGCTATAAACTCAAAGTTTTTGTTTGTTTGTTTTTAATCTTTGAAATAGCTTCTCACTAAGTTGCCCAGGCTGGCCTTGAACTCCTATAGCCATGGATGGTTAGCCTTGACCTTTTCCTGTCTTCCAAGAAGCTAGGATGATGGCCTTCTACCACCAGACCAAACTAGAAGAGACATTTCGAATCATAAATAACATTCATATGCAAGTCTATGTTCCTCAGCTCCCTTGAAATAACGCTGCTGCTCAGGCAGACAGCAAAGGCTTCATTCAATAGACTTCATTAGCCCACTTCTGGTGACTCAAAGTCTGACTCCAGCTTCATTCCTGATCATGCAGCATCCTAGGGGCCTCGCAGAGATGGAGCTGACCAGGGCAGACAAGCCCTAGGTAACATGTGCTGCCAAACGCAGCATCTGCGAGACCTGGGCTTCAAGCCATGTCACTGCTAGGCCCCATCTCTAGCACACTCAGAAAACTGCCCCAAGCCCACTCATGTCATGTCTCCACAGGGAGATCACCGGTCCTCAGAGGACCAAGTGGGGATAGCAGACACACCTTTCAGTTTTCTCTGGGGACAGACTTGGGACTTGGGACTGTGTCTCTGCCATGGGCACAAAGTGTGGGAGCTTTGTGGCCGTTTGGGCAGCACTGGTTGGCAAGGAGGGAACGCGCAGCAGGCAAGCACAGCAGAGACAGAGCTGGCAGCGTCGGAGTCCTTGATGGCAGTTGTTCTGAAGCCCAGCTGCATCATCTGCCCTTAGGGAGTGGGGAGCACACATACACTTGACTCTTCCTTGGGTCCCATGAGTCCATAAATCCTCCTTTATGCCTACACGCACTCACGTTGGCCTCTGGGCCTTCACCAGTCAAATAACGCCAACCCTGTTAAGTCACCGAAATGCTGACTCTTTCTTCATTTGTGCAAAAGGGTTTTTGGCAAGAACTTGTGAGGTAAGTTGCTCTGTACAAACACTGCTAAGCTACACATTTGCAGGGAGTGATTATTACAGATATCTGATGGAGACACAGCAGAGCCACCTACGTGGAGTTTGAATCTGAAGCCCATCTCCGCTGCTAGAGAACAGGCCATGCTCCCTGCAGGCAGTAACTCCACAGTGGAGATGCAACATTGCATCCAGCACCCTTCCCCTTCTTCCAACCCCATACGCCTTCTAGGAACGACTGCAAATCCATTATGTCCATGTGGTTTCCATGGGAACTGCTTCATCCTTTTAGAAATCCATCCTAGTATGAGTGATGGGCCTCAGCAGAAGTACAGCATCCAACCTGAGCTAATGAATCTCTTCCATGAACTTGTCCCCCTAGACATATTTCTTAGGTAGCCCAGGCTTTCTTGGAACTTAGAAGCTTCAGGCTCTTGAGTTATAGGATTATAAAAGCATAACATCACATTTGGCTCCTTTTTCTAAAACAAAGTTTATTTTCATTGGGGACTTGAGAGATGGCTCAGAGACAAAGAGCACTGGCTGCTTTTCCAGATGACTGGGGTTTGAGTTCTAGTACCCACAATGCGGCTAACAACTATAACAACAGTCCCAGGGGATCCTATGCCTTCTCCTGGCATTTGCCAAGGAGTGCACGAACATACCTGCAGGCAAAACATTCATACACATAAAATAAAAATGAATCTGAAAAAATGTCTGGGATAGGGGAAGAGTCTTAAAAATTATCAGCTCAGTCAGGCAGTGGTGGCGCATACCTTTAATCCTAGCACTTGTGAGGCAGAGGCAGGCAGATCTCTCTGAATTCCAGGCCAGCCTGATCTACATAGTGAGTTCTAGGATGGCCAGGGCTACACAGAGACCACCCTGTCTCAAAAAACCAAAATAAGGGCTGGGGAGATGGCTCAGCGGTTAAGAGCATTGCCTGCTCTTCCAAAGGACCGGAGTTCAATTCCCAGCAACCACATAGTGGCTCACAACCATCTGTAATGAGATCTGGTGCCCTCTTCTGGCCTGCAGACATACACACAGACAGAATATTGTATACATAAGAAATAAATATTAAAAAAAAAAACCAAAATAAAGTTATCAGCTCAACGCCATTTGAGCAGGTTGATTTCCGTGCAACCATGGTGCTTTTTATCTTGCAAAACCAAATCCTAAGCCATCAGACCATCCCAGTTTGCCCCTCCCTTTGGGCCCTGGCAGCCATCAGGGTACTTCCTATTCGTCCACTCTAGATGCCCATTTGTCTTTTAGTGGCTGTCCTATTTGACTTAGCAGCATGTGACTGAAGTCCACTCACGATGCAGCCTGTGTCAGTACTTCCTCTGTGGGCTGAGGATCCCACCGTACATACACTTCACAGTTTTGTTTATCCACCTGTCTCTTGAGAGACACTTGGGTCGCTGCCTCTCCATTACTGTTGTGAATTAATTCTACTGCTCCCGCTATGAAAACAGATGCACAGATATCGCTGAGATGCGGCTTTGGATCCTAAAATATGGATTCAGAAGTGGAAGTGTTAGGCTCCATGGCAACTTTTTAAAATAATCTGTGGGATATTTGTGTGTGGAGTGCAGGCAAGGGTGTGTATGGTGCACGTGTGCACTTGCCAGGGTTGGGTGTAGGTGTCTTCCTCCATCGCTCTCCACTGTAGTAGTCCCTCACTGAACTAGCAGCTTCTTTCGGGCAGGCTGGCTCCTAAAACCCCCGTCTCTGCCCCCCAACACTGGGGTTACAGACACATGGAGCTATCCCATTTTACATGAACTCAGGTCCTTATGCTTGTATGAAAGCCGTTACCATGGAACCATCTCCCTGCCCACAAATTGTTTTTAACTTCTAAAAAGAGATTTGTTTTTATGTGTATGAGTCTGGGGGTATGTATGCGTGCCTGGTGACTGTGGAGGCCAGAAGAGGGTGGATCCCCTAGAGCTAAAGTCATGGACAGCTGTGAGATGAGGGTGCTGGAAAGGGGCCTGAGCCCTCTGCAAGAGCAGCAAGTGCTTTTGATCACGGCACCACCTCTGCAAGAGCAGCAAGTGCATTTGATCACAGCGCCGTCTCTCCAGCCCCCCTTTTTGCACAGGAACTCCTCCATTTCATTCTTACTAACAGCGTGCAAGCTTCCATTTCTCCACATCCTTGCCAACACTTGCTATTGTCCTGACACCAGGAACCCTAACAGGTGTGAGATATCTCTTGGTACCCAGATTGTTAAAACGTGAGGCTTAAGTGTTATTAACAGACCTGCTTCCACCCAATAGAGAGAGCCTGTTTGCAGACAAGGGAAGAGCTGACGGGCTGCGGGCATCTCCATAGCCATGGGCTAAGTAGTACAAGTGTCTAAGGACTAGACGTCTTCCTGGCCTTGGTGGAAATGAACTTGACACAATCTTATTCACTGGGCCCCAAGCTGGCCTCCAACTTGGGCCATTCCTCCTGCCTCAGGATCCTGATCACTGAGATTAAAGGCAAGACTCACCGAATGCTCTATCTCTGCATTTGATGAGGCAGTTCAGTGATCTGATGATAAATTCACCCTTTTGAGTTCAAGTTGGCTTGTTTAGTTTGTAATCATGAGTCTTTAATACAGTTAGCACGTTAGGATTTTTCTAACCTTTTCTTCTCTTGGCCTCTTCTTGTATAAATAATTTGTACATTAAATACACCTACAGGAACATGCTTGAAGTCCAGTGAAGCAAGAAGGGCATGAGTTTGGAGTCAACCCAATCTGGCTTCAAATCTCAGTTACTGGATGTTAACTAAATGGCCTAAGCACTTCATAAGATATAATCAAAATGTGTTATATACCTTAAATATATAGTTTTGTCAATAATATCTCAATGAAGCTGGGAAAAAAATGTAAAGACGGACTTAAAGCAAAAAGGATAAAAAACAAGCCAGGTGGTAGTGGCGCACGCCTTTAATCCCAGCACTTGAGAGGCAGAGGCAGGTGGATCTGAGTTCGAGACCAGCCTGGTCTACAAGAGCTAGTTCCAGGACAGGCTCCAAAGCTACAGAGAAACCCTGTCTCAAAAAACCAAAACAAACAAACAAACAAAAAACCCACACACTCAAAAAACCCTGAAAGTGCTGGCAGATACCTATAATCCCAGCCCCTGGGAAGCCAAAGCAGGATGATGGTCATGAGTCGAAGTCCGACCTCAGATACTTGCTGAGTTGCAGCCCGAGCTCACACACCGTTGCAGAGAGCCTCCAGGAGCAGGCCTTTGCAGGTGCCCTGCCCCCAGAGCTTCTTCCAGCACCCAGCTACTACTCAGATGTCGTCGACTCTGCCAGCAGTCTCTGCACGTTCGTCCCTTTGCACAGTGGTGCTAACACAATGCATGGGCTGTTAGGGGACATTATGAAGTACACATGTGTGTCGCCTACAATGCCTGGCACAGTGAATGCTCGATGAAGGGTAGCCTTGACTAGGGATGCACGCCTTGCAGGATCCAGCCTGGCTAGCTACTGACTACCCACGACTGTTCCGGGTTGGCCTTACGATAAAGGATTCACATTCTGGTAGGATTTCCAGTCCAGTGGGAACAAGACAGTTCCAGGTAGGACGTGTCACAGCAGAAGAGGGAACACTAAACGGACTGGAGCCACCCACCTCGTTTCAGATCCCAGCCTGCCCTTAACAGCTTCCCTCAACTGTAAAATAGAGCTAATAATAGCAGTAGCTCCTTGGCTCCTTTGGGCTGTTGTGAAGTTTGAGTTAGTGTGGGTAAAGATACCTATGATGGTGCCGGGCAGCAAGAGCTGCGTAAGCCCTCACCAGTGTGCTGTGTAAGCTGCTAGTGACCACACAGGGAGGAAAAACCTTGCCAAGAGCCATACTTTTTATTTTTTGGATTGTATGTGTGTGAGCACATAAGCACAGGTGCCCTCAGAAGCCAGAGGGGTGGGGTCTCACTGTAGCTGTTGTGAGCTACCTGGTGTGGGGGCTGGGAACTGAATCCGGGGCCTCTGCAAGAGCAGCCAGTGCTCTTAGCTGCTGAGCCACCTCTGCATCCCAAAGCTTTTTCTCTAGACGAGAGGACATGAGATCTCAGCCTTGAAGTGTGTGCAGGTGCTTACTAGACAAAGAGTAGGGGAAGTAGGGGACACGGCACTTCAAGTGGAATAAACGGCAGGAGCCAGATCTGCGACAGAAGAAAACAGACTATTCAAGCAGGCAAAGACACTGACCAACCAAAGCTGGAAGGTGAAAAGGGGGCATCATTTTTGGCCTTAAGGTGTTCGGTTGGCCAAGTCAGAATTTGCCCTGGTTAAGTACTGAGAACCGAAAACATAACCCAAGTCCACATGCTAGCAGCATTCACAGGTTCTCTCCAGTAAAACCGACCACTTTAACCCACACCTACTCCTAGCCGGACATTGCAGTGACAGGTCAAGGGACCATTCACAAAAGGGCCTCGCTTAATTCTTACGATGCCCCACCCCTCAAGGGAGGAGGTAATTCTGTCTTGTATACGAAGAGGCTACTTAACTATACAGAGAACAGACTGGGTAGGAGTGCGATCAGTTACAATTACAAATAGTGGGGTTTCCCCCATAAAAGAAACCTGCAGTATTCCTACCGGAGCTCAGTTTCATGCCCCCCTCCCTTCAGCAGCTTGGTGGTTGGCCACGGCCCAAGAGCGTCACATCTTTGTAATGTTTTTATTCCCAAAGTTCTACCAGCCAGGATTTCATCATGTTCGACTTTTATGATAGTTCAGAGGTTAGCTTAGGTGACTGTGACTTTCTCTCTCTCTTTTTTAGTTTGGTTTTTTCGAGACAGGTTTCTCTGTTTACTCCTGACTGTCCTGGAACTCTCTCTGTAGAATGAGCTGACCTCAAAACTCAGAGATCCTCCTGCCTCTGCCTTCCAAGTGCTGTAATTAAAGGCACACACCATCCTGCCTGGCCTATTATTTCACAAATAGAAAAAGAAACAAAGAAAAAGAGAAAGAGAAAGAAAGAAGAAATTGGCCCCTAACAAGTTAGCAGAGGCAATTCACTAAACAAGTCTGGAATTGAGTTTTTGATGATAGCAATTTAGCGAAGGCTACAGAGTCTACCCAAATTTGCTCTCCTCAGTTCTTGACATGGGACTTGGTGGGTAGGTGTGGTCTTATGGATGGTGAGCCCATGGCTAGTGAGCAGTGAGCAGACTGGCGGGGACCCTCGGGGGGACAAGCATACCTCTCCAGTCTTCTTTCCCCTTCCTCCCGCTGGGATCAGGGATGAGCAGGGATGACCAGCTTCAAGCACAGAGAAAGACTGAGCTCCAGAGGACGCTGAAGCAACAGGATACTGTGTCCCTGAATGACCACCGGGAGCAGAGCTGTCCTACTGACCTGGTCTGCTCTCCTCAGAGAGGCTAACTCAGAACCCAGTGCTGTTAAGCGAGGAAGAATGACCGCTTTGTTCTTTAAGCCACCGTGCTGTTGAGTCTCTTTGTTACAGCAGCCTAGCCTTTCACTTCAGCTCACACGACCGAGCCCCTTTCTTTGTGAATATTTAGAATGGCTTTACAAATGACCAGCCACCACTGGAGAAAACTGCATCCAAGCGGGCACTGGTCAAATAGGAAATTCCTGCCTGTAGCTACCACCCCAAGTCCTCCTCAGCTTGTGTGAAGACCATTTCATGGTTGAAACAGACTGCTTATGTTAGGACTCACTTAGCCTCTATGTAACTGACTCAATGAGCTTTTGACTATTTCTCCCTGCTGGGGACTTAGCCACTGTATTCACAAAAGCTCATGTGTGTGTCTGTTGTGTAGTTGGCTTTTAATATGCTGTGAATTTTTTGGTTTTGTTGTGCTATGGATCAAACCCAGGGCCTTACAAACAACAGGCACACTGTAGCCCAGCCTTCAGGAGTTAGTGTGGAAAACTGCTGACTGTGGAAGCAGACGGCGTGCAATTACCTACTGAGCATTACAACGGGGCAAACTGTGTGCACCGACCAAAGATGAACCCTTCCTCATTAGGTCTCAAAAGAAATAATTTCTTTTTAAACTTGTTTCTACCTCCTACGGGCATCCATGCAGAGGCCTGAGACAACTGGCTCTTTCCCACTACCTTGAAGGTCACAGATGAACGCAGCACAGGCGACCAGGCTTGGCTGGCATCTTACTGGCATCTCATAGGCCCAAGCCAGACAGCTGGAGTTAGCCTCAACTCTTCAAAGTACCTTGAGAGATTTTTCAAAATTTACTTATGTCTGCCGGGCAGTGGTGGCCCACGCCTTTAATCCCAACACTCGGGAGGCAGAGGCAGGCGGATCTCTGTGAGTTCGAGACCAGCCTGGTCTACAGAGCTAGTTCCAGGACAGGCTCCAAAACCACAGAGAAACCCTGTCTCGAAAAACAAAAAAACAAACAAACAAAAAAAAAATTTACTTATGTCTGCGTGTTCTACCTGCATGTGTGCCTACAGGCCAGAAGAGGGCATCAGACCCCATTACAGATGCTTGTGAGCTGCCATATGGGTGCTGGGAATTGAACTCAGGTCCTCTGGAAGAACAGAACAGGCCTCTTAACCGCTGGGCCATCTCTCCAGCCCCAGAGTACTTCTTTTTTTAAAAGATGCTTCATGACTGTGGACACAGGGGGAAGCCAGAAAACTTTTCAGCTCTCCCCTTACACCGTTTTTTGAGGTATAGTTTCGTTATTAAAAAAAAAAAAATCAAATAGGGGTGGAAGGTGCTGGAGAGATGGCTAAGACCATGCAGCGGACACAAGTTTGGTTCAGCACCCACATGAGGAAGCTCCTTGCCACCTGTAGCTCCAGTTCCAGAGGCTTTGACAGCTCTGGCCTCCCAGGGCATTTGCAGGAAAAAGGCAGGTGCGTGCACACGTGCACACACACACAATTTAAAAATAAATCTTAATTTCTTCTTTTTCCACTACCTCCTCCTCCTCCTCCTTCTACTACTATGAGGAAGACGAGTCTAACCGCTCACTTTGTGCTGGAATTAATCACCAAAGGCACTCAGACAACACCGCTGGCTGGAATTAATCACCAAAGGCACTCAGCACCGCTGGCGGCGGCAAACTCAAGGGACCTGGATGAAGGACCCTGCTCGTCCAGGGATTAGCTGAGGCCAGACGGTGCAGTGTGAGCAGAGCCCTCGCTGGTCTCAATGGTCCTTCCCAGCTGGGGACCCCAGGTGTCCCGGCTTTACCACACTTGCTGTGACTGGTACATCCATATTCTCACTTCAGCTTCTACCTGTGCAAAGGCTGATGCGTCTCTTGGTCGCCTGATGGAAACCAAGGGGCCAAAGACTGTGTCCTTCCCTGGCCGCCTCCACCAGAGAGCAGCAGGGCGATGCGGGGCCCCAGGCCTTTTCGAGGTTGCTGCAGGAATTTCATCTCCCATCTCACCGTTTCTAACGTGAGCAGTGGGTTCAACCACCGTGCCCTGAACTTAACAGGCACTTAAGAAAACCATTAGACACTGACCGGTGGGGTGCGGGAGGTAAAACAGTCTCAGATTCCAGCAGACAGAGAAGTGAGTTCAGAGAAGCCACCGCTCCTGGTATTTCAGATGGAAGGATTAAAGAGGTCTTTTGAGGTAGAATTAGTAAAACTTGTTTTTCTTGATTGTCTGCTGACATTTTTAAGGCTTTAAAATATATTTAGCAAGCCAAGTGAGGCATTTCAGAAACTAAGCTTCCTCCCTAAACAAAGCCAACTCCACACAACACTCAACAGCTAGAATCTTCCGGCTGCTCACCCCCCTCCCTGCCCCCAGCTAGCTGGCTAGCCGCGCTCCCCCTGGGCCTGCATCTCCCACAGTTCTCCCTCCAAGGCTGGGGGAAGATAACGTCCCTGAAGTGCTTGGCACTGTTTGGCTTCACTGTAAGCACTCCGCACCCAAGATGTGGCTTCCCAGCCTGTTGATTCAAGTAATACACCGTCTGGGGAACTCAGACACAAAGACCAAGATGGCGGGGGTGCACCGCTGGCTTCTTTGACAGGAGAATATATTTATTAAGAGCCGGCCAGTACTTTTGCTAAGAGGTCAAAGTCTTTCACCCTGACATAACCACACTTTGAAGGGTTCCTTTGCTTCTATTTTGTGTATGTGTGGGGGCATGTGTATATGTGTGCGCATGCGTGGGCAGAGGCCAGAGAAATGACCTTAGGTGACACTCCCCCTCAGGAACCAGTTTGTGTTTTGTGCGTGTGTGCAGGTGGGCGGACACCTGTGTGTGCATGCATGTGGAGGCCCTCTCTGCCTTTAAAAAGTACTTATTTTGTAGGTGTGTGTGCTGTGCATATGTGGGGGAGTCAGTTCACTACCTGACTGCGTGCATCTTGTTGGTACATGCTAGCGCCCCGGATCAGCTAGTCCGACAGCTTCACAGGATTGTCCCATCCCCCGCGCCCATCAGGAGTTCGGGATTAAAGAAGCCTACACGACATCTAGTTTTTTACATGGGTACTTTCACCTGCTGAGTCACCTCACTAGCTCTCTCTCTCTCTCTTTTTTTTTTTTTTTTTTTTTGAGACAGGGCCTCACTGTGAACCTGGAGCTTATGGATTGGCTAGGCTGGCTGGCAATGAGAGCTTCACTCTCTATCCCCTTGCCCCTCAGGCAAACTCAGTCCCTGTCCTCCCAAAGCCGGTGGGTGCTCTGCTCACCAAGTCACTGACCTGCCCTACCACCACTTTATTTCCTGGTTTGTCAAGACAGGGTTTCTCTGTGTAACAGTCCTGGCTGTCCTGAAACTCGCTTTGTAGACCAGGTTGGCCTCGAACTCAGAAATCTGCCTGCCTCTCTGCCCTACCACCTCATTTTTGGACGGTGCATCTCACTTGCCTCTAGCAGCATATATTATGCCAGGCTACCAACCAGTGGGCCCCTGATATTGTTTCTAGCTCCCTAGCAATGAGATTAGAGGCATGTTGTGGGGCTGAAGAGATGGCTCACCAGTTAAGAGCATTTGAGGCTCTTCCAGAGGCTCTGGATTTGATTCCCAGCAAACCACACAGCAACTCCTAATCATCTGTAACTTAAGTTCCAGGTACTGGATGAAAGGAGCGCTCATGGTGTGCACACAAAACACGATACACACAAGATCAGCAGGAGGCTGGCACGTCAGGTGGAGTCTCATACCTGTGTGTCCAGTAATTCACAGACCCAATTTGTTCATGCTGTGCTATTGTGTGGGGTTGTTTTGGTTTCACTATGTAGCCCAGGCTGGCCTGGAACACATGATTCTTCTTATACAGCCTTTCAAGTGCCGGGATTCTAAAAATTATACCCTTGAAAGATGCTCCTTCTTCCTCATTTTTTTTTGTTTGTTTTTTGAGACAGGATTTCAATGTATAACAGTCCTGGCTGTCTTGGAACTCATGTACACCAGGCTGGCCTCAAATTCTGAGAGATCCACTTGTCCCTGCCTCCCAAGTGCTGGGCCACCATGCCCAGTTCAAGATGCTCGTTCTTCTCCCGTTTACCTTGAAATCTGCAATCTCTCTGACCTTAAGGACTCTTGGTACACTGGCTGGTTACAAGGATGTTCCTAAGATTCCCCAAAAGCAGACCGACTGACAT
The DNA here is from genome assembly GCF_037038515.1 of Microtus pennsylvanicus. Lineage (NCBI taxonomy): Eukaryota > Metazoa > Chordata > Mammalia > Rodentia > Cricetidae > Microtus > Microtus pennsylvanicus. The sequence goes on along the minus strand of NC_134591.1, from coordinate 54,990,766 downwards.
CTCTCTGTTCCCTTTGGCCCACTCCAGGGTCTCACACAACAGACCTGGAACAAACGCATCTGAAGAACTACAGCTTCCGGTGCAGAGTTCTCTAACGGAATGATGGAAATGTATTGGAAACAGTAGTGCTGACACCCAGTACTGTGAATGTGGAATGCCGAGCAAAACACACTGACCCTATGCTCTACACAAATGAACAGAAGGCTTCAGATAACAAACCCCCAGGGAGAGACCCTGCAGGAAAGTGAGGAGCAGGAGTGCTGGGTATACGCTGTATCTATGCTGAGAGCAGAGCTGGAGAAAGAGCTGCCACACTGACAACAGGGCACACTGTGAATAAACTAGAGGGCTTTTGCAAACCTTTTTATTTACATTTCAAAAGAACATATAGCTTTCTGCCCTAGAAAGACAGCAGCGCCAGCCATTCTGCACGGGAGCAGCTAGCTCAGCAGACTCAGATCTTTCTTTAGTCTTCAAGACCCGGGTCACAACCACCTCCGCCTGACCCCTCCGTCTTCTGAGATTCAGAGCTGGGACAGCTCGCCTCATCGTCTCTCTGGGCTGCTCCTTCCTGCCGTTCTCTCACATCCAGAACTCCTGACTGTGCCTCACAATACTTCAGTCATTGACAAAAGCATCTGGAAGCGAGATATTTTTAGCCAGTACCCGGGACAAGAACTCTCTTTTAAAGGATGTACTGAATCTTGGTATTCACCACTAAAAAAGATCCTCAAGTAGAAAATGTGCAATCTGTGCCTCTTTCTAAAATAAAACCTTTAAGGTTCAAAGAAAAAAAAAATCCCACCCTGCACTACATCACTACCAGACACAACAGCCACACAAGGGCTGAAAGGCCTGCTGCCCCCACTGCAGGCCACACCACAGAATAGAAGATAGAGGGGCCTTCTGCCCAGCCCTCCTCCGGCCAGGCGGGGACACCAACACTCCCCTCCCTCCTGCACTTGATCGCCACATCTCTGCAAAGGCCACCAGGGACGTCTCTCAAACCCTGGCTTTCAGCTCTTGCTCATGCTGCCCGGGGGACTTCCCCTCTTTAGGTTCCGGGTCACAGTCTGGGGAACTACTTTGGGTTTCTATGGGTGGGACAGCATCTGAGTTCAACTTTCTTCTTTTCTTCAATCGGTGCAAGTGAGATTTGGATTTTATATGTGCTGAGAAGACAAAAACCAAATAAACAAAAGGATATCAGCTTTCTAGAATTCTAAAAACAAACAAAAAATAATAAACCCAACCAAACATTTGAATTTAACTATACAATCTTTTTCTTTAACTATTAATAAATAACAGAGTAGCCACATGTTTGTTTGAGACAGGCCTTACTCTGTAGCCCAGACTGACATCACGCTCAGGCTCCTGCCTTCGCCTCCCAGCCTGTGCTGCACACTGACTCAGGCTCTGCAGGGCAGGTCAGCAGTGAGCGTGCCCAGTCCACTGCGGCACAGACCCGCCAAAACTCTCACTCTTACCCAATGACTGTCTCATACAGGCTCATTTTTACTATCCTGTTCTGCAAGAATTATCCTCTGGGAACACCTAAAGAGGGGGATGGCTAGGCTAATTTTAAAATTTATTTATTTACTGAATTGTGCATGCATGCAGGGGTAGGAGATTGCTTACTGGCAAGCTTCTTTACCCACAGATCCTAAGCTAAAATTCTTTTACACATAGCAAAAGCATCATTTTTGGGGGGGTGGGGGTTGGAAGTATAAGTAAGGAAATAAACTGAGGAAATTTGTGTGGGAAGAAGAGGCAGCTTTATTCTCTAGGCGTAAGGCAAACCTGGGCTCTGGGCTGCTTTCCATGGCAGCAGGAGACGGAGCAAGGACGCGACAGATGGCACTATAGAAGGCTCACACAGCCAAGCTCACAAAGGCTCACAAATGTTGCTTCTCTAAGGCTCTCCCCAAAGGACATTCGACAAACCGAAGCACTAAGTTTCCTTCACAAAGCAATCAGACACCCTCTCTCTTCCCCTTTCATCATTATACACCAACAACCAAGGCTTCTTCTGCTGGATGGGCACACAGTCGCCCCCAGTCTCTGACAATGGGGTTCATTTTGTCAGAGATGTCAGTTAATAAACCTAATCATTCTATGGGCCGATATGGAGAGAAACATCTACTCTGAGAATCCAAGCAAAACTACTCTGAGCAGGCTTCCTGCAGCTGGATCAGGCTAGCTCGGGCTAGCTCAGGCTAGCTCTCACAGCTTTTTCCCCACCTACCATCACAGTTTGACAAGTTAGCCTGAGAGTGCTATAAAGACCCCCTTGGCCTCTGAGGACCCTGTGCACACCTGCTCCCTCCCAGCTGTGCCTCTGCTCCCACACAACTGGAGGGCGAAGGTCTTCTGCACTTCAGGATATGGGGCAATTCTCTAGTCTGGGAAAGGTTCTCAGGAATCTGTCCTGTTACAAAGCTGACTCCAACATTCAACTATTAAAGACTAAGTTTTAAGAAGTGTGACTCCCCCAATTTAGAACCCATGACACCCCCCCCACAGCCCCCTTCTATCCCCACCTGCCCATTCCCGGTCCCCGATGATGATCCGGTCACACAGGTCACACATGTGGTAACTTCTCTTGTTCTCAGTTTCATCATACGCCATCGTCATTGGCGTGGCTGTAGGTTTGTGACCCTAGAGAGCAAGGGGAAGGACATTCAGCTCAAGAGATTTGGGGACAATTCTCTGATATTAAGGGGAGTGGGATTTTTCCAAGATTCCTTTTTCATCCCCCAGAGAGCAGGTGGGCTGTTAACAGATTTTAGCAACAACCTTTCTAAACGTGAATGTTAAAACAAGCTCCGGGAATTTAAAAGCAGCCAGCTTGATGCTTTACTTCACTGAAAAGGGATTTGGCTCCCCAAATTAGCAGCAAGTGTCAACAAAAGAAAGCCCTTTGCAAACCTGACAACAGACCATGCCTCCTTAATAGTCACCTGGATGAAACTCTGTACTATATTGACAGCAGGTTCCAGAACAGACTCTTCCCACTTTGAAACATCAGATACTTCTAAGCCATATACTGGGGGGACACTGGGACCAGGTCCTAATGATGACAAAGAAAAGTTGTGTGAGCCTGGACTACGAGACCCAATCTATTCTGTTTCCAGGACTCTTAAAACCCTCAAGAGGAACACACAGGGCCAAAGGAGTGACATTCTGACCATGCTATTCATCCTACTATAAATATGAGCCACAATTCCAAAGACCCACAAGCTTGACTTGTATGCAGCCAACATTCCTGACCATGCAAACAGACTCGAGAGCAGAATCTTTGACCAGTAAAGAAATCAAAATGGAATAACAGGTCTTGTGCCCACTGTGTGGGCTGTTGTGATAGAAACAGCATTTCACAGGAGGAACTAAGCAAAGAGCCCTGAGTGTGTGCCTACTCTAAAATTTTATGTCATTGATAACATTTGGATAACCACAAGCATTAACCAATGCACCACTGAACTCAAGAACTAGTCTTGGGGCTGGTCTAGTTGAATCTCACTCTGACCTTCATGATTTATTTTCTTTCTTTCTTTCTTTCTTTCTTTCTTTCTTTCTTTCTTTTTTTGATTCAGAGACCTAAGTGACCTAGGCTGTCCTCAAACTCACTGGGTACCTGAAGTTGGTCTTGGACCCCTGATCCTCCTGCCTCTCTACCTTCCAAACGATGGGATTATAGTCATGTTGTACAATGCCAGGTTCCTAAACACCTTCTTTTAAGAGCCATATCTAAGGGAGGTTTCGTGTGTCCTCGTGAACGGACATAAGGCTGGTGGTATGGAAGAGCAGACACCCACCCACCTGGGCCAACTGTGCTGTGATAGTTTAGCTTCAGTTCGTCCACACTCTACAGACACACTGGGCCATCTCCACAGCTAGGTGAAGTCAGTTACTTGAAGGCAAGAAGCATTGTCCCATGGACAAAAAACATCAAAGGCATTAGGATGCCAACGGCTGACAGGTGCTGGCCTTTTGAGTGTGCCAACCACAAATAAGATTCTTCATAAGCCGGACTGGCCTACACCTGCCAGCACATGGAAAGGTGAGACCAGGAGGGTGCAGGCAGTGCCCACAGCACACCTGGCCTTAGTTAAGCTCTGCACCTGTTTCTAGGCCACTCTACGTTTTCCTTTCTCCTCTAAGTCCTTTGTTGGGCCTCTGTGCCCTGTCTAAGCACCTTTCAACAAGTTCTCGGCTCCCAGCTGCTATTTCTGGCTTGGGTCCAAGGCCAAGCTGGGGTGGGGAAGTCCCTCTGGCTCTCTGCCAGACTATATCCCAGAAGACTAGCCTTGCCCAATCAAATGTGGCTCCTGACTTACAGGGCAGCTGTGCCTTTCTCTCTGGCACCAGGACTGTGCCTGCACAGAATGAGGTGCAGGCAAATGACACTGTGCCATTAACCCCTCCTGGTTGAGAGACAGGAGTTACTGTGGCCTTACCACAAGAGGAAGTTCCAAACTATCACAAAAAAGCCTTTTGTTTCAGACTTACTGTCAGACTTGGGAAGGGAAGCTGCAGTTGAAATCTGTGGTTCTGAACCTCCAGTTCAGCTGAGACTAGGCTGGGATCCCTACTACTCATCAAGACAGGCAGAAAAGGGGAAATCGAAAGAAGTGGTACCATGTATCAAGGTATACATGGTCAAGGGCACCAAAGGGCAAGGCTGGAGGCTATAGCTGAAGGCAGAGGTCTGCTGGTAAAATCAACCGGAGATGATGCAGAAGAGTATTCTAAAAGTGTCCCCAGGATAAACTAGAGTTCACTGCACTTAAATCTATCTCCTTTTAGCTCATAAGCACACAACTGGGGACCTGGGGGCCTGTATGAATGCTGGTCAGCCAACAGCATAGCTCAAAGAAACATGAGCCTAGACTTAAAAAAGCCAGGCCTGTATTTGGGCTCTATTGCCTTCTAGCTGGGGGTGGGAGAAGGGGAGTTACTGGACTTTTACTAGGTCTTCATGTTCTTATCTGTAAAATAAATGAAGCCTCAATACAACTATTACAGCACAGTATTTGGTGACAGAGACAGTGTGAGACTTTCCTTCCCTCTCCCTTAAAAGTTCTGTCCAATTACAGTGTCAGCTGAAGCAATTCAAGTGCCCACAAAGATAAAGCGAGGGTAAACAGAGAATGTTGTGTCCTTTCTATTAAAGATCACCAGAGCAGGACCATTTTAACTAGGAAAGCTCCCGCAGCGTTCTGCCTGCTCTCAGGTGTAAAACAGAAGCTGGAATCGGAGCTAACGCCCAACCTGCTCACGTGTTGCTGTCTTGCTCTTCTTACCTGTGCTTACAGCCACCACTTTCTGTTCAAGGAGTAAGGAAACTCTTCAATGGAAACGTATCTGTTTTTTTTCTCCCTAAGACATCACCAGATAACAGCCCTGAATAATATTCTATGCAAAAGACCCACCTGTGGTCTAAACTCTCAGGACAGATCTAGAGGCTACTGTTCATTTGCTGAGTGAGAAGACATCAATATTGTGCCAAAACGGATCCAGAAGAGAAGGAGAGAAGTGGGACTTACTGCTCAAAAATCGGTTTTTAACCCATCGGTTTTGCTTCCGGGCATATCTCTTAGTTACTTGTTTCAGAGCCTCGATACCTGGAAGATACAGCAGACACAGTGGTATCCAGGTGAGCATTTCTGTCTGTCAGGAGACAACCCCTCCCAAGTCAAGAGCAAAAGAAATGAGCACACTGTTAGACTTCACAGACAACAATCTCAGTGTTTAGCTGGGACTCTTCTAGCCTCAGCTCAGACTATCACCCAAGGATGTCCAAGACTAGTTTAGACGGAGGAATTCACACCTTTCTTTAGAAGCTGGTTACTAGTCTCTGGTGTGCATTTTCCCTCAGTGATCAGGTACTCGTGAAATTCCTTGAAGCCAATTGACTGGAAGATACCATGTTGATAGTCCTGGCTGGGAACAGGAGAGCATCAGCAGTGAGCCACAGCCTCTGAACACTAGCAGGGGCCTTGGATGTTATCTCATCGGTGAGAAAAGTGAATGCCTGAAATTCTCCCCTTCCCGTCCCACCAGTCTCTGGGTTACTTTCTTAAAAGTAACTTCTGGGAATGCCTGAAGAAAAACAAATTACTCTTGTAACAGGTATAGAATAAACCTTCAACGAGCCCTGCCAATGCCAAGGCTGAAGACTGGTAAGTAGATCCAAAGCCAGTGTTATGTCTACGGTCTTGCAACTATGGGCAAGCAATGGAGAGTAGGTCAGAACAGCAGCCAAATCCTCACCTATTTTCTGAAATGTTCTTAAGATTATAGCGCCTGTGAAAATCTCTCAGCTCCTCCAGGAGTCCGGCAGCGAGCATGGCATCCACTCTCTTGTCCAGGCGCTCATCTAGAACTTGAGCCAAAACAGCCCATGAACGAGCAGCACGCGGCAGGGGCTGACACACTCATGGCGAACTGAACAGGCTACCCCAATACGGGTTTTATCCAAATGAAAGAATTCAGATCTCAGAGTATATAACAATTCATATTTATTTATTCATATTTGTATTTACTTGTACTTTAGACTGTGCATAGCAAAGCAAACCAGAATAAAGCACGTGCCTTAGCTGGAATGGAGGGCGAATACTTCACTATGGAGACTGCACGCCCACTGCTTTTCAAAGTGTAGACCAGGCTGTCCTGGAATTCACTGTGTGGAGTGGGTGGCTTGGAACTCACACAGATCCTCCTGCCTCTGCCTCCCAAAAGTGTGCACCTCCACATCCAGGGTTGACTTTTCTTAACTTCTGTCCTTTTTTTTTTTTTACTCTAACTTTGTTATTTCATTTCAGAATCCCCGGATGACATCTTGGTGCATTCTGAACTACCAAGTGGGTAGAGCATCACCCAGGTGCAGCAGCCAGGCGTGGCTCTGCCATGAGTCAAAGCCATTAGTTTATACTGAACTGCAGTGTAAGGTTTGATGTTAAACATTTCATTATAGAAAAGTTACATTTTTCCAGAAACATATAACTGAAAGTGATTTAAAAGCAAACTATCCTTATAATTATGACCATCTGCCTGTGTCTCCATTGCTGCCACCTCTCTGCTGCGAATGAGCACAGCTTTGTTCTTGCCTCGCTGAGATTTGTTGACTGAGGACTGGTCATGTATGGAGCTCACTGCAAGTGCTCTGAATTCCATTGACTTACTCATTTATTTTGCTGAGCTAGGAACTGAATAGAGAGCTCTGTGCATACCAGACAACTGTTCTGCTACTGAGCCATATTCCCATCCCACAACTTTGTGTAGTATTAGTATTTTGAATCCCTAATGGATGCTATGAAATATGTACTATTATTATCATTCCTATTTTATAGAAGAGCTGGAATACATAAAGGTAAACTAATTGGTCTTAACTCACAGAACAGACCAGGTGGTGGTGGTACACGCCTGTGATCCCAGCACTGGGAGGCAGAGGCAGGTGGATCTCTGTGAGTTCAAAGCCAGTTTCCTAGTCTACAAACTGAGTTCTAGGACAGCTTAGAGCTATTACACAGAGAAACCCTGTCTTTGAAAACAAGACAAAACAAACAAACAAAAAAGAACTCACAAAACCGGGAGACAGTGGAGCAAGTGTGTGAAGTTTAACAATGTCTTCAAGCCTGGGCGATTCACCACATTTGGTGTCCCTACTCCCCAGAGAATGGTCACCATCTCTTATCTTAGGCCCAAAGCACTCTGAACATTCCTCTGTTGCAGAACTGTCTAGCACCTCACCCCCAGGAGATCTGCAAGGGCAGGAGTTCTTACTCCTCTCTTCGGCACGGCGGCGACTACAGAGTACATGGCATTTTACTCAGGACTAACTGAATACTTGCTGAGGAAACAAACAGGGCATCACAATACTTTTTTGGGGGGGGTGGGGAGTTTAGGGACAGGGCTTCTCTGTGTAGCTTTGGTGCCTGTTCTGGAACTAGCTCTTGTAGACCAGGCTGGCCTCAAACTCACAGAGATTCACCTGCCTCTGCCTCCCAAGTGCTGGGATTAAAGGTGTGCCGTCCAAATGGCAACATAACACTTTAGCAACAAATGCTACCAGGTTAGCTAGCAGTCAGACCTACTTCTCAGGTCTATCAATCAGCCTTCAGTCAACCTCAAGGTCAGACCTCCCTGTGGGAAACCTTCCCTTACTCATCTTTCAACCTTCTCTAAACAGCAGTCTCTTCCACTCTGTACCTCTCATCCACTGCACTGAGAACCATACTGGTCTGAGAAGCAGCATTCTCCTCCACCCTTTCCAGAAATACCTACGGGAACAGCACGGAGCCTGAGTGAAGGCAGGACGACTGCCACAATAGACCCCGCAGATACGTCAGTGTTCATTTTCAGCCTCGGGTTCTAAGTAGGTACACAAGAACCTAGTAGTCTACATTTTACCTTGGATGAACTCCAGACGGAAGATATTTTACCTGTCTGGTCAGCGTGAAGCCAGAGGATGCATGGGTTAGGGAACTTTAGAGGGCCTCCGAGAGGACCACCGCCTTCTTCTGCATGTTGACGATGAAGAAATTCACTGTGAGAGATTCCTGTTTCTTCAAACACTTGCAAGCTCCTAAGTTGTTGAAGATAGGAGGTGGGGTGGGGAACCCATTAGGAAATATTCATTCTCAACTGGAATAAAGAGAAAGTGTCTCACAGGAAAGAGTCAGGTGTGGTGACAGATCCTGACTCCAAGCACTCGGATACTAATATAAGCAGACCAGGAGACAAGGCCATCCTTAGTTTCATTTGTCAACTTCACGCATAAATTCCCAAACCAAGAAGTTCCAGCTTTATTCTAATCCTAGTTATTCAGTAAGGCCCTAAACTCTGGGTGAGAAATAACACTGTTCTTTTAAACACACATTCTAGAATTAGTTAAACGGGTTCAGAAATAACAGGTTTCCTCTACACAAACAGAAGGAGACTCACTTTCAAGTGAGCAGTAAAAGCTTGTTTGGGACACTCTGTACAAGCCAACATGTCTGGTCTCGCCGGAACGCCTTTCCCACAGTACCAAGGCATGCCGTACATCCAGCTCATCCACTTTCTTTTTAAATATGTCTAAAATTAATCAAGAATGCTCCTGGTTAATCCAGCACACTCTCCTGGAACAAAGACTATCGGAGACAGAGCCCACACGCTCATTCTTAAGCTGACGTCCACGTCTGTGTGCATCCTGTTATATTACAGCACCAGGTAACTGAGCTCCCAAAGCCACACTCTCCACTCAGGTGACTGCAATTTATCAGCTGGAAAGTGATCTTTCCCTTCCTGACCCACTTGTGTTTCCTGAAACCCCAACAGCAGAGTGAGACCCCTTGTCCTTCAATCCCCATGGCCACTCAGAGCATCTATGAGGAAAAACTTAACAGTACCTCACTTATTTACGGGAAGAATACAGACTCTACCCAAGAGAGATGATAAGAGGTCTCTATCTTCCCTATGGGAGACACTGGAGCTCCTGCTTGGAGCCTAGTGACCCTTCCTGAGGCACAGTTCTCAAACAGCACATGGGGACACGGTAAGAAATAAGATCTGATTAGGAAAGGAGAAGAAAGCAAAGACAAGTTCTCGTCCCAGTGTGCAGAACTGGGAATGGAAGGTTCACTTTAATGTCCTAAAGTTTAAATAAAATGGAAATATTGGGTGACAGATGCCCGATTCCAAGTACTGTCATACAACTACAAAAAGTGCAGGAGTCGGGGGCTGGAGAGATGGCTCAGAGGGTTAAGAGCACTGGCAGTTTTTCCAGAGGACCTGGGTTCAATTCCCAGCACCCACATGGCAGCTCACAACTGTTTGTAACTCCAGTTATTGGTATGATACTTCATACCAATGCACATAAAATAAAGTTAAATAAATTATTTTTTTTTTTAAAAAAAAGAAGTGCAGGAGCCAAGGCCATCCTTCACTAAGTTAGTCAGGACTACATGAGATCCTATCTCAACAACAGAAAGAGTGGCTACTTAGTACAAGCAGCATTTCCCTCAGAATACCATTCCTACCAGGGTGGAAAGCCCTTCAATGAGGACAAAAAACACTTAGAATAGAATGTGGCCCTCCAAGGACACCTCTGTATGAGAAAGGCCTTTCTCCTTTAATGTAAAATTTCACTGGAATAGGGCGCAACGAGGTAGGGGTATTCTTAAATGGCTCTTCAAAGGCAGAATAATGAAAAAAATATAAGAAACACTGGTATTAAATTTTTTGAAGCTGGGCGGTGGTGACACACACCTTTAATCCTAGCCTAGGCAGAGGCAAGCAGATCTCTAAGTTCAAGGCCAGCCTGGTGTAAGAAGTGAGTTCCAGGACAGCCAAGGATACACAGACAATCCCCGTTTCGAAAAACCAAAAAAAAAAAAAATTTTTTTTTGAGTAGAATATTTTATGTAAGCATAACAAGGGATATGTGTAGCCACGACACAGTGAATCCTTAGATGGTCTCCTGTGCCAAACACAGGAACCACTCCCAACACCGCAGAAAAATAGAGTAGCGTATGTAGTTCCAATTCCAAACAACTCTAAAAAAGTATGTGAGGGTTCATTCACCACCTCTCTTCTCTACAACCAAGTTCCATGTGCAAAGGTGAGCCAACCTACAAGGCAGCTATAAACTCCACCTCCGCTGGGAAAGCTGCTGGGCACAACTCAGCATTGCACAACCAATTATGAAACTCAAGTCACAATGTAAACGAACTGCATGCCAGAAAAATTTATATGAAAACTGTTATACAAGCAAAGATCAAATAGAAAATGAAGCAAGATTACATAGGCCCTGGGGAAAAACAATATTGTACTATGCCTTTAAAATGTAACAACAAAGTAGGGTGCAACTGTTTACTGAGGGAGCTGGACTAAGACAGGGCCTAAGTTAGAACCTCCAAGCCCATTGACAGAACAACCCAATCCCTACCCCCTGGCCTCCCAGCTCTATAGGAACTCCGGGGAATGGAGAACCCCGGCTTTCTTACCTGGCCACTTTGCGTTTGTCATGTGGGTGTAGCTTGGCGGCCATCTCTGGGTCTACCTGGCTGAGCCGCTTATGGAGTTCATGGCTGTCCTCATTCTCAAGCTCCACTTTCCGGTCAGCCGCTTTCCCGGTGCCCATCTCCGGGCGCTAGTACATGAAAGTTTAGAATAAAATCATTCCAACTATTCAATAAACACTGAGACTATAAATGGGTCAGGCATCTTGCTAAGCCTTAGAAATAAAAAACAGAGATGGATCTGAAGATCTTACCATCCAGCGAGGGACAGATCATAAACCAAAAATTCCAATACGCTGTGTAAGTGCTGGGAGGCCACAATAAACGAGGAGGAAGGGCGGCTCCCTCCCAGGAAAGTACCCTGCTGCCCTGCTTGACTATCTTACCTGAGCTACCATGTCTACTCTAACATATCCAGGAATGCAGTGCACCCCTCCCAGGAAGACTGACCGGAACCGCCAGCACACAGCCACTTGCAAAGCCTTGCCTACCCAGTGGCACCTCCATAAGAAAGGTCAGTGTTGGACATCTCTGACACTGTGCTGGCAGCCAGGAAATGCTGAGTCAGACTGATGTAGTGCTAACTTACACCGAGATGCTAATTAATCCACGCAGAACCCTTTTCCCACACACAAGCACTCCCCTCGGGCCGGCTTGGAGGAGTGCACTCACGTACGGAGGTGGCATCTGTTCAGAATATTAAGTAGGAAAATTACAGCTGCTGACTCTAAGAAACAGGTAAGAGTCAGCCTTCCTCCCACTAAAATTATTTGGCAAGAGAAAAATGGGAACCATTCCTTTAGTGAGTTACTCGTGAACTAGACTTACCTTGGTATTCACAAGAACTTTCCAGAGCAGAGACTCAATGTAATAATTGGTTCCTCCCACAACAATAGGAATTTTGTCTCGAGCAAAAATATCTTCAATGTAAACATTAAGAAAATTATTTAATATCAATAAGAGAATCCTGACTTATGAGGGAAGAAGAGTATTAGCAAGAAATCACAAAGGCCAGCATGTGGATCACATCTCGGGCCTCCACCCATGGATGCTTATGAACACATGTACACACTAACAAGCACACACACACCACACACACATCAAAAAAGGAAAACAAGAAAGGAAGGGAGAGAGAGGCAGGCAGAGGGGCTGGAGAGGCAGCTCAGCAGTTAAGAGCACCAGCTCCTCTTCCAGAGGACTGGGTTTAATCCCATCACCCGCGTGTGGCTCCCAACCATCTGCAACTCCAGCCCCCGGGGACCCAGCGTCTTCTTCTGACCTCCTCAGGCACCAGTCACACATGTGGTGCACAGACTTATGCAAGCAAAGCAGCCATACAACACATAAAATGGTTAATATTTAAAAAACAAAACAAGAAATCACATTTGTCTGGAGAGTTGGGGTTAAAAGGGAAAAAACAAAAGGAAGTGGCACTGACTTCAATGTTTCCTGAACTTTATGGAATGATTTTCAGCTAGACATGCAGAGACTTGCATAAACCAGACGCAGCATCTGAGGATGTAGTTCAGCTGTAAGAGTGATTGCTTAACATGCAGAAGCCCTTGGTTTAATTCCCAGCACCACATAAACTGGACTTGGTAGCACACATCTGTAATCCTAGCCCTGAGGAAGAGGCAGGAGGATCAGAAGTTCAAGGTCAGCCTGGGATATGAGTCCTTGTCTCAAAAAGAAACAACAACCACAAAACCAAACAAACAAACAAAAAAGAGGAGGCTGGAGAAATAGCTCAGTGGTTCAGAGTGCTTGATGTTTCTTTTTTTTTTTAATATTTATTTATTTATTATGTATAAAATATTCTGTCTGTGTGAATGTCTGCAGGCCAGAAGAGGGCACCAGATGGTTGTGAGCCATCATGTGGTTGCTGGGAATTGAACTTAGGACCTTTGGAAGAGCAGGCAATGCTCTTAACCACTGAGCTATCTCTCCAGCCCATGCTTGATGTTTCTAATACGCACATGGCAGCTCACAACCATCTGTAACTCCAGTTCTAGGGGAATCCAACGCCCTCATCTGTCCTCCACTAGCACCAGGCATGCCCTTGGTGCACAAACACACATGTAGGCAAAGCATCTATACACATAAAATAAAGTAAATCTTTTTTAAAATTTAAAAACAGAAACAAGAAAAAAAGAAAAAGAACACCAGGCATAAATACACTATGGTATCAAGTTCTACAAATGTCTAGGCCTTGCTGTTAAAACTCTTAGTTTTGCTGGTCTTCTAAATAAATTTAACAAGCCCAAGGCAAGGCTGCTCACTAAAGTGACACCTAGTGTGGGACTTGGCCTGCTAAAACAAAGCACAGACTGGTTCCCCACACCACAGTTCTCAGTCAGATTCTATCATTACTGAGCCATAGTGAGTTCAGCCACCAAGACCTCACCAGATTTCAATTTCTCGTGTGAATTACTCAACCTATCTGAGCTTCAGCTTCCTCACCTGTAAAAGCCCCAGAGTGCTCAGGGACATTTAACTGTGAAGCAAGCATCTACGTAACGCCTGAAAACTAGCGAGTCCTCAACTGACTGCAGCCACCGTTGTTCTAGAGTTTTCTTGGGATTCTCTTTAGAATCTGCCGAGCAGATAATTACTTGCTTTAACTAGGACGTTGTTTGTTTAAAAAGAAAGATGACTGCCGGCATGCAGTTGATCATTTCCTCGCTCCTTCCTCCCAGACAACCTGCAGAACTAGGTAAGTGTTTCCACCAGAATCCTTCTGACTGGTAGAATAGGTGGGAAGATTCAACCAATAAAGGACCAGTGAGAACACTGATACCAGGCCCCAGACCTATAATCCCAGCACTCAAGAGGCTGAGGCAGGAGAACTCCCTAAATTCAAGGCCAGCCTGTGCTGCATAGTAAGGACAGGACCAGCCAGGGCTACATAGACCTTACCTCACAAACAGACAGGGGCTAGCGAGATGGCTGAGCGGGTAGTGGTGCTTGCCACCAAGCCTGCTGACCTATGTATGGGTTAGCTTTGAGCTTCCCATCTTCCTGCACTGGATTCTTGAGTGCTGGGATTCTGGAGCTTGTTAAGAACTTTCAGTTTGACATTGTGATGTTATACGCTTAGTCAAACTTCACAAATCTAACCTAACGCTGGTCTGATGTCATCCTCTGCTGCTTCCGTCCTTAGAAGGCATTAATCACTCATGAACAATCCAGTTATCTTCTAGTAAGACCTCATATTTGGTGATAGATGTTAATCTCCAAAGAACTTTCGTATATACTATCTCATCTGACAGAACAGCTCTGCAAAGTAGATAGACCTGAAATTATTATCTGCAATTTTTTTTATTTTATGTACACTGTGTGTACATATGTGTAAGGGTGTCAGATCCCCTGGAACTGAAGTTATAGACAGTTGTGAGCTGCCAAGTAGGTGCTAGGAATTGAACCCAGGTCCTCTGGAAGAGCAGTCAGTTCTCTTAACGGCTGAGCTATCTCTCCAGACCCCTATTATCTGCATTTTAATCTGTCCATTTGAAAGGCAAAAACATTACCTCATTGTATGGATTTGCATGCCTACAGCAAGGAGGGCAAACCTTTTCCATGTTTATCACCATATCTGTACTTGCTCCTATGAATTACAGACAAGGCCCTGGAAGTATTTCCATATTCACATGAGTCCCTCATGTATTAAGAACACTAGTCACTTGTTCCCCCAAGTTTATGTGTTCTGTTTGTCCAAAGCTGGTTTCAAATTGCTGTGTAGTCAGTGGCCTGACCTTCCAATCCTAGGTGCTGGGATTACAGGTGTGCACCACCACATCAAGCATAGTTTTGCTTTTTAACTTTTATAATAATAACAGTGGCAAAACAGACATGTAGCCTATAATTTCCAACATTTATATTGTTTATAAAATTCTTCCATATTGACTGATGCATGTGGCTACAATTTATTCATTTTTTACTATTACAAAGAACTTCTATGCCAGGTAGTGGAGGTCTATGCCTTTAATTCCAGCACTTGGGAGGCAGAGATAGGTGGATCTCTATGAGTTTGAGGCCAGCCTGCTCTACAGAGTGAGTTCCAGGACAGCCAGGACTACACAGAGAAACTGTCTTGAAAGAAATAATCAACCTCCACCCAAAAAGCAAAATAAATAAAAGCAAACAAACAAAAAGACAAAAGACAAAACAACAACAACAACAAAAACTTCTATGAGCAAAGCAAACTTTGCACATTCTTCTAAGAGTGAGAATTCGGGTGATTATTGCTACTAAGTGCAGAACTGAGATGCACGTCTAAGAAAAACCTTCCGACAAGGGTGTCCCTAGAGCATATGCCTAGGCATTCTGGTTCACAAGTCTTCTTACTTTATGTTTTGAGACAAGCTTCCTAGCACAGGTTTGCCTAGAACTCCCTATGCTGCCATGACCTTGAACTTCTGGTCCTCTTGCTTTCCTCTGAGTCCAGCCTGGTCTACAAAGCAAGTTCCAAGACAGCCTGGGCTACACAGAGAAACCCTGTCTGGGGGAAAAAAAAAAAAAAAGAGGAAAAGCCCAACCATACTTTAGAATCAAAAATCAAACAACTACTTCATACACTGTATGTTCTATTTGTTCCAAATTTCATAATATACATGTGTACATACCCCAAAATTCACCTGAAATCTTTAATGTTTTATGAAATACAACTCATATGAAAAGACCTAATTTTACTTTCTTCCAAAACAACCATGCTAAGAATAATTACAATTCCATTCGTTCTTTTCTTTCGAGACAAGGTTTTTCTATGTAGACCAGGCTGACCCCAAACTCAGAAAGATTCGCCTGCCTCTGCCTCCCCTGGTGCTAACACCATTCATTCTTTACCATTCTGAAATGTGTAAGATAAATGCATGCACTGAATTCAGTCTACACTATATCTCCTATTCTGTTACGGGTTTTGTTTCTTGTGTGTGTGTATGTCTGCTGTGTGGTACGCTTTTGGGAATCAGTTTTCTCCTTTTCTACTCTGGGATCTGGTGACCCATCTTGGGTCATAAGATTTACATGGCAAGTGCTTTTTTCCCTGCTGTGCTCTCAGCGGCTCCATGTTACAAATTCACCCAGTATTTTATAATTGCTATAATTTATAATTTTATAATTGTTATTGCCAATGTCCCCTCAATGGGGAGTTTAAGACCCCCCCCCATTATGGGGGATTGAATTTAGGACTTCATTCAGTCATACTGGTCAAGTGCTCTGACAACTGGCTACATCCCCTAGTGGTTATCATAACTTTTCAATGTTTGTTTTAATAGCTGGCAGTTCAGATAATAAAGATAATCTGAATTTTAAAATACAAAGCAGGCCTCTTACATCACTCATTTTTTATTTTGTTTTTATGCTTTTGAGATTGTCTCTCCATGTATCCCAAGCTGGCACTGAATGCACAATCCTCCTGCCTCAGCTTTCCCTAGAGCTAAAATGATAGGTGTAAACCCCATCCCCAAGTTCCTTTTCTCACTGTTTTCCAGGACTGTCGTTCCCACCCAACAAGCCCTTTCAGGTTTTCAGCGACTTCACTGCCAGGACAGATCTATAACTTCGTCTCTCCGCTGAGAAAGCAGGAAACTGAGGCTCAGTGGTGCAAGCAAGCGCTTTACCCAGTAAAAACAACATGGCCCAAAGAGGTAAGTTTAGAGTTAGAGTAAGTCATAAAATGTTTTTTCCAAATATCCTTAGGAATCAGGTGTAGGCTGCTGAAATGGCCCACTGGCTAAAAGCACTTGTCCAGCAAGCCTGATGCCTGAGGTCGGTCCTGGAGACCACATAAAAAACCGGACGTGGTGCACACAACTATAATCCCCGCATGCACACTTAAAAATAGAAGACAGAAACGGGAGAATCACTTGGAAGCTCATCACAGGTCAGACAGCCTGGAGTACACAGGGTAGCAGACACAACAGAGACCTTGCCTCAACAAGATAAAGGAGAGACATGACTCCTGAAGGTTGTACCCTGATTGGCACACATAGACATGGCACACGCATGCACACACAGGCAATAGTAAAAATAAACTTTAAAAGAGAGAACCATGCAGCCCTCTTGTGATAGTGCAAACTCTAACTTAGCAGATCTGGAGTGGAGCCTGAGTCAGCACTGCTAATGAGACCCGAGGGAAGCTGCCTCTGAGAGTGGGTGCTCTCGCGTAGAACGTACCACTAGAAGCCCACCCAGCCTGGGCCTTCTAGCTCCTTAAGGATATCAGGGCAGTTGCTCTGTTCCTGAAGTCCACCACGGTGTAGCTAGTCACAAGGGGGTCCACAAAGCTGATCATGTGGTGCCGGCACATCTTCTGCTCCTGGGCAGAGACCTTATTGGTGATGATGTCTAGCCCTTCGTAGACCTAGGAGAAAGAAAGCGAATGTGAGAAAGTCACCGCCCTCCACAAAATACACACTTGATGAGTAGAAGTGACTGTCTAGTTCTCCCTTCAGCCAAATCCTTGGCTGACCCCAAGCAACAGGTCTAGCTTGTGTCTGGGAACCGGGCCAGGGGTACAAAAGCTAAGTCATAGAAAGAATAAAACAGAGCGCTAGCTTGCTTGTCACACTGTAGTTGTTAGCCTGGCTTAAAGATTAAGGAAGTATGTAAATCCATGCCAGGAGAAGGAACGCCACTCCGAAGCATCTAAAATCGAACAGCTTCTTTATTTATTCTACTTATCACAGGTCTCCAGAAAAGGGAACGTTTTGCATTGTTCATAACTCTATTCCAAAAGGCTCAGTAGTTCTTGGATTTAAGGGGCTCTAAAAGGCTTTTAGGATTCATATAAGAGAGGTTCCATCTTATGAAGAAGTGGCCAGTCTATGCAAACACATAAAACACGTGCATTCTCCCCGTGGCCTTGTGCTCAATGAGTGCTCAGGGCAGCACGCACATCGAAACACGACGGGCGGCAGCCCACGTGCAAGCTCTTCATCTTCATCTGCCAGTTCAACTAAAACTTCAAGTGTTCTTTGTCTGAACGCAAGGTCTCTGATGGAGACCCGATTTGAGAATACTAGTCTGAGAAAGGGATGTTTGGGCTGAAATGTTCTCCCTGTCATCACTGATCCTACAAGGAGCGCTGAACCAACAAATAGCAAGCTCCGCGGAGCGCACGGGATGCTAAAGGCGGTTGGTTTCTGTCTCACACGTCCCTTTACTTACTGGAGTGTCAAGCAGCTAGGCAGTGCTATGGTACCAGGGAGCCCTGGCGCCCCGCTGCCTCAGATCAATCCTGGCTCTGCCACTTACCAGTTTTTGTTCTTAGAGCGCACAGGCACTAACTTCTCTGAACCTCAACCGCTCCTAAGTGCAGTGGAGATGATAACACGAATGCTATGAGGCTAACATGGCTTCACCAACATCGAATGCACTTCATATTCACCTGGTGCTCACTAAGCACTGTGAGGGGCGACACACACTCACGTCCGCTCACCGCTCACCGTCCACACTTCTCTATCAGACCCTCACATGGCCGACCTGCCTTGAAGGAATATCTTCTAGAGCAGCTTCTCACCTTTCCTAACGCTGCACCCCCTAACATGGGGACCCAACCATAGAATTATGTGTGCTGCTACTTCATAGCTGTAACTTTGCCACTGTTAGGAACCATAATATAAATATCTGGTATGCAGATGGTCTTAGGTGGCCTGTGAAAGGGCCATTTGATAACCTCAGGGGTCATGACCCACAGGTTGAGAACCACTGTCCTAGAGGCCCTTAAGATGGCAAGTTTGAAAAAGTAATCACAGCCAGATGTGGTAGAGTACACCTTTACCCCAGCACTGTGGAGGAGAGGTGGGCAGAGAGTTCAAGGTCAGCCAGGGCTACACAGAGAAACCCTGTATCGAAAAAACAAAAAAACAAAACAAAAAAAATAGAAAAGCAAACACGTAAGCATAACTCCAGCCAAAGGAGCCCCAGTAGGCCTGTGTTACTAGAAACAGAACTGCCTACCATGCAGTTCAAAGTATTTACAAAAGCCAGAAATATCAGGAAAAATGAAATCACAGTTTAACTTGTAGTCATAGAGTTAAAAACTATAATTAAAAATCCATAACTTATAAAAAAGTAATTTTTTGCGGGGGGAGGGGTCGAGACAGGGTTTCCCTGTGTAGCAGTCCTAGCTGTCTGGAACTAGCTCTTGTTGACCAGGCTGGCCTCGAACTCACAGAGATCCACCTGCCTCTGCCTCCTGAGTGCTGGGATTAAAGGCGTGTGGCACCACGGCCCAGCCAAAAATAAAAATAAAAAATTGTCATCTTTAAGCGATTTGTTAATCCTTTGTCTACTACAGCATCAGATTAATCAGGACAGAACATAAAATATGATGAGCTGAATGAAGGTGGTGGCACTCGTAATCCCAGCACTGGAGAGGCTGAGGTACAGGATTATAAATTCAAGGCCAGTCTGCACTGCGCGGAGAGCTCCTCTCTCAAAGCAACAAAACTAAAGAACGCACAAAATGACACACGTCACTTAAAGTCTGAGTCACGAGGCTTCTTGGTGACGATCACAGAATACACGACTACAGATTGGGTTAGGCTGGAAGTGTAACTCAGTGAAGGGCACGTGCCTAGCAAAGGAAAGGCTTCCTAAATTAGAGTCTTAGCACCACAAGAAACAATTAAAAATACGGTTGGGCAGTGGTGCATGCCTTTAATCCCAACACTTAGGAAACAGAAGCAGCAAGTAATCTCTGTGAGTTCCGCACCAGCCTGATCTACAAATTGAGTTCCAGAACAGCCAGGGCTATTACACAGAGAAACCTTATCTTGAAACACAACAATAACAACAACAACAACAACAACAAAATTACAAAAAGAGAAAGAGGGAAAGAAAAGAAGAAAAAACAGTACAGAAAAGCAAACGCTAAGAAGGATGTAAAGAAACTGAAACTTTTGGGACACTTAGAAATTTAAACGGTATATATACCCCAGAACAGGGCTCTGGCTGGCTCTGCAGTTCCTGGCTGACGTCACTGACATCACCAGGCCTCTAAGCTGACCTTACAGACCCTTCCCTACAGCACAGCAGCTCCTGCTGGCTACAGAGTAGGCTCAAGGCCAGTTTCATCCAGTGTGTGCTAGAGGAGAGCAAAGGGAGCACATATCACGGAATCTGTCATCTGGACAACAACCAATTTGACAACCAACTCAACCAGCAAAATAACAGCTGTACTATTGATGAACCCACCAGCTAAACCTTCACCCACCATGCCTAACCAGCTATCCACCTCCCTGTGGATTCTCCTCCCATTTCTCAGCCACGCCCTCTACAGAGACTCCCGCTGTCATTCACTGGAGGTGACACAGAGGAGGCTGTCGTAGATTTCTCCCTGCAACTCTTCCACACCTTCTCAGCAATAAGGAAGGCTGAGACCAACATGGCCTTTCTCTACTCACACTGCCAGTCTCCATACCCAGAATCCCCTTCAGACTGAAGACAGCATGCAGAAGACCCTGGAAAGCATCCTCTCCTACTACTGCAAGGACTCTGCCTGCATCTACCAGGCCCCAAAGGCCTTCACATCCAAGGCATTGCCCAGTCTCTGGGCTCTGCCACAGTCCAGACCTGGCCACAAGGGACACTTCTGTGAGCGTCCCTCATAGCCAGTACAGCAGCAGCCCCAAATTCCTAGGCAATGACAGTGGTGGCAGCTAGGAGTTTGTCAGCACCAACCACAAGATCAGACAGCTGCAAGACAGCTCGTCTCCCAAACACCTGCCTTGTCCTTCTTGATGCCATCTGTCTGCCAAGTCGAAGAAAATATTGATAACAAAACATGGAGTCTTTCCCCTTAAAAGTCTCCATGGAAAAAAATCTCTTATGATGAGTTGTAAGATATCTGAGGTCAGGCATGTAGTTCACAACTATAATCTTAACACTCAAGAAGTGGAAGGAAAAAAAAAATCACAGGTTTAGGCCAGCCCTACAGAGCAAGATCGTGCCTCCGAACACAAAAATGAGCCAGGTGTGGTAACATACGCCTTTGAACGCAGCCTGGTCTATGCATGAGGTCCAGGCCAGCCAAGACTACATTATGAGACCCTGTCTCAAAAATTAAATAAAATAAGGAGGAAGAGGAGAAGGGAAGAAGAAATAACCACCAAAGGGTCCTATGGTTCTCTGACCTAACCCTGAAAGCCAAGATGAGATGGCAGGAGCTCGGCTATCTGAGCTTTATGACCCCCATACAGAAGAAGCTGAGTTGCCACCAGGGACATGCAACAGGCTCCCAGCCCACTGCCTGCAAGGCCACCATGAAGCTGAGTGGCCCATGCTCTCGCCTACTTTCCTTGGCATCGCTGTATCGAAGTGACAAGCATGAAGGGCACATGTGACTCATGGAGAGATCAGAGTTCTCTGATTTATGACCTCATCCTGCACGGCTAACAGACAACCTACAGGCAACCCCAGACCATGCCAGAGCCAACCAAGACAGCTGCAGGGGCAGCTGTGGCCTGCCAATGGTTTATCTCTGAGGTCTAAGAGTTCTTCCTCTTCCTCTCTCTGCTCTGGGGGCCTAGCAACACAAGTTTTCTGTGTTCGTGGTGCTAGAGTTCAATTTGCGGCCTGAGACGTACAGAAGCAAGGGAGTGGAGGTAAGGCAAGCCCCACTGCCCAGGCCTCAGGTTTTCAGTTCAGCTTTGCTGTCTCTCTACTCACCCCAGGTATCTCCTGCCTCAAATACCCTCTGTCCTCCACTGAAGGGCTCCTTCAGGTCTCAATAAAGAGTCTGAACAAAGTGTCTGTTCCCATGAGTCCTTCTCTCTGGCCCTGTTATACTTGCTAAACCACGTTTTTCGTAGCTTTGATTAAAGTCCATCAGCCTCTACAAGTAAAACCTGATAGACCGATATAGACTATGAAAAAACAAACGTGGTAGAGTCAGGGGCTGGAGAGATCGCCCTGCAGTTAAGCGTACTTGTTGCTCTTGTAAACGATCTGGCTCCAATTCTCAAGACCACAGAGCAGCTCATAACTGTTACTGTGGTTACGGTTCCAGGGGATCCATTGCCTTCCTCTGACTTCCTCTGGCACTAGACACACACATGGTACACATACACACATGCAGATGGACAGACACATTTAAAAAAATCTTTAAAATCATTTTTAAGCGGGGCAGTGGTGATGCACGCCTTTAACCCCAGCACTCACGTGGCAGAGGCAGAGGCAGAGCTCTGTGAGTTCGAGGCCAGACTGATCTACAAGAGTGAGTTCCAGGACAGGCTCTAAAGCTACAAAGAAACCCTGTCTTGAAAAAACAAACAACAACAAAAAAAAAAACTTTTTTAAATGGTAGAGCTAGGATAATAATGTGGAAGTTCCTCAAAAAATAATAGAACTACTACATGACATAGCAAATTTCCTTTGGGTTTATATCCAAAATAATGAAAGCAGGGCACTGAACACATATTTATGTAACCATGTTCATAACAGCATTAGTCTCCAAAGCCAAAAAGCAGAAGTGACACCAAATACCCACGAACAGATGAATGGAAACACACAATGGAGTATATTATACATCCTAAGACGGGATATTATACAGCCTTAAAAAGAAAGAAGGAACTGTGATTTGTGTTAAAACAAAGACAAGCCTTGAAGACAAGCGACTGACGAGCGATACACACCAGCCCTAAAAGGGCTCAAGTTTCTGAGGCCCCATGAACATGACTCTACTCACATAGGGCAACTGCAGCAGACGAAGGCAGACTTGTGTTTAACTGAGGGATCACTTGCCACCACCATACCTGACATTGAGTTTGACCCCCAGAATCCACTGGTAAATCGTGCAAGTTGTCCTCCAGCCTCCATATGCAAGCCATGGCATGTGTACATGTATCCATGTAAAATGCAGATTAAATATACAGAGCTACGTATACTTACTCTGAATTTATTACTTTTAATTTTTATTGTTGGAGACAGGATTTCATGCAGTACAGGTTAAACTCAAATTCACCATTCACCTTGTAGCTGAGGCTAACCTTGAACTTCAAATCCTCCTGCCTCTACCTCCCAAGTGCTAGGTTTATACATGTCACATCATCTCAGAAAAATACTGACGACAGCTTCTAGGCACGGTGTGAAAGCAGAGAATATCAGCAATGAGACAACAGTTTCAGAACTACTCAGAGAGTTGATAATATTCCATTTTTTCCCTCTGACAATTTGTTGAGCTGTATGGATATAAGTAATACATTTTATGGGTATTTTGTCTGCTGCTTTGGTTTTTTTTTTTCCTTTCCTTTTTCTTTTTCTTTTAGTTTGTTTGGTTTGTTTTGTTTTGAACAGGGTTTCTCTGAACAGTTCTGGCTGTTCACTACATGGACCAGGCTGGCCTCAAACTCACAGAGATCCGCCTGCCTCTGCCTCCCGAGTTCTGGGATTAAATGTGTGCACCATTACCATCTAGTTTATTTTTTGTCTGTTAAAATCAGCTTGCAAAGCTAAGTAAAAACGGGGGGTTGGATGGCCGGCTTGGTGGTTAGGAGTACATGATGTTCTTTTTTTTTCTTCTTCTCCTTTATTTAATTTTATGTCTGAGTACTTGAGGCATGTACACCTGCTTGTCAGAAGAGGGCATCAGATCCCGTTGTAGATGGTCATGAGCCACCATGTAGGTGCTGGGAATTGAACTCAGGACCTCTGAAGAGCAGCCAGTGGTCTTAACCGCTGGGCCATCTCTCCAGCCTCAAGCACATGATGTTCTTGCAAAAGTCCTGAGTTCAAGTCCCAGCACTCACTCAGGTGGCTCACAACTGCCGTAATTCCCAAACCAGGGGAATCTGACACCCTCTTCTGGCCTCTGTGGGCACTGCACTCATGTTATATGCAGACAGGCATGCAGGCAAAACAGGCATTCCTGTAAAAATAAATAAATAGTAAAATCACAAGAATAAGCACCTACTCATTTGCATTAAAGATAATATTCAAGCACACCTAATGGGAGCTGAAGGCACACACAGCTCAATGGGGAGCAAGCACTTGTCCAGCACATCCTAGGTTCAATCCTTGGTGCCGCAGAAAGAGAAAAATAGAAACAAAAATAATAACAAAATCATTTTGTAAAGTGCTATTTTGGGGCCCAGGTGACATCCGTATCTCAAATGCCTCAGTCATGCTTAGAATTTTATCGTTTATTTATTTTTCATGTTTAGGACATTCTTTTACCAGGTCGCATTAGACCTGTGGCTGAATGCCTTGCATACACTTTCATATACAGTTCCAATTAGCTTCAGGGTGCTTCTTAGAACAGTTAGTCTGGAAGCTGAAAGAGCTAAAGAGAAACCTTTCAAAGACAAGTCACTCGGCTCCATTCCCCTGCTCCCAAGGGAACTTGTGACAGGAGAACACAGAAGCGGCTGAGGGAGATGGGCTGGCAGAGTGGTCATGAGTGAGAGTGGTGGTACATGCCAGTTATGACAGTACTGGTTTCTTTGTGATGGCTGCAATGTTCTCAGAATTTAGTTTAAGGAAGAGAGATGGTTCAGCAGGTAAGTGCTTGTTGCCTGATGACCTGAGTTCAGTCACTAGGACCCACGTGAAGGAAGGAGAGAACTGGCTGCTGTGGGTTGTCCCGTCACCTACATAATTTGTGATACACACAAACATGCATGGGTGCACACTAAATAAAGGTTTAAAAATGTTTTAAAAACAATTAAAATTAGAGGTTTAAGTCAGTCAATCATCTAACCTGCCTTGTCCCAGCACACATTTACTAAGAGCCCATTACCCTCGGGTATTCTGTCAGATGCTGGGCATGCAAACAAGGTTAAGAGTTCCTGCTGGGCATGGTGGAACCTGCTCTGATCCCAACTATGTCTGGGAGGCTGAGGCAGGGTGACTACATGTCCAAGATCAACCTTGAGAACTTAAGACTCCACATCAGAATAAAACTGGGAAGGAAGGAAGGAAGGAAGGAAGGAAGGAAGGAAGGAAGGAAGGAAGGAAGGAAGGAAGGAAGGAAGGAAGGAAGGAAAAAGCAAATTTGAGAGAATGTAGTTAGTGGTCCAATGCTTGCCCAAAATGCCTAATGCTCCCTACCAAAAAAAAAATAGAGTTCCTGTTCTCATTGAGGCCAAATTAGTCATGCTTGAAAGAGACAGATACAAAAACCTGTAACAACAGAGCAAGCAGCATAAGCATTGATTAAAGCTGGTTACAATGGTGCACACCTACAATCCTAGTACTTAGGAAATAGAGGTAGAGAGATCTTGAGTTGGAAGCCAGCCTAGGCATACACTAAAATTACCTTAATTTAAAAAAAAAATCTTGGGAGGCTAAGGCATGAGGACTGCTGTGAGCTCAAGACTAGCCTGGACTACACAGTGAAGTTTAGGACAACCTGGGCTAAAGAGTAATGTGTTTCAAAAACAAAATAAAATGTTTAGGGCTGGAGAGGTGGCTCCACAGCTAGAGCACTTGCTCTGCCACCGTGGGAATTCTGCTCTAACCAGGGCAACAACAGGATCCCTGCAGCTCACTAGTTTCCAGCCTAGCCAAGAAAGGACCGGGTTCAGGGAGAGACTCAGACGAGAAAGGAAAAGGCAGAGAGTGATGGAAAAGATCTGTGCCTACAACTAGTCACGCCCAAGATATGCGTGTACGCAAGCATACACACATAATTAATTGACAGGTTTTACAGTTCTTGAGATGTTAAAGTTTGTGCAATGTAGTAGTTCCTAAATACCACGTGAAAACCACTGAACATTAAGCCAGGCAGTGGCAAGTGGAACTCTGTGAGTTCAAGGCCAGCCTTGTCTGTAGAGGGAGTGCGAGGACAGCCAGGGCAACACAGAGAAACCCTATTAAGGAAACTAAACAAAACAACAAAATCAAACATTTAACATTGAACTGAACTTTATAGGGGAATACATTTCTGTCTTGCCTGTTTGATGGTTTATTTCCAGAGTGAAATTTTTCCAGGAAAAGGCCAGGAAGCTTAAGAAAATTGACCTCTCTAAATCAACAGAGCTGGAGTGCCCAAAAATGCTAACAAGGGTGGGGATACTATAACAGAAGTGAAGGAAGCCAGATGAACTAGGAAGTAGTAACTGTCAACTGGAAGCCATTCTGTCCACCAGGGGACACTTGGTGGTTGCCTGCAAACACAGCGGCTATCAAAATTGTAGGAAAAAGAGTGCTACTACTCACTGCCTGTGGACCAGTTATACTGAAAAGATAAATAAATCATGATAAACAGAAGAGTCCTTTGGCCCCTCCACCAAGCATTACCTGCCCCAATGTCAACAGGCCCTGCAAGGGAGATCCTGTCCAGTAAATCCACCTGAGAATCTCTTCCCAGATCTTGAGGGATCCATTTAAAGCTCCAGTCCCCTAAGGCTGCCATCCTGCAGGGTGCACCCATGACTGTAGTACCAGCAATGCCCTGGCCCTAGGCACTCTGGAGTTCCGACTGAGCTGGCTGGCTTAGGACACCATAGTACAGCATCTACAGTAAGAGGAGAGGCTTCTCCCTAAGTTGGCTCTTTACTTCCAAGTGATTGGCCTGTTATGACTTCATTTCCCTCCCTCCCCACAGTAGATCCTGCGGTCCTCCAACCACATTCTTTCCTACCTAGAAAACCACGATCTCGGGCTGGAGAGATGGCTCAGAGGTTAAGAGCACTGGCTGCTCTTCCAGAGGTCCTGAGTTCAATTCCCAGCAACCACATGGTGGCTTACAACCATCTGTACTGAGATCTGGCGCCCTCCTCTGGTGTGAGGGGAATACATCGAGGCAGAATGTTGTGTACATAATAAATAAATAAATCTTTAAAAAAAAAAAAAAGAAAACCACAATCTCGGTTTACAGACCAATATAAAACCACCACCACCCTTCTTTCTCGCTGGCCCCACCTTCAAGTGCTCTGTGGATGTCATTGAAGACAAGGAACCTGCCTGCCAAAAGCAACACTGCTCACTCAACTTCCAAAACAAGTCTGGAAAAGCAGCAATACACCACTGCTGAGTGCTCCTCTGGGTTCCCACAGCACCACTCTCTCCAGGTTTTCTTCTCACCTCACAAGCCCTTCCTCAGTCTCCTTTACTGACCAGTGATCTATTAGCAATGCCTACCACGGGAACACTATCGACAAGCGCAGTCTTTATGGCATGTGCCAGCCTATCCACAAACTCTCTGGATACCATGGCTTCTACAACTGTTTTTGTGCTGACAATTCCCAAGCCTGTATCTGCAGTGTAGGTCTTCCTTGTGCCAAGCATGTCCACGGAACTGGACATTTCCATCCCAGTGAAAGTTGCCTGCAGTGCAAGGAAGGGCTCAACAGCATAGGGCTCGGAATGCCTGACAAGGCTCAGGCTTCGCCACTCACTAGCCCCGTTATTTAACCATTGTGCCCCAGACTCTCCACATACAAAGTAGGGTAATCTTAACCCTAACCTCCAAGAGTTCCTGTCGCAATGAAATGATTCACATAAACAAAAGCACTCGGCCTTCCTTTAGAGGCAGTTGTCATCCGTCACCATCCTCGCCCCCGAACAGGTACCTAAAATCTGACATGCCGCAAAATGAGCTACTTATCTCCTCCTGCGTTTGAGTAAACCACCTAGGCAATAAATCAAAATCCTTAAAGGGTTTCTGGTACCTCTATTTCTCTCACATTCCCTATCTACCTCAAATTTTGCCCATACGGGTTTTTTAATTATTTATTTGTTTGTATGTTATTTTTCAAGGCTCGGTTTCTCTGTGTAACAGTCCTAGCTGTTCTGGAACTCAGTGTGCAGACCAGGCTAGCCTTGAACTCATAGAGATCTGCTTGCCTCTGCCTGCTGGGATTAAAGGTGTGTGCCATCACTGCCCAGCTACTTATTTATTTTTTGAGACAGGGTCTCACTGTGTAGTCCTGGCTGTCCTGGACAATTCTACGCAGACCAGGCTGGCCCCAAACTTACAGAGATTCACCTGCCTCTGCCTTCTAAGTGAGGGGATTAAAGTCATGCGCTGCCATACCCAACTCATGCTAATTTTAAAAAATGACCTCAACAGGACAGTGAGACGGCTTGGTAAGAAGTTGCCACCAAGCCTGACAACTTGTCTTTGAATTCTGGAACCAACAAGATAAAAGGAGAAAAAAGGACTTCTAGTCAGGCATCCTCTGACCTCCACATGCACACCATGGCACAAGCATACCCACACACTCATACATATATATAAACACACAAAAATTAAATGCAATAAAAATCTGAACACTTACCACCATCGTATTTCCCACTGTCGTTACAAACTGATCTACATGATTGCGCTAGATTATTCTATTAGCTGCCTCACTGATTTTGATCTTCAAAGTATAATCTCTCCAACAGAGGTCCACATTACACTTTTCTATAAAGAGAATCAGACTCCATCCAGCCCCAAACTCCTTCAAACCATGTCCCTGTGAGAGCTGAGCTATCCTCAGGGCCTCCCCACCTCCCCTCTCTGCTCCCACAGAACCCTCATTTCCCACCATCACAGAACTTACTATATATAACTTCAGAAGTTTCATCTCCCTGCTTCCATCTTTCTGTGAAGAAATCACTATATATCCCGTAGCCCCAGGTTACAACACTGTTTTTGCAGCCATGTTGCTGTAATACCCGATCTACACAAATCAGCTTGTGCTTTGGCCAGGTCACTCTCCCCGGAAGCCTTGTGTTTCTCGTATCTAACCACTTCAACAGTCCAAGTTTCAGGGGATGGGCTGGGGTGGGGGTTGAACATAATCAGAAAAGGATGAAAAACTCTTTTCCAGAATACTGGCACTAGAAAATGTGTTTTGTTTTATAAGCTAGAGTCTCACTACACAGCCTTGACTGACCTGGTACTCTCTCGGGGTCAGGCCATCATCCTCCAGCGGGTGGCTATCCTCTATGAAGCCACCAATCCTGGGATTAGAGTAGCAGGTCCACCTACAAACTGAGTTTCCTTTTATCAAATTCAACTAAGCAGATGCTCAACAGCGAAAGGGCTGGTCTCACCCCGCTAACTTCACTTTCGTCAAAGGTTAGCTTTCTAAATTTACAACTTCTCTCTTTTTTAATAATTTACCTTATTAGCCGGGCGGTGGTGGCGCACGCCTTTAATCCCAGCACTCAGGAGGCAGAGGCAGGCGGATCTCTGTGAGTTCGAGACCAGCCTGGTCTACAAGAGCTAGTTCCAGGACAGGCTCCAAAACCACAGAGAAACCCTGTCTCAAAAAAAAAAAACAAAAAAAATTTACCTTATTTTATGTGCATTGGTATGAAGGTGTCAGATTCTCCAGAACTGGAGTCAGAGACAGCTGTGAGCCACCACGTGGGTGCTGGGAACTGAATACAGATCCTCTGGAAGAGCAGCCAGCGATCTTAACCGCTGAGTCATCTCTCCAGTCCCAAATCTGCAGCTTCTCTTGGTTACAAAGAGGGAGTGTACTACAGAATCATGGCAATTAGGCCTTTTAGCTTTATTTAGCAAAATTCAGCTGAAGGGCTTGCTCAGTCGTTAAGAGCAAGCACTGCTCTAGCAGAGGATCCAAATTCAGTTCCCAGCATCTATAATAAACGGCTCACAACTACCTGTAACTCAAGATCCACTGGATCCAACACCCTCTCTGGCCTTCATGCGCATCTGCACTCAAATGCCAGTACATACATTCATGCATACACAAGTACACATAATTAAAAATAAATCTTTTTTTTTTTTAATGCAGCTGCAGTCATGCTAAACGATTCGTATGCAGACAGAGATGCTCAGGCCAGGTCTGGTGACCTACTTCTGACGTTGTATTCAGCGATATCTGAGAAACTGAACTACCTGGAAGTGTGTGTCTGAGTTAGAGAAGGAAGCTAGCTGTGTATACAGTATAAAGGAGCAGGCTGTTAGCTTTAAATTCAGGCAGCTTACCCATCTGGAGCTTCAACTGGCAGGTTAAGCATCTAATTTTTATGTTGCCTTAAGTTTCCTCATCGGTAAAGTGAGGCTAATGAACACATCTACATTCTTCACTGAGTAGTCTGATAATTAGCTAATATATGTAGTGTTTAGAACAGTGCCAGCAGACGGTAAGTACTACATTAACTGCATGGCATTATATTTAATATATTTAATTACTGGTGATTAAACATGATTTTCCTTGGCTCTTGGAGGTGAGCCCCCTGGCAAGTACTTGAAAGAAGAGAACCACAATTTACTTTTGCTAAAAGTGTAAATGGCCTAAAAGTGTTGGGAGGCAGGACAAGTGCAGAAGGTGGTTTCTCCTCCCGCCGTGGCAGTGTGGTCCTCGGGCTGGGCAGCAAATCAATGGCCCAGGAATGAGGCTATTTCAAACAGACCCCAGTGCCCTTCTTTTGGCTATCAGACTATTCAAATACTGATCCCCAAGGAATTGGAATTTCCCCAGGAATCCCGTGCTGGGAGAAGGAAAAGGCTGAACGCTAGTATCACCAGATGAGGAACTTGGCTGAACCCTAGTACCAAAGATGAGGAACTGCATTCCTAGGAAGACATTTCAGAGTTCCAACACCGTGCTGGATCGCCTGCAGGCAAGTCTGGAGCCTAGATGGTGACAAGGCGGTAGCAGCACACCTTGACTAGAATGTGGCTGGGGACGGGGAGGGGGGTGTCACTGGACCCCATTCTTTATCTGTTCCTCTTCCCATTGTGGCCACATTGCATAAATCCGCTTGCCCTGCTGTTCACTATGCTTGTCTGTTTAACTGGCCTATTAAAGATAGGTGCCAGACATCAGGCAGGGGTGGCAGACACTCTAATCCCAGTACTAGGGAAGCAGAGGCAGAGGATCTCTGTTAAATTCAAAGTCAGCCTGGTCTACATTGAGTGTTCCAGGCTTCATAGTAAGACTGTCTCAAAAACAAACAAAAGACAAGAGGCTAAACTCAAGTATTAGGGCCCTAACAGCCCCAATAACAAAAGGGCTTTAAACACTAAGACAATGTATGACCCTTAGAGCCTTAAATATTTACACGTGTTTCTCAACAAAATATTGACAGCTGCTGTTCTAACCCAGCATTTTCCCATCCTAACATACCCAAAGAGAAAGCTGAGACCTAAAGAGTCATGACTTATCCAAAGTTATATCTATCTATCTATCTATCTATCTATCTATCTATCTATCTATCTATCTATCTATCTATCTATCTATCTGGGCTAAAAGAGTAAAACCCAGCTTTCCAGGGAAACAAATGTGTCTACCAGGTGAAAGGAAGACCTCAGAGTAACAACAAACTGTAGATTAGGAAAGGATACTGGCTTTTGAAGTTTGCCATCAACAGTTGCTAGGCATTAACCAGTAGCAGTGCTTTTGATACTTCCCAGTGACCCGCAGTGACCCTAACGTGCAGCAAAGGCTACAAGATGTAAATAAGGAAAGAGGAGGGGTGGGGAATAGGCTCTGTGAATACAGCACACAAGCGCGAGGACCAGAGTTTGGATTTCCAGAACTCACATAAAGTGCAGAAGTGTGTGGCAAAGACAGCATCCCGAGCAAGCTAGTTAGCTAGAGTAGCCACAACTGGCAAACTCCAGGTTCAGCAGAGGACCCTAGTTCAGTAAGTAAAGAGGAGAGGAATGAAGAGACCCAACATCAACTTTGGACCTCCAAACACCCCACATACATGAACACACATAGACACTGCCACACAAACACATGCAAACAAAAGAAAGAAATGAAAGAAACCGGCAGGCAGGGAGAGGAGAGGGGAAAGGACGGGGACAGGAAAGAGCGTTGACAAAGAAGGGCTTCATGGTCATCTGCAATGGTCTACAACAACATAGGGAGCCCTGGGGTGGTCTAAATAGGAACAGGCCCCATAGGCTCATATATTTGAAAGCTTGGCCATTAGGGAGTGGCACTACTTGACAGGGATTAGGAGGTATGGCCTTGTTGGAGTATGTGTGGCTTTGTTAAAGGCAGTAGGGAGGGTGGGGGGAACCTTGGGGGTTTCAAATCCTCAAGCCAGGCCCAGTGTCTCTATCTTTCTGTCTACGTCTGTTTGCTTCCCTTCCTTCCCTCCCTGTCTTCCTGATGCTTGAGGAGTCTGTTGCAGAACTCTCAGCTCCTTCTCTAGCACCCAATCTGCCCTGGGTGCTGTCGTGCTTCCCACCATGACAGTGGACTGAACCTCTACACTGTAAGCAAGCCTCAACCAAATGCTTTCCTTTCTAAGAGTTGCTGTTTTCATGGGGTCTCTTCATAGCAATAGAACATTGACTAAGACAAACCCCAAGGTAAGGGAGGAAAACAGGTATTAAGTGTAGTACAGACTGGTTCAAATTCAAATAGATCCTCCTGTGGAAGCCTCCAAAATGTTGGGATTACAAATATGAGTCGCCTGTAAACTCCACCACTTTAGAGAAGCATAAACTTCAGATGTGAATTATTTTTAAAAGAATTTTAATCTACAATAATATGCAAATTATGTTTGTATGACCAAAAATGGGGGTGGGGCAAATGACTAAAAAACTAATACACAAGACAATACCAACCAGGTATATCGGCACATAGCTATAGTCCCAGCTCTAAGTGTTACAGCTCTGAGGGAGAGAATCCCTCAGTGAAGTGTTACAGCTCTTCAGTGAAAAGGTATCCTGGCAGTTGAGAGCCAGGGAACTCCCCAGTCTTAGAGCAAAACAAACCTCACACAAGAGATTTATTAGGAGGGAAAATCACAGGAGGGTGGCTGCCTCTGCTCCAGCAAGAAGCAGCAGGAGCTGAGCAGGGCAGGCTTATACGGGTTCTTTTGGGGGAGCAGTTTTCCAGGTTGGAGATTTCCAGGGTGGGAATTGGTGGAATTTCATGTTCAAGGACTGGTGGGGTTTGGCAAGTTTTTTTTCACCAGGAAGTGGGCCAGGACCTTTTCCTCTACACCAATTCTGGGAAAGTGGAGTTGGGAGGAATAAGAAGTTCAAACATGGCTACACTGTCAGTTTGAGGCTTGCCTGAGCTGCACAAGACTCTATCTCAAAAAACAAAAACAACACACACACAACCACTACCACCATCACCATCACCACCAACAAAATACCAAGTATTACACCCAGAAAAGTCTTGCAAATCAACAAACATACAAATGAAAACCATTATAAAGAAGTGAACACAGCGACTAAGAACAGAAAATTCAAAAGCAGAAAAATACAAATGGCCAATCCATATACCCTTGAAAAGGCAACTGCCGCCACTAGAAAAAGGAGGAGAAAGAGGGGAAAGGCAAGCAGGCTACTGTTTACCAGACTGACAAAAACAAAAGATAGATAATACAGGATTAGCAGAGGGCAGTGGCAAGGAGACACAAACTTTCTCGAAAGAAATATAATGCAATACATGCAGATCAACAACAAAAGACAAACAACCAAATTAAAAATAAGCAGCCAGAAGCTGCCTACAGAGGTCCGTGCAGACTGACACAGGAAGATACCTACAACCCTGAGACCAGTCTGGGCTACACAGTTAGTTAAACATACCCTGGCTCAAATTAAAAACAAACAAAAAGAAAAATAAATAATAAGTAAACAAACAAGCGAGGGGCTACAGCCCCATGGCACAGCACTTGCCTGGCATGTATGAGATCATGAGTCTCCCCTGTACTGGACAGGAAAAGTCAGCAACTTTTTCAGAGTTTGGGGGCAGGGCTGGTGTTTGTAGTTCAGAGCTAGACTGCTAGCCTAGCATGGGTTCCATCCCTAAGCCTGGGGGGAAAAGGTCAACAAAACCATCGAGAATCATTAGGGAACTACACACGAAAACTGAAGTTAAATACCACTTTCACAAGCACTAGAATAGCTTTTTTAAAAATTTATTTATCATGTATACAGTGTATACAAGTCAGAAGAGGGCGCCAGATCTCATTACAGATGGTTGTGAGCAACCATGTCATTGGTTGCTGGGAACTAAACTCAGGATCTCTGAAAGAACAGTCAGTGCTCTTAACCACTGAGCCATCTCTCCAGCCCCCTAGAATTTTTTTTAAAGTAACTTTAAATTTATTTAGGGGCCCATACCATGGTGCCTGTGTGGAGGTCAAAAATACTTTTCTAAGTCAGTGTTCTCCTTCCACCAAGGCTGGGCAGATGGCTCAGCAGGTAAAACTATTTGCCCCACAAGCCTGACAGATCTTCAGACACTTTGATCTGCTCAGAGCCCACATGAAAAGCTGGATGCCTGCAGTGCACTGTATCCCAGCACTTCTGCTGTGGGAGGAAAAGTGGAGACAGGCCAAGCTCACAGTCCAGGGAGGCCAGCTTTCCTGGCCGACCAAACAAACTCGCTGGCGAAGGAAAGTAAAGGATGAGAAACGACTCTGACTTCACAGGACTGCCATGGCACAGGTATGACCCATCACCACGCACACATACCAGAACTATAGACTGCAGCCTCCATCAGTTACAAATGTCCACCACAACTAAATCGGGATGGGGCATGCGGACTGAATGTGGCGGCGTATTCAGGAAGCTGAAGCAGGAGGATAACATCAAGACCAGCATCTGTTCCTGCACGCATGTTTGCACACCTGTGCTCTCTCTCACATGCACTCAGGTCAGAGTAAAAGGAGCCTCCTACTAAATTCTGCGGCTAAAATAAGGCTACACAGTATTGTAGCTGGTAACTTTGGTTCCCACAGAAATAATTGCTGAGACTACTTTTTCACGTTATAAATTTTATTAAAAAGTAAATATATTATAGGTATTCTATATTTTCCTTTCTAACAGGGTCTCATATAGCCCAGGCTAGCCCCAGACTCACTAAGTAGTCAAGGCTGACCTGGCAGTCCTGATTCTGTCTCCACCTCCAGACATGTGCCACCACATCTGGTTCACTGTGGTGCTGGGGAAGGACCCCGAGCTCTGGGCTCATGCTAGGTCAGCGTTCTGCCTGCTAACTGCTACATCCTTAGCCAAAATATTGCTTGGGAATTTTTGCTTGTTTGATTTTTTTTTAAATATTGTTTAGTGGTTGGTTTGGTTTCTTTTTAATTTTTTTTTATTAGTAGGTGAGTGTGTGTGATGTGTGTGCATAAGTGTGGGCACATGTGTGGAGGTCAGGGGGCAATACAGGGAATGTCTGTCTGGCTTCATCCGGCTTGTCCTCTCACCTGACACCTCCATGATACACTGAGACTAGGAGCGGGTCTCGAGCCTGGTCCTTGACCTACAGATGTGGACTTTACCCACTAATGTTGCTTCTCCAGTTCAGGATCCAGTACAGGATACCGTATTGCATCTAATCGTGTGTCGTCGGTCTCCTCAAGGCAGGACAGCTTTCAGTTTTCTTTATCTTCATGTCCTTGGTAAGTCAGTTCTTTTCTTGACCGTCCCTCAATTTGAGTTTTGGTTTCTCAGAATTAGACAGCTGATACTTTCTTCACTGCATTATATTAGGAATAATCAACACGAGTTATTATCAGTGGAGGGAACTTCGACCATTTAACTAAAATTGTATTTGTCTTGCTATTTCTCTTTCCATGCTACTCTGCCTTCTCATTTCAGTTATATGACAGCGTCTGGCCAAGTTCCTTAGAAATGTGTTGCCAAAACCATCCAACGCTGAATGGAAGAGGAATTACAACTTTACATCCCAGCAGGACAGATGATGGCAGCAGGCCAGGATGCTTGTGGAAAGACAGCAAAATCGGGGCAGTGGTACTGGGAATGGTGACACGTGCACTCTGGAGGCTGAAGCAGGAGTACTATGAATGTGAGGCTATCCTGGGTAAAGGAGTGAGACTGTCTTAAAAAACAAACCTGCAGGTTAAGGGTGGCTAGCACTGAGCCTTAGGATCTGAGTTCAAGCCCCAGAACCTGCATGGTGGAAGGAGAGAACCAACTCCCACAGGTTGTCCTCAGACCCACCCATGTCCCACCCCATACGTGCACTGGGGTACATTCGTAAGCACACACAGAGAACCACACACACATGAAATAAATACAAATTAAAATTCTAGAAAGAGCTGGGCAGTGATAGTACATACCTTTAATCGAAGCACTTGGGAGGCAGAGGCGGGAGGATCTCTTGAGTTCAAGGCCAGCCTGGTCTACAGAGCAAGTTCCAGGACAGCCAAGGCTACACAGAGAAACCCTGTCTTGGGGTTGGGAGATTCCAGAAAGAAAGCTCTACCCAGAGCCCTGGCCAAGATGATGCAGTAGAAAGACAAGAAGCCTAAGCTGTCACCTAGGAGTTTTGATTTGGTCTCTGCTCATCGCAGAAGATGGAAATGTTGAATAGAGTTTCTAGGGAGAGGATTAAAGTCAATGGGAAACTGGAGATCTCAGGAATGTTCTCACTGAAGGCTGGGAGAATAAAATCACAGCTGTTTCCGAGAGCAGTTCTCTAAAAGGTACTGAACACCTTACCAAAAGATGCTTCAGAAGAATCCTGGCATCTGACAAGGAGACTGTGACTTTTACTATTTCCAGATCAGTCAAGATGAAGCTGGGTGAGCATCTGAGGACTATATGGCCTTTGTTCTTTAATAAAATGCAAGTATGCCAGAGAAAGAAACCTAAAAACAGACTTCAATTATCAATGAATCAAAATCATTGTTCTCTAAAAAAAATTCTAGGGAAGAAAATGTCTAATTCATTCAGCCATGCAGGCGAATGCTCAGAACCCAGGCTCCCTCTCTGACCCACTCTCCACTCAGCCAGGGTCACTCTCACTTCCCTGTTTATACCCCAAACCTCATGGATCTGTGTTTTCAGTTTCACCTCCTACGACAGTCCCTCAAGAATCCTGTGTGCCGGGGGCTGGAGAGATGGCTCAGTGGTTAAGAGTACTGACTGCTCTTCCAGAGGACTCGGGTTCAATTCCCAGCACCCACATGGCAGCTCACAACTGTCTGAAGATCCAGTTGCAACTGTCTGAAGATCTAACACCTTTGTACCAATGCACATAAAAAATAAAGTTAAATAAACCATAAAATATTAAAAAAAAAAAAAAAAAAAAGAATCCTGTGTGCCAGAGGGCTGCCGGCCATTCCTGAACTGAAGAAGGACATGTGCTTCTAAGGAGATGGGAGACAATGCAATGTCTTCGTTATGCTGTTTCCTTCTTAAAAAAAATAATTTTTGGTTTATTTATTCTAGGTTATGAGTGTTTTGCATGCACATGTATGCTGGTGCAGGAGGAGATCAGAAGAGGGCATGGGATCCTCTGCAGGGGAATTAGATGGTGGCGAACCATCTCTGACACTTAACTGTCACTGAAGCTGTAGGGCAGCTCACAAACCTCAGTCTCAAGCCTCATGTGTGCTCTTTCCCCTGTGGTTTCTATCAGCCAGCAGTCACTTCTCCTTTCTAACATGGAGGGTCTCCCTGTAGTAGCAAAAAGTGACCACATATGCAGAACCTACACAAAATAAAACTTTATTTAATATGGAAGTAAACCAAATGACCTAGAAACCCATTTCTCTCTGTCTCTCTCCATGAGTCAAAAACATTTTAAATTTCCTTTCTGGCCTCTAGTCGCATTTCGTCATTTTAAAGGTTGCAGCCGCCGGCAGTGATAGGAATCCTCTGGACAGGAATTGTCTCTTGGTTAACAGGTCTTTGTGTCTTTGATCTGAGTCCTAAGAAGCCTTTCCTATCCTTCCCCGTGCCTCCCAGATCTCCCTAGAGCACTATCAGACAGACGGTCCTTTAGTACAGAACACTTCCTAAATTATGTCCCAAAGCAGACGAACAGAACACAGAGTTCCAGTCTTTTAGCTGACACACAGCCTGCTGACTAGCCGCTCTGCCTCTCTCCTGTAGCTCTGGGAAAACACAAAGGGAACTGGGCGCCTATGTCTGACAGCGCTTCTCCCCAGGACCCGAAGAACTGAAGCATTAGAGACATTTCCTCTCTACAAACCCAAACAGAATGCTTTATCTCCTCTGAGCATACACCTGGCGGTCTCCGTTTTCAAAAAGGCAGTGTACACGCTCGGCGACCGCCTTCAGGTCTCGCAGTCACTGAAGGCAATGCACTCTGCCTTGGATTTGCACGCCAAGATGACAACCCAGACTGAAAGGAAGCCCTTCAGGATCATCTTCCCGCACTGCGGCAGACTCTACCAGATCCAGTTCCCAGGTGCGCAGATGTTTTGCGGTATGAGCTCTGGGCGGCTCTTTAATCTTCCTGCACTTCAGTATTTCCATGCTGGAAAGCAAGGATTGTGTTACTGGCCTCCCCTTGAATTCTGACCCTCATTGCTGAGTGAGAATATTTATGTTTCTATACTCTGAGAATTAATTGAGGTTTGGAAAAATCACACTACTATCAGTACAAAGGGTCATTTCTGAAAGAGCCACACAGAAAAGCACAGGAGGGACCCTCAAAGAATCACTCTGACACCCCAGTCCACAAACCTCAGGCCTAAAGCAGAGCGAGGCAGGCCCTGCAGATGCTCAAGTCATTGCTCATCAGGCTCTCAGGACAAACACCCCACTTCAGACCTGTAACCCTTAGCAGTATGCTGCTATTACCTCAGGGCTGAACTTCAGCACTCCCTTCTTTCTCCCCAGGCTGGCTTCATACTCATGGGAATCCTCCTGCCTCAGCTCAAGTACAAGTATTTAATGGCATAAGCTGTGCTATTAAAATATTTATTCAATGCGAATCAAAACAAAGTCTTCCCTAGAAAAGTTGCTTGTAAAAGGTCTCCGTGGGTCAGGCGGTGGTGGCACACACCTTTAATCCCAGCACTTGGAAGATCTCTAAGTTCAAGGCCAACCTGGTCCACAGAGTGAGTTCCAAGACAGCCTGGGCTACACAGAGAAACCCTGTCTCGAAACAAAACAAAACAAAAATCTGGAAAGTCACAAAGAAAGATACCTGGCATCAGTCTGTGTGTGTGTGGGCACGTATGCATGCCCATCTGGACTCACACGAGACACTATTTAAATTTCATTTAGTTACTGGCACATTTCTGGACATAAACACCCAAGGAGCACATCTAGATGGAATACGAAAATGCAAAAATAACAGTCACAGGGACTATAGTCCAGCTACTTGGGAGGCTGAGGGGAAACATCACTTGAGTCCATGAATTTAATACCAGCCTGGACAATACAACAGACCCTATCTGAAAACATAAACAAATAAAAATAAATTAAAACTCTACTTGGAAACTTGAAAAGCCTTTCTAATTATCACTCTCCACTCACCTCGCTTTCATCTAAGGCTGTTAATGAGGTTTCCAGCACTGTCTGGGCTCCCCACAGACTGAGTTTCTCCTCTGTCTCAATAAA
Source organism: Microtus pennsylvanicus (assembly GCF_037038515.1). Classification (NCBI taxonomy): domain Eukaryota; kingdom Metazoa; phylum Chordata; class Mammalia; order Rodentia; family Cricetidae; genus Microtus; species Microtus pennsylvanicus. The sequence continues at coordinate 54,951,535 of NC_134591.1, read as the reverse complement.
CATCCATCTTGGGTACCAACTTGATGCTAAATTCTAGTTTTTTGGCTGTACCAAGCTTAAGTCCCTAAGAACACATCCAGTGACCACTAGTCCACTCAATATTCCATCTGATGTACATCACCACGATCTATCTACATTATGAATCTCTTTTTAAAAAAAAAAAACTCTACTAACCAGGTGGTGGTGGCACACACATTTAATTCCAGCTCTTAGGAGGCAGAGACAGGTGTACTCTGAGTTCAAGGTCAGCCTGGTGTACAGAGTGAGTAACAAGACAGCCAGGTCTTGAAAAAAAAACAACCCAAACCTCTACTCATGGGGAAGGAGAGTGCACTGTGCCACAAAATCTGTATGGAGCCAGATGACAACTTTTAGAAGTCAGCTCTCTCCTACCACATGCTGGGGCCAGGGATCAAACTCAGGTCCTCAAACTTAGCAACAAGCACCATTGCTGAACCATCTCAATGGCCCTGTCGTTTGTTCTCTGAGACAGGATCTCATGTAGTCCTGGCCTCAAACTCACTATATTGCTGGGAATGACTTGAATTTCTGGTCTTTCTGCTTCTGCTTCCCAAGTGCTGTTACAGTTTGTATACTGCCTAGTCAGGCTTCACATTATGAATCTTGAGGTGCACTTTAGATCCTGATTAAAATTTAGCATACTCCCGTAAGGGATGACTGAGAGCATTCATTCCCTGTGACTGAATCCTACAGCCCTTGCCTCATCTAAAGAGGAAAATCCAACATGTAAAGCAGAGAACTATGCTCAGTAACAGATCTACAGGTCTTGGGCACAGTTCCTGAACTGTTAAATATATCTACTTTATATTACTTACAGGGAAGATATAACAAGAGGATCAAGGGACTCGAGAGATGGCACACAGTTAAGATGTACTGCTCTAGAGAAGATGAGTTCTGGTCTCAGCACCACATGGCAGCTCACAACCACCTAGAACTCCAGCTCTGGGCAATCTGATGCCTTCTTGCTCCCACGGGTATCCCATATAGGAAGCATTCACACAAACAATTATTACACATAAATTGAAAATAATTTTTTTAATTTCCAGAGTATAAAATCTAGGAGTTGGAGAGATGGAGCTCTGGCTGGTCTTCCAGAGGACCTAGCCTTGATTCTCAGTACCCACATGGTGGCTCAGAGCCACCTGTTACTCCAGTCCTAGGGTATCCAATGCCCTCTTCTGCTCTCCAAAGGTTACCAGACAAGCAAGTGATAGACAAAGATGCATGCAGATAAAACACCCATACATATAAAATCATAAGAATAATTTTAATTTTTTTAGAGAGTATAAAGCCACAGCAATGGTAGCGCATGCCTGTAATCCCAGCATTCAGGAGGCAGAGGCATCGGATCTCTGAGTTTGAGGCCAGGCTGGTCTACAAAGGGAACTCCAGGACAGCCAGATCTACACAGAGAAACCCTCTCTTGAAAAATCATAAAGGGAGGGAGAGGGAGGGAGGGAGGGAGAAAGGGAGGGAGGGAGAGAGAGAGAGAGAGAGAGAGAGAGAGAGAGAGAGAGAGAGAATGTAGTAGCACATACCCACAACCCCAACATTGAGGAGCAGGAGGAAGATGAGGAATAGGAATTCAGTATCATTCTCTTGGCTCTCCAGTTACACACTCAGTTTGAAGTGCTCCTTGAGACCTTCTCTTCAAAAAGACATTTTGTTTACATATTTATAAATTATATTCTGTGAAAGCACTGAAAAGTATCTCTAGGGGTTGGAGAGCTGGCTGAAAGGTTAAGCGCTCTTGCTCTAGCAGAGGACCCAAGTTCAGTTCCCAGCACCCAAATGGTGGCTCACAGTCATCTATTATTCCAGTTCCAGGGGATCCTATGCCCTCCCCTGGCCTCTACAATACATATATGTAAACAAACATACATAAAATAAACACACATTTATGCATTACATAAAAGAAAAATTACATACATAAAATAAATCCTTTTTAAAATAGTATTTCTATTTGAGAAGCTGTACAAAAGGACTGTGAGTTCGGGGCCAACCTGGGCTACACTGGGAGGAAACCCTATTTCAAAAAAACAAAACAACAGCAACAAGAAGCATCCCCTCCTTTCACTGGCTAGAAAATGCGCTCTAGTTGTAGCAGAGCACAACAGTGAGCAAAGGCAGAAAGCAGAACTGGGTGGAACTCTGCACAGTCAACAGAACATGAATATTTTATCGCATATTTGCACTTAAAAGTAAAAAAATCAAAGATCAGTCTTCTTCAATTGGGACCAAGAGGAAATGTTATGAACATCCAAAATTAAACAGTCTAAAATTAAACACAGCTCAAAAAGATCAAAAATATTCTATGTTTTTCATATATTAATAATCCTCAAGGATAAAGGAAATTTAATCCTCATGTTCTAATCACAAACATACAATTCTGAATGTGCCTGTATGCACCCAAGAACCAGAAGAGGCCACAGTGGGAGGAATACACGGGTCTCAGAGAACCACCAGCAAAGGACCTACAGCCTCCCCTTCCCTATACACAGAACCCACTTGTGCCTCCTACACAGCACCGAATGGAGCCTGCTAGAATCAGAGGGTCTAAGAAATTCACCTTTCAGCCCAGCACTGTGCGCCAGCCAAGTCACTCCACAGCTAGTGCTTTCTCGAGCTTGGTCAGGGTCCCTCTTCGCAGCGGGCAGGAGTCAGGGCACGGACTCATGAGTAACTAACTGGTCGATGGGTTCAAAATAACTGTCAACTATTCAGCTCTAAACAAGCCATCTGTATCAAACCCCACAAAGCTCAGGGGACACTGACGGAGCAGGGCTGAAGGACAGGGCTGATAGGCATGGTTCAGGTTAAGAACATTGCTGCTCTTTCAGAGGACCCAGGTTCGATTTCCAGCACCCATGTGGTAGGTGGCTCACAACTATCTGTAACTCCAGTTCCAAGAGATCTAATTCCTTCTGGCCTCCACAGACACTGCATGCATGTGGTGTGCAGACATACACTCACATAAAAGGAAAACGAGAAACAGAGAGAGAAGGAAGAACCGGATGGCGCAGAAGGCTGCAATGCTGTCTTCTGAGCATGACGACATGGCTGCTGCGCTCACGGCCTCACAGAACCTGTGGTCACCTACACATGCAGTCAAAATTCCAGTGTGGATGGAGGAGAAACTCATGAAGTTCCGACCCTAGCTGAGGTGATATTTGCAAGTGATGGCGGCTGAGGGAGGGAAGTAATTTGGGGTTGTGGCCACTGGAAGGATGCCCTTGCGGGCAGCACTAAATGGACACAGCAAGCTATTTAAAAAAGGGGGGGGGGGCGTGAATGTGGAAGGTCAGCGCTGGAAGGACCCAGGGGAGCGGGAGATGAGAATGTGGTAGAGTTCTGAGACAGACTAGCTCAGAAACAAACAAAACGGTGAAGAGCACCTGGCGACGACACAAAGGTTGCCCTCTGTCGCCACATGCATGTGCACATGTGCACAGGCGCCCACACATACACAAGCACACACACAAAAGATGTGCTATTTGGAGCTAGGAGTGTAGCTAAATGGTTAAAAACTGTCCTAGCATGCCCTAGGTTTAATTCTTAACACCACAAGAAAAAAAAAGTACCATTTTAATGAACTATTTTGTAATAAACAAAAGGTCTACCACATTGTGAGCGATTTACAGGGCAGTGTAAAACAAAGAACTCTGAGCGGCCCTTAGATAACACAGCTACGCATAAATAACCATTGCTGAGATACAGCCACTACAGAGAGCATCCCGTCTCCAACCCCACAACCCCTCAATTACTCAAAACTTAACAGAAGTTAAAATGATTAGCCAGGTGTGGAGGCTCGTGCCTCTAACGCCAGTGCTCCAGAGGCTGGAGCTGACTGCTACCAGTGTGAAGCCTGACTGGGCTACAGAGGAAGCTCCCATCTCAAGAAAACAACCAAACAAACTACTAAGAAAAATTACGTAAAGGGTGTTTGACAGGGACTAGGTCTGATAGATGAGGGATGATTCTGAAAAGGTCTGAACAAAGAAACGCAACACGCTGGATGCATACAAAATCACGGGAGGCTCAAACCCAAGAGTCCTGGAATACACTCCTGTCTACAATGCTTCCCAAATAGCCACGAACAGACTTGACCTTGGATACCCTGCAAACTCTTCCTGACTTGGGGCTTGATCACACTCCCAGGCCCCCAACTCCTGAATCCTGCACCACACGAGGCTCATTCTTTCTGCCTCAACTGGAACATCTCCACTCAGGCTTCACCAACCCAGAACTGCAAAACACAAGGTCTGGAATGGTTCTTAGCATAGTGTGGCTCCATCTCACTGAAGCCCTAGGCAATCAAGTCTCCGAGGTGCAGGGCTCAGGACTAGAATTCAGACCACTTGAATTCCTTCAGAGGCTCTTCCCAATCACTATGCACACTGCTCACAGATCAGTGTTCCTAACAGACTGCTCTGACCCTGTCCTCATCTCCCAGAGCAGAAGACTATGATCCAGCCCTACTGAAGTCTCTTCACTACCCCACTGACACTCTTCCGCCAGTCTTAGCCTTCTTTTGGGTTACTTCCTGTTATATACCTTTCCATTTTTCTTTTCTTCTTTTTTTGAAAGAAGGTTTCTCTGTAACATTTTCCTATTTTTCAAACCTTAATCTTCTTTTTAATTTTTTTTTCGAGACAGGGTTTCTCTGTAGCTTTGGAGCCTGTCCTGGAACTAGCTCTTATAGACCGACAAGGTCTCACTATGTAGCCCTGGCTGGGCTGGAACTTCCTATGTATATCAGGTTGACCTCCAACTTACAGCAGTTCTCAGGCCTCGATTTCTCATGCCTCGATTTGCCAAGATCAAAGATTACAATGTATGCCACCTTGCCCAACTTCAGGCTCTTCTTTAAAATTCATATTTTCTTACGCATTTTTATTTTTTGAATTTGTGTGTGCATGTGTGTATGTGTAAGTACAGAAATGCACGCAGAGGCCAGAGAGGTCAACGTCAGGCGTCCTCCTCAACTGCTCTCCACCTTATGTTTTGAGACGGGGTTTCTCACTGAATCCAGCACTCACCAGTAGACTGAACTAGCTTGCCAGTGAGCTCTGGGGATCCTCCAGTCTTACAGCCCCCCATGCTAGGGTTGGCGTCTTCACAGGAGTCCTGGGGATCTGAACTCGGGTCCGTGAGTAGCAGACACTTCGCTGACTGAGCCGCCTCCCCAGCCTCGGCCCTTCTTTAGAGACTCTCCCTGACCTTCAGTGATTTCCCAAGAATTCTATAACATGTAATAGTTTACCATGAGATCCAGCACTTGTAGTCTATTCTCCTGAACCCGCCCACTTACAAACGCTCTGGAAATTGCCCTGTCCACTTATTAGCTCTGCCTTAGGTCATGTCTACCCAGACTATCATTCTCCAATATAAGGAGTATGGCCTTATCGGCACACACAAAAAATAATGGCGGCCATATTTTTTCACTATTACCATATTTTTTTAACACTAAGTTGTATCAAATGCTTCATATATTCTACTTCATATTCATCCCAATGCTGTTATTGCTATTCTTCCTATTTTACAGAAGAAGAAAATGCATCTTTATTCAAGTCAACCCAAAGTTGGGGAAACTCAGGCTGAGATTCAAACTAAATTCTGTCCCCCGCCCAAAGCCGGCACAAAACGGGCTGCAAACGACACGAGTTGCTGCGTTACCTACCACTTTAGCATATGCTAGTCTTAGCATCGACAAGCGAAACAATGAGGGCAGAAGCACACCAGGAGCCTTAGGAGGTGGACTGGGGTAAAGAACCACCCTTTTTGATTAGTGCCCACCGGTTTAGGTTCGGTGACTGACTGTGTAAGTTGCTGAACCTTTAAACACACCTAATGGCTTTTGTAATCCTTCCTTCCCCCAAGATGTCATCTACTCTCCAGCACGAACGCTTCCACGAGAGATGAGTACGACATCCCTTCTGCATGTCCTATCTCAAAGAGGACAAAAGGGTCAAGAAAAAAATCCTCAGCTCCAGGCGACATTTACCACAATTGTTGACCTTTTTCAGAGCTGGCCACCCTGGCTCGCCAGTGTCACACTCAAACGTCTCAATCACTGCAGCCTTGTGACTGGGGGAAATGGCATTTCCTCCACTTTACCAAGAAAGTAATGTTCAAATAAAGGGCACTGCTAATCTGAAGTGGCGCGGCCCCAATGGCTGCCTCTGACTGCGATCCGGGTCGCCTGCCTAGGCTGCTGCCCACTCACAGGTGGCATCTGATTTATCTTGGTCTCACCGGGCTAGAATTAAGATTATGGCAAAAGTTCCGGAATAATTTTCATTTCTTGAAATTCGTCAGGTACATGTCAACCTTACACGTGCAAATACCTCTCCTCCGCTTATTTGCAATGTGCTACGCACAAAGCCACTTCACTTTCCCAAGCCCCAACATTTTTATCCATAAACAAAACTATTGGTAATATCTATGAAACAGTAATGGCCTGAAAAGTGATCACAAGATACAGTCGGCACTGTCTGCCATTGGATGGGTTTCTAGCAGGTGTGGGTTCTTTTCATCCGCATCCCCACAAGCCCCGGGGTTCACCCACTGCAGCCACGCGACAGGGTGTCGATGAGTCCAGAGGCCCGCACGCGACCTCCAGGGTTCCCAGGCCCTGGGCCAAGCACGCTGCCATACCTGCATGGAGTCTGCGCTGACGATCTCGCCGCCGAGCCTCTGGCCTAGCTGCACAGCCAGGGTGGACTTGCCAGTGCCAGTGGCCCCGAGAATCACTACAAGTGGCAACGTTCGCTGCAGGCCCCGGAATCCTGAGCTCACAGGAACTGCTCGTGCAGCCGCAGCCGCCGCCATCTTGAAGAGAACTGCGCGTGCTCCGAAGCAGCTGTCCCCATGGCAACAGTCAGTGCGCCGGCGCGGATCTCCGGCTCTGAAGGGAGGGTGCAAAGGAGGAGGAAACTGCCGGACAAAGGTACCAAGCTTGGAAGGCTTATGACGTAACTGCCTTCGACTAGCTGGGATCAGCCCAAAGACTTGCTTTCTCAAAAAAGAGATGGTAACCCAGCTAAAATATTTCTGTCTATACTGCGTCCAGACACCCAATTCACTTTCTTAATAGCATTAATTCCAGTATAAAACTGCAGAACTGGCCTCGGGTTTATTGTCTCAGTTCTACTGTAGGCTGTTAGTTTCACAAAAACAAGGGGCAAATTCTGACTAGGTCATTGCCGTATCTTCCGAGCCTAGCACAGACACCAATAACGACTAAATGGACAGAGAAAAACAGCTTGCCTACTTCTGTTGGAGCTATTAAGCTCAGAGACTGGCATTCTTCAAAGTCAGATCTGTCCAGTTGTCAGGCAAGGGCTTGGCTCTAATATTGTCATTCCACAGTCATTGAGACACAATCAGAAAGCAGGACACAACTTTCCCTCGGCGTAGCCAGCGCCGGCAAGAGATAGGCTGAGAACAAAGGAACAAGCAAGCGAACAACCCACAAAATAGAAGAAGTCGGGTGGGGGGAGGGGGGCAGGATAAAGCAGATTTAAGTGAGGGAAAGAAAAATTACAGCCAAAAATGAACAAAATTCAAAAGATTTCACACACCCCTTTAAGAAACAGCCTCAGGGGAGTCCAGAGGAATGGCACAGCAGGTAAAGGTGCCGGCTGCTAACTCTGATGACCTGAGTTCGATTCCCAGGATCCACATGGTGGAAGGAGAGAACTGATGCTGACCTCTGTGTACATACACAGACAGACAGACAGACAGACAGACAGACAGACAGACAGACAAAATGAAGTTTAAAATGAACAAAGAACGCCTGTGGAACCAGATGAACCTGGATGCAAATCTCAGCTCTCAGACTCATCCGCTGTGCGACCTTCCGCTAACATCACTCTTTTCCCTCTTGGTCTGGAACTTGAACCCAGGCCCCCTGGATGCTCACCATGCACTCTAGCACGGCATGTACCCCCAGTCCCTTACTTCACCTCCTAACCTCAACGATTTCTCTTTCAGTTCCTCTGAGGATTGCCATAAGGGAAAAGTGAGATAATGTCTGGAAAGTGCCTGCTGCAAATGCCCCGCACAGCACGGCCACCATTTGTTGAACAGTTTGTATTATATATCATTGTACAACCCCATCTGCCTCCCTACATAAGTAAGAGCAAAAGCCTGAGGGCAGAGAATGTTCCAGTAATGTGTGAAGACCCTTAAGGACCCCTTCTGCCAACCTCTATCTAGTCAGGCAGTTTAGGGGGTCTGAGGATGCAGGTTAATGGTAGAGCATCTGCCTAGTAAGCATGAGGCTCTGGGTTCAGTCAGCACTTGGGATGGGAAGGGAGACATGAACACTTTTTCTCTGAGGCTGCCTCTGTCTAGCTCCCAGGTAAAGCCAGAATTCATTGTGTCAAAATAGTGTTCCTGCCCCTCCCCCCCGATCCACAGCATGTGACTGGCCTGTCTAGAGTGACTGCCATTATATTTTCCAGTCACTTGAATTTCTTCAGGCAAAATGACCACTCTTACAAACCTAAGCTAAACCGTGTAGCGACATATATTGTTTTAGAGAACTCCTATTACTAGCTCTGGGTCCCTAGTACCTCCTTTACTCAATCCAGGCTATTTTGATGAAAAGCCTTGTTCTCTCTAATTTGTGGTACCCGCCTGGGGCTGAGTTTAAAATGGAGATGTGTGGCCACATATTGGCAGACACTCTCACATGACGGTTGTTAACTGTAGAGCCTTTGCCTGGAGACTTTCAGAGGGTATGGTTACCATGACAACCACCAGAAAGATGGCAGGGCAGAGGGATGATGCACATAAAGAGAAAGGGGAGGCTGGTTTCACGATGACAGCCAGATGACGACAGGCTACGTTCACTCACAGACTGGCTCGCGCTGTCCAAGTCACGACCAGGTGACTGTTACTAGAGAAAGAGATAAACAGGAGGGTGGAATTTACCACCAAGAGACCAGAAGAGGAAGAGGCTGGTTACCAAGGCAACTGGAGAGAAAGGAATGAAAAAAAAAAATAGGGCTTCACCACAGCAGCAGAAAATTGCTTCTAGCCAAGCAACACAGGGCTGTTGCTATGGAAACAAGGAGAACAGGGATCCTGTAGACCATGGGGAGAATTATCACTGAAATGCTGAGCAGCAGAGACTCCTAAATCAGAATGGAGCCTGTGGTCCAAAACAAATGAGGAGAAGCGAGAAAAGGCACAGCGCCGTCTCCATTCATTGCATTTCCACTGGTCCTACTGAAAGAAAACAAGGGCATTAGCCACCCCCCTCCTCACACACACACACACACACACACTCACACACGCTTCTTTTATTTGTGGTTCTACTGTAGTGATCTTCTGAACTCTGAATTATACTAAAAACAGTTCCTGAAAGATATCCTGTAATTCGAAATTCTAATCACAGGCATTGAATTCAAGGGAAAATAGGAAATGGAAGTCTATAACCAGGAGTTGATAAGTGCTTCTGAGACAGCAACAGCATAAAGCCTTTGAACAGGAAGCACTGCCAGGGTAATGAGGAAATAAAAGAAGGCACACGGGGAGTTGGAAGAGCTATTTGTACTCATTCCCAGGTACAGAGCTTGACCCTCTCTTCCATGGGACCAGAGGAGAAGAAACTCACTCTGTTCTGAAAGGAAGTTCAAGAGAAAAGAATATGTATGTCACTTAACGTGTATGTTCATAGCCCGGGCTGAAAGGACGCTGCAGAAACCCACCTCTAACATACTTCATGTTTCATGTCAGACTACTGCAAACAAAGGAATCCTAGAGGGGTTTTGTTTGCTTGCTTGCTTGCTTGCGTGGGTGCTGGAGAACAAACCCAGTGGGTTCATGTTTTCTAGGAAGGCACTCTACCACCAGCCTAAACCCTTAGCTAAAAAAATCTTATTTCTGTTTGCTTATTTCTGAAGCAGATTCTCCTTACCTAGCCCAGGATGACCCTCCACCATCCTCCTACCTCTGCCCCCCGAGCACTGGCATTAGAAATATGAGCACCATGGCAGGCTCTCAGAAATCTTAGTTTTAAATCGCCGGTGGTGGCATATGCCTATAATCCCAGTGCTTGGAAGTCTGAAACCAAAGAATTGTCACCAGTTTGAGGTCAGCCTGGACTCATAGCAAGTACATGGTCTGGGTACTCATCTCTATCCTTCCCCCCCCAAAAAAGAAATCTTAGTTTTAAAGGCAAAAATGCCAAAATAGGTTGAGTTAGGAAAAGTATGTTAGAAACATAAGAATTAGGTTCTAGGGATTGGAGAGGTGGCTCAGCGGTTAGGAGCACTGGCTGCTCTTCCAGAGGGCCCTGGTTCAATTTCCAGCACCCACATAGCAGCTCACAACTGTCTGTAACTCCAGTTCCAGGGGATCCAACAGACATACACAGTCAGGCAAAACACCAATACCCATAAAAATAAATAAATAATGAAAAGAATTTTTAAAAAAGAATTCGGTTCTAGGAACATCCAGGCTACTTGGAGAGTAGTGATTCCTTCCTATCCTTCTCAAATACCAAGGACAGGCACCTAATTTTCACAGCGTGTGTGTGTTTCCCTAGGGGGAAGTATATTATTAGGTTGGATCTCTCTGTACCGTTCTCACCTTCTTTAAAAAAAAAAAGCAAAAAGAAAAACAAATGTAGGCGAGAGGGCATAGCCCCCACCAGAGACAGACACCAGGATGAAACATGCTCAGAGATGATGTCATGAGTGTTCTTGCATTGTCTCCAATTCTGTTAGAGTTTGGATGTGCGTGGGGGGGTGGGGGGTGCATGTACATACTCGTGTGTGCAGTGCACAAGAATGTCTGCAGAGGTCAAAGGTTGACATCAAGTGTCTTCCTTAGTTATGCTCCAACTTGTTTTTTGAGACAGTCTCTCATTGAACCCAAGGCTCACCAGTTTGGCTAGACTGGCTGGCCAGTAAGTCCCGGGAATCCTCCTGTCGCCGTTGGGATTGCAGGCACATACCACTATGCTCAGCTTTTTATGTGGGTGCTGAGAATCTGAACTCAGGTCCTCACGCTTGAGCAGTAAACACCTTCCTGACTGAGCCATCTCCCAGCCCCTAGATAACCTATTGGTTTTTCATTTTTAGGGGGGAAAGGTATAAAGAAGGCGAGCAATAAAGCCAGTAGAGTAGAGGGGTCAATCTAAAGCAGATTGTGTAGAAGATATGAACATTTAAGGTGGGATTCTGGAGGGTACTGTGGCGTGCAGAGCAGAAAGATGAACAGGCTATGGGAAGCCTGAATTGTTGGTCCTCAAGGTAAGAAAGCTGGGTCAAAAACAAACTCACTAGCCGGGTGGTGGTGGCGCACGCCTTTAATCCCAGCACTCGGGAGGCAGAGGCAGGTGGATCTCTGTGAGTTCGAGACCAGCCTGGTCTACAAGAGCTAGTTCCAGGACAGGCTCCAAAACCACAGAGAAACCCTGTCTCGAAAAACCAAAAAAAAACCAAACTCACTGGGCACAGATGACACACACCTGTAATCCCAGCTCTTGGGAGGTAGAAACAGGCAACTCTCTGAGTTCAGGCCAGCCAGGATGGCATAAAAAAAAAGGGAAACGTATTAACTTTTTTGGGTACAACCCAAGATACCCTTGCAGGAAAACTCAGTCTTATTTTTTTGTTTGTTTTTGTTTTGTTTTTTTACTTTATCATGACTCAATCATCTAAAAACTCAGTCTTATATATACCAAAGAAAAGAACTTCTTCTGGGAAGTATTTCATAATAAATTCACATTTAATTAATTCCTAGAGCTTCCGTAAGAGATTACCACAAACCGGGTAGCTTAAAACGAGAGAAATTAATTTTCTTACAGTTCTAGAGGCCAAATATCGGATATCAAGTTGTCTGAAAGTCGTGCCCCTGGATTCTCTCTCTTTGCTTTGGGTAGTTGCCAGCAGCACCTCATTCATGTTCCTTGGTTTATGGCCATATAACCCCGATCTCTGTCTCTTTTTACTTGGGCTATTTCTCCTCTTTCTTTTTTCTTCCATTCTTTTCTTTTCTTTTTCTTTTTTGTTCTGTTTTTGTTTTTCAAGACGGGTGTGTGTGTGTGTGTGTGTGTGTAACCCTGACTGTCCTGGAACTTGCTCTGTAGACCAGGCTGACCTCGAACTCACAGAGATCTGTCTGCCTCTGCCTCCCCAGTGCTGGAATTAAAGGTGTGCACCACCACCACCACGACCTGGCTCACCTCTTTCTATCTGTCTGAAGTGCCTTCTCCTTGAGATAACAGTTACTGAAGTGAGGACCACTCCAATCCAGTATGTCTGACTCTTAACTTGATAACACCTGCAACTATCCTATTGCTAAACGAGGTGACACTCACAGGTTCTGTTTGGTCCATATGGATTAAGTAATCACAGTGTGTTATATTGTGTTCTGAGTCGCTGTTGGCACTGGTGATTGGCCAGCTGAGATTTGGAACATCATAATTGCTCAATATGAGTGAGGGAAGAAGAAAGGAATACTCCCTTTGTTCTTGAGTTTGTGTTGTACTAAAAGCTGTGTCGTAGTATTTACTCCAGAGCACACCAGAATATTCTCAGAGACAACCTGTTCAGCTTTGTAGGAAATCTGTACAGTTAGGATGGTGGAGAGTCAAAAGGACCCGTCAGAGGAGCTCGCCCATCCTCATCTCGTGGGTGTTTCAAACTCTCTCTCTACTTGACAACCTTCTCTCTCTCTTGGATGACATTCTGGGTCTTACACGTCTTTATATCTTTGTGAGTTTCAAGCTTGTGTCTTCTGTTGAAATCCTTTTAAATTTTGTAGTATGTTTTATTTTTTTCATTGCATATGTATGCACGTGGGTGCTGTGTGTGTGTGTGTGTGTGTGTGTCTGTGTAAGGCAGAGGACAGCTTGCTTGCAGGAAGAGTTGGTTCTCTCCATCCATGTTGTGGGTCCAAGGGATAAAACTCAAGTCATCAAGTCTGGTAGTAAGCATCTTTACCGGCTGAGCCACATCACCATTGAGATCATTTTTGGATTTTGGTTTGTCTTTTGAGACTTGGTCTTACTATGTAGCTCTGACTCATGTACTCACACTCACGGTAACCCAACTGCCTCAGCCTCAAGCCCTTTCTAAGGCTATTTCCAGCTTTCTGTTGGGAGCTTCACTTTGGATGACCCCATCATGTCAGTCTTATTGTGCTCCAAACCACAATCAATTTTCAGTTTCTTTCTTTGACTTTCCTATCTCTGTGAGTGTGCGTGTTCATTGCTTAGGACAGAGGATTCTGTGAGTGTGCGTGTCCATTGCTCAGGACAGAAAACTATGTGTGTATGTGTGTGTATATACATTGCTTAGGACAGAGGTCTGTGTATGTGTGTGTGCCCATTGCTTAGGACAGAGATTTGTGTGTGTGTGTGTGTGTGTGTGTGTGTGTGTGTGTGTGTTCATTGCTTATGACAAAGGTCTATGTTGAATGTGTGTGTATTGCTTAGGATAGAGGTCTGTGTGTGTGTGTATACATATATATATATACATATATCCAATGCTTAAGACAGAGATGTGTGTGTGTGAATGTGTGTGTCCATTGCTTAGGACAAAGCTGAGGACTTTGTTGTGTGTGCTAGGCAAATGCTCCTACTGAGCATTCCTAGCTCTGACTTCCCTTTCAAAGAATTTCAAGAAGATGTTTGCTTCTGACAGGACCCCATCAGAGATCTCCTTGACTCTAATTTGTCAAAATGAGAGCGCTTGGCTGGTAAACGAGACCAGATTGCTCCCCTCTGCCTAGATCTGACACGGACTTCCCAATTTGTTCTCTTGAAGTTATTCCCTGATCCCAGAGCATTTTCTCCTCCGAGTATACTTAAACACACCACCTGTGCAAGGACTTTACTGATGCGATTACCACTGACATTCTCTTCTCTCAGAGTCTGCAACCCTCATCTGTGACCCTGTGACCCAGGCTCCTGAACAGTGTGACTGGCTAGTTTCATGTCAACTTGACATCTCAGAGGAATGAACCTCAATTGAAAAAAATACTGCCATAAGATTGAGCTGTAGTCAAGCCTAGAGAACATTTTTTTTTTTTAGTTAGTGATTGAGGGGGGGCAGCCAGGCCTCTGTGGCTAGTATTACTGTGAGCTGGTGGTCCTGGGTTCTATAAGAAAGCAAGCTGAGCAAGCCAGTAAGCAATATCCTCCATGGCCTCTGCATCAGCTTCTGCCTCCAGGTTCCTGACTGGTTTGAGTTCCTCCCTTGGCTTCCCTCAGTGGTCTGTGACTCATGATATGTGATCCAAATAAACCCTCTCCTCCCCAAGTTGCTTTTGGTTATGGTGTTTCACCACAGCAATGGCCACCCTAACTGAGGCAGCCAGCCAGAAAGCAGGAACCAGGGCTGCATATACTGCAGCATATGTTACTGCACGCTGCATGGCGGATGAGTCTCTGGGTACCTGTACCAATGTTCTTCTAAGTATTATCTCAAGTCCACCAGCTTGCTTGCCTGTTTAGCAGTATGGTGTTGGCTGGTCTTAGGTCAACTTGACACACAAACTAGAAGTATCTGAAAGGAGGGAAACTTAATTGAGAAAATAACTCCATAAAATCCAGCTGTAAGGCATTTTCTTAATTAGTGAGTGATTGAAGGGGAAGGGTCAATCCCTGGACTGGTGGTCCTGGGTTCTATAAGAAAGCAGGCCCATGGGGAGCAAGCTAGTAAGCAGCACCCCTTCATGGCCTCTGGATCAGCTCCTGTCTCTAGGCTCCTGCCCCGTTTGAATCCCTGTCCTGTGTTCCTTCAATGATGACCAGCAATAGGAAGTGTTAAGTCAAATAAACTCTTCCCTCCCCAACTTGCTTTTTGGTCATGGTGTTTTGTTGTAGCAATAGTAACGCTAAGACACAGGACAAATTCCAGACCCTGAACTTCTGTGACAGTCTTAGGGATGGGGAGACGCACAGAAGTTTGAGAACCAGTTGCCTCTGCCAGGCCTGAAAAGGTAAGGCCTGCAATTCCAGCTTCTCAGAAGGCTATAGCAGGAGAATGGCAAGGGACCTACCTGCCTGGGCAATTTGGGTGGACCTATCTCAAAATAAAAGTTTTAAAGAGCACCAGGCATGATTAAACACCCACCTGTAATCCTAGCATACTGGGTGACTGATTCAGGAGGATTACTACAAATTCCAGGCCAATTTGGTCTAATAGTAAGCTCCAGGCTAGTCCAGGTTACCGAGGGAGATCTTGTCTCGAACCAATTAAGAGTCTAACCAGTCTGCTATGTCTGTCCAAAGGCACCACAATGCCCTGTGTCTTACAATGGAGCGTTTAAAACAGGTTTATAGAGATACAGCTTCTGCCTACCATGAACCCTGGATGCTGGGGCCAGTCAGAGTCTCCAGACTTGCTCTCACCTTCCTCGTCTGCCTATCTCAGGCTACCAAACCCTCAGTGCTCCTTCCATGATGATTCAGCATCACATGAGCACACCAGTGTGGGTATTACAGTTTAAGAAATCATTCATGAAAATTTCATGTGTCGAGGGGGTGCATGTTGGTGGGGGGAAGGGGGACAGATAGATACTTTTCCCAGCCAACGGTCAGTTCCCCTCAGACACCATCTACCTTTTTCTTTTTCTTTTCTTTTTCTTTTTTCTTTTTTTGTTTGTTTGAGACAGGGTTTCTCCATACCTTTGGAGCCTGTCCTGGAACTAGCTCTTGTAGTTTGAGCTCTGCCCTCAAACTCAGAGATTCATCTGCCTCTGCCTCCTCCCGAGTGCTGGGTTTAAAGGTGTGTGCCACCGCTCATCCACCCTTTTGTTTTGAGATGGAGTCTCTCACTGGGACTGGGGACTTGATGATAGGCTAGGCTTCCTGGCTATCTACCTGTCTCTACCTCCCCAGCACCGGGATTGCAAACCGACTCCACCATACACGGCTTTTGCTTTTAAATGGGTTCTAAAGACTGAACGCAGAGCCCCACATTTGTGGGGTATATGCTCTACCAGCTGAGCCATCTCCCCAGCGCCTGCTGGAAACATTTCTCATTTTAAAATTCCTTCTGTCCATCACCTTTTCAAATATGACTAATCTGTTGCCTAAATGTGGCTTGTTTTTAAAAAAAATTATGTATCTGGGCGTTTTGTTTGCATGTAGTCTGTGTACCATGGGTATGCATGTCTGATGCCTGTACAGGCCAGGAAGTCTGGAACTGGAGCTACAGACAGCTGTGAGCTGCCAAGTGGGTGCTGGGAATGCAACCCAGGTCCTCTGGAAAAGCAGCCAGTGCTCTTAACCTCTTGAGTCATCTCTAGTTCACTAAATTGGCTCACTAATATTGTTTCGATAATACCAATCATTTACTGAACAGCTACCGTTGTTCACAACAACCCAATTAGGAAGGTGTTATTCTTTGTATCTTTTTAAAATTTTTAATAGTTGGGGAAATTGGAGCCAGGCGAGGTTAGTAACTTGCCAACAATCATACAGCTAGAAAAATGCAGAGCCAATGTTTGGAATTGAAGTCTGTTGGGTCTGAGTGGCCCCTTAGCTTACTGTTGTCAAGTTTAGAGACAACCCAGTATTTGCCAGGCTCCTAGTAGACCCCTGGCCCTGAGCCTAATCGTTTAATAGCACACCTGATTAGAGTCTTTAAGAACATACTTACATTTCCTTGCCAAGAGAATGGTAACATTAATATGGTCGGATCCCTTTGGCAGCGTCATTCTAAATAAACAGACATTAAGGAAAGGCCGCCCACCGAGTTTGCAGTAGCTATGTCCACGGGTAAGGGAACTTTAAACTGACACATTTAGATACTTTCCCCGTGCTAGCCACTCAAACATCCACGATCTGTGGCTATCTTCTCCTTAGAAAAAAAAAACACCTCCAGCAAGCCTGTCACCTTTCAGATCCGTCCCAGACAACAGCCCTCTGCGCAATCAGGATCCCTTTCCTCTTTTAAAGCGAACATTCTGGAACACCTGGATCTCAGGTGCACCTATGACGACTTCAGATCAAATAGGAGAGTCTAAGGCGTCTCAGTTCCCCTGTAACAGCCAACTGGAGCAGGAGTTACGCATGTATGGCATGCACCTTAGCCTCGCTCATATTATTGTCCAAAAAGGATGACCTGTTTTCTACGCTGAATGTAGCTTTTCCATGGCCCCTTAATATGTTCCTGCCAAGGTGGGTGTGCAGTCCTGCAGGTATACCTTTCAGAGGCAAACCTAATTTGTAGGAACCGCTCTCTGAAATCCAGGAATAAACTCTGAGTTATTCACAGACAAAGACAGAGGTAGGAGTTTGCAGAAATGAGCTAGGAAAGAGCTTAAAATACTTCACATTCCAGAAACTCCCTCCCTTCCCCCCCCCCCCCCAGGAGATGGCTTTATTCCCCCTTTCCTTTCTCAGACTGACTTAGAGGAGCTGAAACTTGGGTAGCTCCAGACGGTTCAGTGTGTGAGTTCAGAGAGCAGCTTTACTGCC
Source organism: Microtus pennsylvanicus (assembly GCF_037038515.1). Lineage (NCBI taxonomy): Eukaryota > Metazoa > Chordata > Mammalia > Rodentia > Cricetidae > Microtus > Microtus pennsylvanicus. The sequence goes on along the minus strand of NC_134591.1, from coordinate 54,934,065 downwards.
TCCGAATTGTCCAGTTTGTTTTTCTGTGAAATGGGGCCACCCCCGGCCCCTGCTCTCTAGGTTATCGTAGGGATTGGCAAAGAAGCTAGCATTGCCGCCTTTCCCCTGGATCCTTATTACTCTAGGAAGGCTCAGGGATTCTTTCAAGGAGTGTGTGGGGGTAATCCTTCAAATCAGTCTCTTGACAAATGGGCTCAGAAGAGTATATACCTCAAATGTACCATGCCCTGCGTTCAATTCCTAGCATCATCAAATACACCACAGCAAATAAAGAAGCTATTGGGAGTTTTAAGAAAGATAGTATTTTCCAGGTATGAGAGCATATGCCTTTAATCCTAGCATTCTAGAAGTGGAGGCGCGGGGGAGGGGGGGTTGTGTGTGTGTCAGAAGTTCAAGGTCATTTTTTACTATATAGTGAATTCAAGACCAACCTAGGCTACGTGAGATCCTGTTATCATTCAGAACGCTTGGTGACCCGAGGCCGGTACAGACATACATGCAGGCAAACACCCATACACACAAAACAAAAATAATAAATAAATCTTTGAAAATTGAAAAGAAAAGCTTTCTGAAATATCTTCTGAGGTTCTAGGGGCAGTCGGTCCAGAAAAAGGCAGTCCGATGGGATACTCACTCGACAAAAGATCGGCCCTGCAAACTTGTTTTACTGTATGACTTTGGGCAAGAAAACACACTGGGCCCCAGTACAGTACTGTGCAGTACAGTATGGCAGTGATTGCTGTTGCTTACTTACCAGGCTGTAATAAAGATCACCTTGGAGATTGAGGAGCTAAGAGCTTTTCTGTTCATTTTTGATGCTGCCTGAGATTGAACTCAGGGCCTTGCACATGCCAAGCAGGTGCTCTACTACTATATGTCCCAAGCCCCAGGAGAAGCTCCACAGGCATCCAGGCATCAAGGCAGGCAGTGAGGTCCCAACTGTAAGGTAGGATTAGTGGAGACCCAAGCAGCCTTCTCTCCCACATGGTGTCCATTGCCTTTTGAATAGCAACTGTTCTCTTTTCACAGAAGGCATCTTTGGAGTGAAATTATCCAACCCAGGCCACAGATGCTGCTGCGGGGTGGCAGGCTGCTCTTGGGACATTTGTTTCACTTCATCCCAGAAAGGGCCAGGCACAGTGGCCCCCAAACAGAGGCAGTGGAACAAGCAACTGACTGTGGACTCTCCTGTTCCTTCTTGGCACTTCCCATATCAAACGAGCTGATCAGAATCATGTAAAGGATAACGAGCTCTGGATCTAGGGATAGGCAGTGATCCAGGAGGAAGGGCTATGGACAAATCCTCTCCCCTTGCATTCACAACAATTAATGGGAGAACTCTGCAGAGCCTTAATTTTCCTCTCATTAATTGAGAGAGGAAAAAAATCATTACACCAGAAATTCTCAGAGAATTGTTTTAAAACCATCCTACAGCTAGCTGGGTGGTGGTGACTCATACCTTTGATCCCAGCACTCAGGAGGCAGAGGGAGGCAGATCTCTGTGAGTTTGAGGCCAGTCTGGTCCTCACAGTCAGTTACAGGACAGCCAGGGCTACACAGAAACCCTGAGAAACCGGATGGATGGATGGATGGATGGATGGATGGATGGATGGATGGATAGATGGACGGACGGGCATACAGATAGATAGGGAAATAAAACCATCCTACAAATGGTTTTATGAGGCTAGGTGTGGTGTTGTACACCATTAGTCCCAGTACCTAGGAGGCAGAGGCAGGTAGATGCTCTCTGAGTTCAAGGCCATCCTGGTCTATGTAGGCCAACCAAGGCTATATAATAATAAAACTCTGTCTCAAAAGACCAAAAACAAGCTGAGCATGATAGTGCATGCCTTTAATCTCAGCATGTGGGAAGCAGAGGCAGGCAGATGTCTGAGAATTCTAGGCCAGCGTGGTCTAAGTAGTAAGTTCCAGGACAGCCAGGATTATGTAGAGAGACAGACCCTATCTCAAAATAAAATAAAACAACCCCCCCACACACACACAAAAAAGACAAAAATCAAATAAAACCAGGACTCCGTAAGAACAGTTCCCGTATGAGGCTGTATAACTTAGAAAGAAATTAAAAATCTACAACCTCACTTGAAACCCGCAAAAACCCAGTGAACTCTTTCTACTCATCTCACAGATAAGGCATCGAGGATTCAGATAGACAAAAGTAAAGGCCACAGCCGCGGCAGAGCCAGGGCTTCCAGCCTTGGAACGTACAGCTCAGCACTCTGCAATTCACCAGGGAATTTTGTTTTCACTGAACCCTGAGCCCTGAGCAGACAGGACATTGTTTAGGCATGTCTGAAAGGGCATTCAGGGACCCAGAGTGGAATGACCAGGTTAGCAACGTGGTAGAAAAATGCAGCCACCCAGATGGCTTGTGACTACTCTGAAATAGTTTTCTCCGGTTCGGGAGGACTCAGATGGCATATGCTACCCCCACTCTGACATTTTTGAGAAATCTTTTATTAGAAGATGTCCCAGAAGGCAACAGTTTAAAATCAAGCAATTAATGATTACAACTAAATACAAAATTTCAGGTAAACTTGCCTTTCAAAATAAACCAGACCCTTGCAACAGGAGGTTTTTGTGTTTTTTTTTCTTGTACAAAAACAGTTAACACCACTTTGCAAAAAGCATACAAAAATACAGTATTAAAAAAAAAAAACAACTCGCACAGCACATAACCCAGCAGCAGCTTGTAGAACACAAGCCGTTCAGATGAGTCTTCAGTAGCCTGCTTCCCACTTACCCTTCCAGAGTCCCAGGAGCCCCTTGGTGCCTGAAAGTCCTGCCCCAGCAGGCAGAACGGCTACTTCCAAAGCTTTCTCTGAGGCCAGGAAGCAATGCCAAGCCATCGTGGTGGGCAGATCTGGAAGTGGCAGCTGGTCTTTGAGAGGCACAGGTAGTATTTACCATCTGTCCGCCCCCCACATTGTTCCCCTACTTCCAAACGCAGGGCCAGCAGGAAGGGATTGGCCTTTCTGGGCAGAGTTCCGAAAAGGTTGACTCTTTGTTCAGGCAAAGTTTAGGATCTCTCGAGGACGCCCACATGACCACCGCTAGCTTGGGTCACTTTCCCTATTGAGGGCTGTACCTAGATTCCACCTGGTGCTGCAGAACACAGCTGGAGCAAAACCAGTTGGGGTTGGCTGAGCTCTGCTCCTAGGGCACCTTGACAACCCACATGTACCTTCTGGGGCACCCGATGAATCCCAGCAGCTCCCCCCAGAGTATCTATCAGGCCCAGATTCTGGGAGAAGGAGGTGACCCAGAGAACCAGGATGGTGGCTTCAGAGCCAGCAAACTCCTTGAAGTTGCTTCAGAAGGACAGGTTTACACTGTTCCTGCAGAATTTCGACAAAAATCAAGAACTGACTTGAGAGGCAGGAGGGAAAGAGGAAGTGGTCAGGCACTTCCTCCTGGGCTCTTTGTGTCTGCCTTGAGAGAAGGTTCCAAGCTGGGCTTCAAATGGCCCTGCAGAAAACACACGGGCAAGGAAGATGTTCATGAGCCAGGATGCCAAGGCTTTCCCATGAATCATTTTCACACGTCCTGCAGAAATATTTCTGATCTGTCTGAAAGGGCGCTGTGGTGCCAATTGCATAACAAAGGCATAAACAAACAAACAAACAAACAAAATACCTTGTAAGGATAGGCAGGTCTCTCTCTGAGGAGGCTCAGAGAGCTCTGAGACAAAGACTCTATAGGCCGAGCCCTTTAAATGTTTTCAAAGTCCTAGCATTGAGAGTGGAGGGAAGGGTGTGGCCTAATGTCCTAAAGTATCTTAAAGGTTTCCACTCCTCAGCTACTGTAAAGTGTCTGACAGTGAGGTAATGGTCCATGCTGATCAAGACTGCAAGCTTCTCTTCACCCAGGACAGCTCGCTTGTGTCCTGGAAAACAGGGCCTCAGGGACAGTATCCAGGCCCGGCAGTCCTTGTGTCATCCCCAGAGACACCAGTGGGAGCAGCATCCTTTCCCAGCCTAAAGCTCTAGCACAGTGTGAGATCTCAGGCAGGCTGCAGCCCCTGGCATCGTCCACCACCTGTTGCATAGCATCCATCAGCCTTTCCTCCGGAGCCAGTGAGCTAGGCAGACCCCGAGTCTCTCAGTCAGCCGCCCGCTGAGAAGCCAAAGGCGCCAGAGAAGACAGCACTCCCATGAGTCAGGCAAGAGGGCAAGCTGGGTTTCGAGGTTTCCAAGAATGCAAGCCCTTATTGTGTGTGCACTGGCTGCAATGCATTCTGGGATCGACTGTCCAGCCTGCCCCGCTGTAACCAAAATGTGCAAATTACTAAAAGGGGGAGAGAAGATAGAAAATAAACGTGTGCGTGCATGCGTGCATGTGTGTGTGTGTGTGACAGAGAAGTCAGGCTTTTTGCTGGGTTAGTAGCCACTGAGGTAAGCGATTCTTTTCTGCAGCTGCTGCTGCCGACACCGGAGCTGCCTTTTCTCTGTAGCCATCTTCTTTTCAGCCCCCACCAGAGCTTGCAAGTACTCTAAGGCCTTGCTTAGGATCACGACTTTGGGGGCCTTAGAGCAGCTGGCCAGGGTGGGCACCTGGTCCCTCAGGGCCAGGAACCGCGAACGGAGGTCATTCCTCCTTTTTCGTTCTAAGAAGTTATGGTTCTTCCTCTTGGTCACGTCCTCAGTGTCAGAACTGACAGGTTTTGGGTGGCAGGACTGGGGAGTCTCGCTTTCTACAGGTGGGGGGCTCACAATCTCTTCCTCCTCCTCTTCCTCCTCTTCCTCCTCTTTCCCCTTGGGAGCTTCTACCTCTGGAGCCTCTGGTTCCTGGGGACCCCTCTCTGGAGCCCCCTCCTGAGAGCAACTTTCTGGAGGAAAGCGGGCAGCATAGTTATGCTGTTGCTGGTGGATAGAGATGTGGAAATGTTTCATGCAGGGGTCCAGGGGGTCTGCTCGCACCGTGATGGTGACTGGCTTTCGGATGTCCAGAGATCGCCTCTTCTCCACCGTTACCACATCGATTTCTTCGCCCTCTGTCCAAGAAGAGATAGGAAGAGAAGAAACATATCCCATGAGGAACACATATACACACACCCTACAGCCTCAGTTCGCAATGTCTCGGCTTGTAAGAATAGGTGATGTATCCATGGTTTAGTTATCACCAAACTCAAGTGAGGAGAGAGACCGCCAACTCATTTATTCTAGGAAAATGGCAGAGTGAAGGGGGATATAAACAAGGAAAATAGTCTCCAGTTTCCTTCTGTACAAGGCTTGGATAAGAACAAAAGGCAGACCCCAGCCAACAGCCCCCAGTCTGCACAGGCTCCCTCCTCCCCCACTGAGGGGATGGAAAGAGCCAGTGGCCTAGGACAAAGTTTAGCTATAAAGATCTTCCCCACTAGGGCTCTTTCATGCCCCATCAGAATTGTAAATGAGGGGTCTGTGGGCAGAGTTGCCCTTTGTTCCTGCCCAGCACAGCCTGCGCTTGGGAATTGTTACTTTTCACAAGTTATAAATCCTATTATTCCCCACCTCTCTGTTCTACCATCCTTTCAGCTGAAGACACCGAGGAGGGAGGGCGACAACCGGTTCTCTCCAGCCACAGAGGGGAGGGGAAGGGTCTCCCTCAGGAGCATTTTGTCCCCGGGTTCAATGGGTTTCCAAAGCCATCCATCATGTATAGGTCACCTGCCCCACCCCCACCACTGGACCAGAAGAGGGTTGGATTTATAATCACAGGTCACAAGAGCCTTGGGAACTTCACAAAGGTACAAAAACAACCGTTTCCCAACGAGCTGCACCAGAGGCAGACAGGGAACAGCAGAATGACCCAGATAAAAAGGCCACCATGCCAGGGACTCAGAGACACCAAGAAGTATCTGTACCATTCCCTAGCTGGAGGGTCTGTGAGATGAACCCAATCTGGTCAGGCAATCAGGGAAAGACCTCCCGCTCCCCACATTCTGCAGCCCTCAACACAGAAGGCCACCTTGGAAGCATTCTGGCTGACAACAGAAGAGCTCCGATCTCTGCCTCTTTTGCATATCAGGAGGCTTGAGCCCCTTTGTCAGGAAGGTTTCCATTGTGTGGACAATCGCATTATTTCTCCATTAATAAAACCTGACCATTCAGCCCCCTGGCCTCAAAGCCTGTGATTGGCTAGCTAAGGAGTGTTTGGAATGCTGTTTTCCCCAGCCCCAATCCCTATTGGCTGATCTGTGCCGTCAGTCACACTCCCCACCCCACCCCCTCATTGTTTGCAATCTGTTGCATTTTGTTCTAGGCCATGTGGCCAGAGAGTGAACCAGGAGCCCACAAACAGGTTCAGGTTAAAGGGCAGGTCAGAAAATGATTCAAGTTTCTGTACATCCCAAGCCTTTAATTTTCGTTGTTAAATCTCACAGCACACAGGGCTGTATCTAAGGAAGGTATCACTTAAGACACCATTCTCCTTTGCAGAACATAGTCTCAGATTCCACAAGATAAGGGATGTCCTCAAGCGGGACAACCAAGTCCATCCCTCCTCATTTTCACCAGAAGAAACGGAGGCCCAGATCAGACACGCTCCCTGTCATTTTGATAGCGGTCTGGACCGCAGATAAAGAACTTCAAACTTCCAAGATGATGAGCTTTCTACTCTAACCCCCCCTGGTAGAGCTGCATCTTCATTAGTTTCTTGATCTCAAGACACCCATTCGAGCCGTTAGACAAACACACAAGCTCTTGTTGCAGGTTAAAAATGACTTTATCACAATGGATCGAAGAAAAAGCGACTTTTAATTGTGTTCTTCTCAACCCCCCCCCATAAATGTACAAACAGCTTCCACAGCCAACTCCCCAGTCCCCTACCAAATACCCATGTAAGGTATTTTTATCTCTCCAGTGACTTTTCACTATTAGTGACTGTGCCCAAAGCCTCCCTCTGCACCTGCAATAGCACCCACTCCAGTCCTTCTCAGGAGTAGGGAGAGGGCTAAGAGGCTGGGTGGTCTGACCTCAGCGAAGTCTGCCCTTCATCGGCACGGAGGGAGGCCTGGAGCACCATGACCGTTACCTCAACGGCAGCTCTTCTCCCAGAGGTGGGACAAAGTGGGAATCACTGAACATTTGTTGAATGCAGCCGAGCAGCTGAAGCCCACAGATGTGCTGGGAGGGAGCTTGGACACTAGCTAAATCCAAAGCAACAGGCATGGTGGAGCCTTTCCCAAATAAGCTGCGGGGAATAAATATTCCCTCTAAATATCAGGGGAGACTGGGGTTGAGGAAAAGAAGCTGGATAGACAGCAGGAGGCTGGGGCTCACTCTTCGGATTTCCTGTCTCTAAGCCTCGGTTTTCCTATCCGTTAAGAGGAGCGTTTATTCTTCCCCCACCTGTCTCATAGGTCACTGGTGATGAGGGTGCATAAGTGGTAACCAGTGGAACTGGGATAGGTAACTTAGGGTAACGCAGGCATTCCGAGAGGATGAAGACTTTGATTCTGCACAAAAGGTTCCTTAGTCTTTTCTCCCTTAGGGAAGTGTGAGTTTCCCAGAGAAAGAGGCAGCAACAAAAAAGCTTCAAGCTTGAAGTGACTCTTAAGGGCACCCTTTTAAACCTCCCAAAGACAGAAATCCCCTACAGTTCAACCCCAGTATTGTCCTCTCTAAGCGCCAGCCCTCAGCACGTCGCCCCTGTCCCCTGGGGCTCCAATCACCATCAGAGGGACGCTGGCTCCCTCCCCACTTCTCCAAACTGTTTACCAACACACCCACGTGCCAGACAGACACAGCTGGGGGCTACACCGACAGCTTCAGTCAGAAAATGGGGAGGAGATGGGAAGGTTTAAGACCCAATGCTTGACCTCAGACAGCTGTAGAGCTCTGGCCACCCATGGGATGCCTCCCTCTTAGCTAGCCTGGGGTGGTCCTTACCGGAGTCGCTGGGGCTCTCGGACCCGGAGCAGGCCTGAGTCTTGGGTTCGCCCAGCTGACACGGGGTGGCAGGCGCCGGGTTACTACTGGCTTCCAGACTGGGAGTGCAGTCCGGGGTGGCGGGCGCTTTGGGCGGGTTCCCCCGCGGCGCGCTTGGGGTGAGTCGGTCGCTCACTACTCTCTCCAGCCGTTCCCGAGCAGAGAAGCCGCTCCACATGCAGTCACGGCGGATGATGGAAGCGTAATTCCTGCCCCAAGCTTTCGAATGGCCCCGAGATTCCACCTCGTCTCCGGCACCCCCTCCGGGCCAAGGCTCCCCGGGACTAATCCCAGAGGCTGGGTCCCCGACGCCGGGACCCGAGCCCCAGGGCGGCGACGTGGGGGGCGACGGCACCAGCTCGAATTTCTTCCAGATGTCCTCGCTGGGCGCCGTGGAGCGGTAGAAATCCTCTCCGCAGTCATAGTCGTAGAAATAGTGCTGGTACGAGTCGAAGTCCATGTCCGCTCCCTGCGGGAGGGAAGGGGAGACGTGCTGACTGCGGTGCCGGCCGAGGGAAGAGGCGGCTCCGAGACCCTCGCCGCAGCCGGCTGCGGGGCTCCGGTCCCTCCCCAGGCCCACCGGCTGGCAACCCGCGCCCTGATCCCTGGTCCCGGGGAGCCTGGCCTGGGGTCAGCACGCTCAGGGCAGCTCGCAGCGGGCCGATCAAGCTGCGGGGAGCGAGTTCAAAGCAAACTTTGCCAGCACCGCCCGGAGCGCAGCTCCTGGGGCACAGCAGGGCCGGGCGGGGGCGCGCTGTCTCGAAGGCAGCCTGCAGCCTTGTAGACCGCCCGTCCCACGGGGACCCGCGCCCGGGCCACCCGCAGCCTCACCTCGCTCCCACCGCCCGCCACCTGGAGCGGAGCGGCTCCCCGCCGGCTCGGGGAAGCCCGGCAGCCCGCACACACACACATGCGCGCCACCGAGCGCGCGGCCCCGCACTCACGAGCGCGCCCCCTGCGCGCGCTCCCCCCGCCTCGCTCGCACACGGCAGCCAGGACGCTCCCGGGATCGACGCGGGAGCGCGATCTGCAGGCGCATTGTTTCCCGACTGCTTTATATCTCGTCGCGTGCCCGGGGCTCGGGGACCAGGAGGGGGGGGTGGTCCCTAGGAGACAAGCCCCACCCCCTCCCTCCCCTCTCTCCGCTGGCGACAGGTGGGGCTGGCCCCACCTCCTGGCTGCACTGGTCGTTTCTATTCTATCCCTTGAAGCCCCCTAATAAATTGCACGCTGGGGAGCGCAGAGCAGAAGAGCTGATGCAGCCCCGCAGTCTCCTGGTGGAGGCGTGACTCTTCAGAGAGGCTTCTGCGGTCCCGGCGACCTAACTAAAGCCTCTCTCTCCGCCTACTCAGACCCAGGGCCTAGAGCTGCTCCCCGCCCCACCCTGCTAGCCTACTTCCCAGGGTGCGCCCCAAAGGGTTCAGGTGCGTCCCACCCCTGATAGAGGTGGGGTAGGGCGGGGGGGGGGGGGGCGGGCAGGACACACTGCACCTCCACCGCGCCACCTGGCGGCCCTTGCACTGAACCCGGGTTTTTGAATTAACCCATTGCTTCAGCAACCGTTAGCCCATTTCTTAGCACGGTGACTCAAACCTGAACAGCAAGGGAAGATTCCGGGTTATGAAGCCTGCAGCACAGAACGTCTCTGAGCCTCGGTTTTACGTGTGAGATGAAGGGATGGCCATAACTTCAGAGGGTCGCCTGGGAGAATTTGTTTACTAAAAAGAGCATCTTGGGAAGGGACGTGTGAGAATACCAACAACACCAGCACCAGCTTAGCCTCGGGTGGGTAGTGAGACGACCCTTCCAGGTCATAACTGACACTTGACCCCTCCTTCACTGCCCTGACTCTCAATAATCATCCTCTACACAAAGCTCTCCTAAGAGCTGTTCTAGAGATTGGGGCCTAGGGGTATAGTAACTTCATTCTGGCCTCTGTTTTGCCCTTCTAGCTGTGGGCTCAAGGTACTTGAAGTTTTGCCTGGAAGCCCTGGCCAAGATGATAGCGGTATAATTCCTTTGTGTTATCCTACACAGGCTACCTTCAGAGAAAGGAAGAAGCTATACAGCCTGAGATTTAGGTCCAAGGAACTTAGGATAGCAGCCAACACATCTAGAATCTTTCACCTGGCATCAAGGTCTGGTGTCTGGTTGTCTGCCATCTTTCTCTTCCTCCCACCCTTTTTGTCTGACTAGTCCAAACTCCACGCTGTTGCCATCCCCACAGACTGAAGCCAAAAGTACAAACACTTCCCTTTGTTTTGGGGCAGGGAACAGGAGGTGTGAGATGACCCATGAGTTGGGTGAGAAGGCAGGGGTGTGTGTGACTCTCTGTGTTCCGTTTGTTGTGTCTAAGGTGTGTTTGGGACATCCTTGAAGGCAGAAATTGGCTCTTAGTTGCTTTGTAATCCCAGCATCTAGAATGACGGCTGGCAATATTTGTGCACTGACTTCTGAGTGACCTAGCCAAACAGATTTTATTGAGACGGCCTGTATGCCCTGTTCTGTGTTGTACCAAGAGGCCCAGAAAGGGTTCCAAGTTTGATTGCAGCCCTGATGCAGAGAGACTACACTTCATTTTGGTGTCTGGGATGTTGTCTGGGGTGGTTGCAGTAGAGGCCAGGGGTTTTGGTCATGATGACAGACACCAATATAAGCCGGAAGAATTTGTTGCATAGAATTCATAGGAGGCTAGGAATGTATGCTTGAAAAATGGGCCTACTTGGTTATTTCTTTTGTTCATTTACTTATTTATTTATTTATTTATTTATTGAGACAGAATCTCATTCTGTTTCCCAGGCTGGCCTAGAACTGACTATACAGGACCAGGTATGGTGGCTTATGCTATAATCCTAACACAAACTTCTAACTGTAACACGACGATGTACCAATTCCCTTGCTGGAGACAATCTAGACTACTGCCTGATTGACGGTATTAATGTAATGAGGGGACAGTGGCACACGCCTGTAATCCTAGCCACTTGGGAAGCTAACCACAGGAGGATCACTGAGCATTGGGCAACGTATTGAAGCCCTGTCTCAAAACTAAAATGATTTTTCTTCAGTGATGGGACTTGAACCTAGGGCCTGATGTAAGCTGAACAAAGGCTCTACTCCTGAGCCATATCCCCAGGCCAAAAGTATTACTATAGCTAGGAAAGTATTGGTGCTAGTCAAAAAGGTTTGAGCAGCAGAGAAAGTCAGAGGTCAAGGAGGGATGCCACAGTAATCACTAGCATCTATCAAGATGTCTCTGGCTACGAAAATGCTGCCTCAGAGACTGGGGAGATGGAGCCACACAACTCATCCCCCGACCTTACTTACGCTCTGGGTCACACAGCAGTTCTCAGAAAGCTGTTCTGCCCTCCTTGTGAATCCGCCCACTGGGAGAGAATGCACTCAGCAACAAACAGAGAAACCCAGGCTGTTCCAAAGCCCCACTTCCCCTTATAAATTAATGAATTGGCATCTGATTTGAAATATCAGTCTCAGGAGCCTGGTTAATGTGTGTCTGTTCCGAGGAGACGCTGCTGCTTTTAGGACTAACAACTGTGGTTTCTGAGTTAATGTCTGGACCCAGAACGTTCACCAAGGTAACAAATACTACCCTCGAGACATCCAAATTATCTGCAATTTGGTTGTTGTTGTTCTAATTCATTAAAAATATGCATATACATTATACATGTATATACACACACACACACACACACACATGGCAGGGGGGGGTATGTGGAGGTCAGAAGACAACTTGTGGGAGGCAGTACTTTCCTTCCGCCATGTGGGTTCTGGGAATTAAACTCTGGTCACTGGGTTTGACAGTAGGTGCCTTTACCCACCAAGCCGTCTCACCAGCCCTGATATTCTGTTTTTATTGCTTTGAGACAGAGTCTCATCTAGTGCAGGCTGTCCTTTATACACACTATGTAATTAAGACTGCCTTGAACGCCTGATCCTCCTGCCTCCACTCCCATGTGCTGGCATGGTCTGCATTTTTTTAAGATGTTACTTATTTATCTAGGTGAGATTTTTGTTTGTTTTGTTTTTGAAACAGGGTCTTATTGAACCCAAGCTGGCCTGGAACGTGTGTCAATCCTTCTGTCTCAACCTCCCAAGTACTGGAATTATCTATCATTTACTTATTTATTTTTGTTTTGCTTTGAGATGGGTTCTCACTCCGTAGCCCAGACTGGCTTTGAACTCATGGCAATCCTAAGGGAAGAGAGAGAGAGACAGAGAGGTGTGACTTATGCATTTAGTTGCAGTATAACCATATAGTCAAAATAGCACGGACATTGACTATTTGTTTACTTTAAAAAAAAGAGCTAGTTTGATAACTCCGAGTTTTGGCCTTCAAGCCTTAGGACTATATTTAATTTAACTTTATTATTGCCTGTAATAAGAAAGTAGTTAGGGGGATGTATGTGAGTACATGCATGCACCACACACACATAGGCACCACACACATATGCACCACACACACATAGGCACTACACACATGCATGCACCACACACACATAGGCACCACACACATATGCACCACACACACATAGGCACCACACACATATGCACCACACACACATAGGCACCACACACATATGCACCACACACACATAGGCACCACACACATATGCACCACACACACATAGGCACCACACACACATAGACACCACACACATGCATGCACCACACACACATAGACACCACACACATGCATGCACCACACACACATAGGCACCACACACATGCATGCACCACACACATGCATGCACCACACACATGCATGCACCACACACACATAGACACCACACACATGCATGCACCACACACACATATGCACCACACACACATAGGCACCGCACACACATAGACACCACACACATGCATGCACCACACACACATATGCACCACACACACATAGGCACCACACACACATAGACACCACACACATGCATGCACCACACTCTCATAGACACCACACACATGCATGCACCACACACACATAGGCACCACACACATGCATGCACCACACACACATAGGCACCACACACATGCATGCACCACACACACATAGGCACCACACACATGCATGCACCACACACACATAGGCACCACACACACATAGGCACCACACACATGCATGCACCACACACACATAGGCACCACACACATGCATGCACCACACACACATAGGCACCACACACATGCATGCACCACCCACGCATGCACCACACACATAAATGCACCACACACACAAAGGTACCACATACACCACACACACACATAGGCACCACACACACATAGGCACCACACACACACACGTACCACAGATGCACAGGCACCACACACACATAGGCACCACACACACATACATGAACGCACACAAAGATCTAAATCTAAATAAAAGAACTAGAACTCTTTAAAGACCATAGGGATGAATCTATAAGGCCTCAGATTTTGCAATTGATTCTTAAATATGACATCGATATTTCTTAAGTAACAACAGCAAAGAAAGCAAATTAGATTTTATTAAAATTAAAAACTCAGACAGGCATGATGACTCACACTTGTAATCCCAGCACTCTGAAAGTTGAAGAAGAAAGATTTTGACTAGTCTGGATTACACAGGCAACAAATCAGAAAAACTTCACACCCATATAATTCTTATAATTATATAAAATTATAAACAAAGCAGGGTGCAGTGGAGGTTCCTGTAATCCTGAAACTTGGGAGGTGGAGGCAGGATAATAAGGAGTTCAAAGCCAGTCTTAGCCAGGACCCTGTGTCAAAATGAAAACAAATTTAAGAGAAAGAAGAGAGAGAGAAACCTAGCAGGTCGTCTATTGTCATACAAGCCTGAAAGTCTGAATTCATCCGTTAACCCATGAAGGTGAAAGGAGAGAACCAACCCTGACCTCCACACGTGTGCTCCAGCACGCGTGTCCAACCACTACCACTGCCTCACTATTACATAAAGGGAAAGGAGCCGGAGAGATGACTCAGCAACTAAGAGCACTAGCTGTTCTTCCAGGAAGCAGGAGTTCAGTTCCCAAGCCCCCCATGGTGGCTCACAACCATCTGTAACTCCAGTTCCAGGGGATCTGATGCTCTCTTTTGGCCTCTAAGGGCACCAGCCACACACACAACCCACAGAGAGACATGCAGGTCAAACACCCATAGACATAAAATAAAATAATAAAAAATAAAACTTAAAAATAAATAAAAATTTATACCATGAAGCCAATTTTTCATAATTAAAAAACTTTTATGAATCCAAGGCACTATCAAGAATGTGAGAAGAAAAGGGGCTGGGCAGGTGGCTCAGCGTAAGGAGCAATCACTGTTCTTAAAGAAGACCCAGGTTCAATCCCCAGCACCTACATGGTAGCTGGCAACCATCTATAACTCCGGTACTAGGGGATCGACCCTCTTCTGACTTCTCTTACGGTGCCAAGTATATATGTGGTGCACACACATACACACAAGCAAATACTCATACACATAGGGCTGGAGAGATGGCTCAGCGGTTAAGAGCATTGCCTGCTCTTCCAAAGGTCCTGAGTTCAATTCCCAGCAACCACATGGTGGCTCCCAACCATCTGTAATGGGGTCTGGTGCCCTTTCCTGGCCTGCAGGGATACACACAGAACATTGTATACATAATAAATAAATAAATATTAAAAAAAAACAAAAAAAATACTCATACACATAAAATAAAATCAATAAATCTAATTTTTTAAATAAAAATTGAAAAACAAGACAGAAAGACTCATTATGCATTTGAGGAAGGCCTCCAACAAAACAAAACAACAACAAAAACACACACACACACACACACATAGCATAGCAAACAATGAAGAATTCAAAGGGAATAGAAAAAACAGATGGAAAGGGAAAATTTTCAAGCTTTGTAATTATTGGGAGAACAGGGAGCTACAAAAGAGAACATTAAGGGAAGTGTAGCATCATGTTCCACACCTGCGGTTCCAGCACGCAGGGGACTAACCTGGGCTCTACTATTATAAAGTCAAACCCTGTCTGAAAAACACAACAAAATAAAATGAAAGCAGAAAAGAAGAAGTGGGGAGAGAAGAGAAAGAGAGGGAATATTTAGGAAATGAAGAAAAACATTTAAGAAATACAAAACTATAATGGTAAATTAGTAACCCCACAAAAATCCTGAGCTTCATTGTTCATAGTTTGAATCGGGGGAGGAGGTCATGATCTGGTAAGGTATGATCACAGAGCCATTATCCAAATGACTGAACTCAACTCTAGCCCTGTATCACCTGTCCCAGAGATCAGACTGATACCAAATGACTCAAAGCACCAATTTTTAATCACATGGTTGATCTCTCTGGCATGAGTCATCTTAACTTTGTAAGGGTCTACCACGAATCACCTTATTAGTACAAACTATCTGGGGGCCACCATGAATAACGAACACACTCTGATACTTGGGGAATTCCAAGACTCACTTCCTGCCTTGCAAGGACAAAGCCTAGTCAAATTCTTTATTACAGTAGACCCACACAAGAGCACATTGTTGAATTCAGAATGCCAGAGTACAACCTCAAAGTGTTCATTAAAAAAACAGGTGACATACAAAGGCTTGTAGAACAAATGATGTCTCAGCACACCACTGGGTGCCAGGAAACAAGGAAACAACACCTTTACAATTCTCAGGGGAAATCTAAAATTTTATACCAAGCCAAACTATCCACCAAAATTGAGGTTATGATAAACAGCGTTTCAGAAAGGCTGCATCTCAGAATCTTATTTCCAAGTACACTTTCTCAGGCAGATGTTGGGTGCTGTGCTTCACCAGGGTGAGGAAGTAAATCAAGAAAGAGGAAGAAATGAGTTCTGAATGACAGGCCATCAATGCAGGGCAGAAGCAGCGGGGATTTCCAGGATCAGAGAGAGGGGAAGTTCTAGCCTGAGAGTGGTGAAGCTGGCCAAGAAACCGTGAAGTTCAGATTCCAATAGGAAGACGAATGGTTCCCAGAAAAGAGAAGTGTAACTGACAGATTGATAGCCCGGTATGCTGGGCTGAATGAAGTAATCTTTGTAGCTGGTGTCTCGTATGAATGGGAGGCAGGTGTTTCAACACCTAGTAAGTCCATAGAAACAAAAGTGAAGCAATTCAATGCTGAAGAAGTGTTTTAAAAGGAGAGCTAAAGTCAGGCTGGTAACACACACACACATACATACATACACACACACACACACAGAGGGAGAGAGAGAGAGAGAGAGAGAGAGAGAGAGAGAGAGAGAGAGAGAGAGAGAGAGAGAGAGCTGAGCCAAGTGGGCAAGATAGTTCAGCAGGTAGCAACACTTCCATGCAAACCTGACCACCTGAATTTGATACCCAGGAGTCCACAGAGGAAGAAGTAAACTGACTCCCAAAAGCTGTCCTTTGACCCGCACACATAGTGTGGTGCCTATGTGTGTGTGGTGCATGCATGTGTGTGGTGCCTATGTGTGTGTGGTGTATGCATGTGTGTGGTGCCTATGTGTGTGTGGTGCATGCATGTGTGTGGTGCCTATGTGTGTGTGTTGCATGCATGTGTGTGGTGCCTATGTGTGTGTGTTGCATGCATGTGTGTGGTGCCTATGTGTGTGTGGTGCATGCATGTGTGTGGTGCCTATGTGTGTGTGGTGCATGCATGTGTGTGGTGCCTATGTGTGTGTGGTGCATGCATGTGTGTGGTGCCTATATGTGTGTGGTATGCACATGTGTGAAAGGTGTGCACAGAGGCCAGAGGAAGACATGGGGTGTCCTCCTCTGTCATCCCTCCTTTCCTTTGAGGAACAGTCTCTCACTGAAATTGGAACTTGTGTTTTTGATAGCATGGCAGCCAGTCAACAAGCCCCGGAAATCATCTTGCATCTGCCCCTCTCAGTGCGGAGTTACAGGTCTGTGTGAGACTGCACCTGGCTCCTGGATGGCCCCTGACCGCCAGTCCTTTGCTTGTGAACAAGAGCTTTTGAAGCCTGGTCTACAGAGCTAGTTCCAGGATAGGCTCCAAAGCCACAGAGAAACCCTGTCTCGAAAAACCAAAAAAAAAAAAAAAAAAAAAAAAAAAGAGCTTTTGAACACAGGGCCATCTCTCCCGCCCCTATATTTAGATCCATGTGAATTTTCTTTCCCTCTCTTCCTCTATCTTCTCTTTGTTTGAGAAGGTCTTGCTATGTAGCACAGGTTGGCTTGAATCTTTCCATCCTCCTGCCTCAGCCTCTGGGGTGCAGGGATTCCAGGCATGAGACACGACACCCAGCATGAGTTATTTCATATATGATAATAGGCATGTGTCTAACTTTTTAAAGTCTTACTTTCATCTTGTCCTTGTGAGTTTAAACATCTTTTCCCCAAACTGTTTGTGGCACGGGTGAACTGCAGGAGTGAGTGGGGTTAAATAGTGTGTGCTCAACCCTCACACTCAGCCAGAAACCCGCTCTTCCTTTCACAGTGCGGTTCTTCCTCTCATTCTGCAGACTGGGCCAGGGAGTGTGAAGGGCTTTTTGGAGGAGGAAAATTCAATCTGAGCCTCGAAGATATTGAAGATTCCAGGAGCTGGGGATGTAGAATGGGTAAGGCTTTAGTCTGAGGCCTAGCACTGCAAACCAAAACAACACACACACACGCACACGCACGCACGCACACGCGCGTGTCTCCCAACAGAAATAAAGGGAAAGGTAGAAGAGAACAAGAAAGGAACATTTGGAGCATTTAACCAGATTAAGGGCTAATTTTCCACTCCATATTAGTGGCTCTGTTATCTCTGCTTGGGTTTCCCTGCAAAGCACCCCTTCCCTTAGAACCCTCTAAGGAATGTGGCCTTGCCCTAAGCCGCAGTGGGAAAGGGTTCTGGGGACTCTGTGCTTAGCTCTGCAGACAACCAGAGGAAACAGGCAGGCCCAGCGGGACAGCAAGAGCTTTCCTATAGAGAAGCAGGTTGCCCAGACGATGTCTCCATTTGGAAGCCGTGTCAAACTAGGCTAGCTTGTACCTATCCTCAGTTTCCCCGTCTGTAAGATGGTGCCCCCCAGCTGTGGTGCCATGCAGAATTAAAGCTCAGTCTGCTTAGCCTGCTGTCTTGCCTGGAGCAGACAACTTCCAAAGGGTCAGTTTTCTGCTCTTTTTTTTTCAGGAGGGGGAGTGAGAATTGAGGCAAATGATCTGCCGATTTCCCAGTCAAGGCTTGACTCCTTGGCAGAAAAGTTGAAAAGGAGAATGAGGGACAGTCACGGGTTTGCGGACAGAAGAAGCCAGGTGGATTTCCACTTTGGGAAGATCACTACAGAGATTCCAAACTCAGTGAGGGAAGGGCTGTTCTGAGCTCAGCTCGGTATCTGATTGGCTCCTTTCCCCTCGATGTGGACATCCAGCCTTGCTTCCTAAAGTGGCCCTTCCAGTTTGCGTTCTTAGAGAGGCTTGACAAGCAGAGTGAGAGGGCTGGCCCTCAAGCCCGAAGGGCTGGTGTAGCCATCCTGAACTGCAACACAGGGTACTAGATTACATGGCGTGGCATTTGTATAGAGGCCAGAGAGGACCTGGAGTGGCAGCCCCTTCCACCTTCTTTGAGATAAAAGTGTGAGGGTTGCACATCACGGTATTTAGCCCAGACTAGCTGCCCTTTGGCCTTCTGGGCTTCTCTTGTTTTTTTATCACCCTTCTCATCACTGGCATTCTGGGAATACAGAAACATACGATGTCTTTGGCTCTGTGTGGGTTCAAGGGATCTGAATTCCTGTCTTCACAAGTGGATAGCAGAAGCTTTATGCATTGAGCTATTTCTCCAGTTGAGGGGTACGGTTTCAGAAATTCTGGAGATAATTCCTTCCACAGGGATGGAATATCGGGTGTGTAGTGCCTCAGGACAACTGAAAAACTATTGTCCTTTTTTTATTTGCTTGATTTTTGTTTTTTGAGATAGGGTTTCTCTGTGTAGGTAGCCCTAGCTGTCCTGGAACTCTATCTGTAGACCAGACTGGCCTCAATTTGAGAGATTTGTCTGCCTCTGCCTCCAAAGTGCTGGGATAAAAGGTGTGTGTCACCTCTGTGGCACTATGGTCTTTCTTAAAGAAATTTATCTATCGATCTATCGATCTATTGGTTTTTCGAGACAAGGTTTCTCTGTGTAACAAGCCTGGCTGTCCTGGAACTCACTTTGTAGACCAAGCTGGTCTTGAACTCACTGAGATCCACCTGTTTCTTCCTGCCAAGTGCTGGGATTAAAGGCATGCACCACCACTGCCCAGCTTGAAGGAACTTTCTTATGCACATAAATTCAGACAAAGGCACATAAATTTAAACATTTTTTTTTTTAAAGAAAGAAACTCTTGCCCATGAGTCATGACTTTGCTCTGGGTTGCTGTGCTCCCGGGCACAGGTGCAGAATTACTTGAAAATTACTCTTCTGTCCACTAGAGGGAAACCCAGGCTAGAGAGACGGCGAAATCCAGCCAGCAGGAGGCTGATAAAGCCAGAGAGACCACAGCTGCCTAGCTGAGTGATGATACAAGCCCAGTGCTGTGTGGGAGCTGGCTTGTATCAGCTTGACGAGAGCCACTTGTTGCATTTTCCGAGCTCATGGGAGCTGGTTGTTAAATACAGTCATTAAAAATTAAGCCATTCAAACTTATACTTAAATCAACTCTATTAAAAATGACTGCAGCGGGCACGGTAGCACACGCCTGTCATCTCAGCATCTGGGAGGTAAAGTTCAGGGTCCTGCTTGGCATGAAGTGAGTTCAAGACCAGCCTAAACCACATGGCACCCTGTCTCAAAATAAATAATATAATGACCCTAAACATGAAGTTTTAATTTTTATTCTATTTAACTGGTACCACCTCTCTGTTACGCATGGAGTCTTACAGAGGAGTATGCTACTGTCTGTCTTCAAAACTGGTAACTTGAAACTGGCCATGGAAGACTATTTACTGCATGCAAACTCACACAAGCTACAAACCAGGGTTTCCCATTTCTGATTCCCCTCCTCTATAAGTTGATCTAAATGCCTGCTTAAGTCTTTCTCACATCAGCCACTGTCCTGAGAGGCTGGGCTTTTCTAGGTCTGCAGAGACACACTCACAGATATCCCTGGGAAGGGATTGGTCCATTTCATCAGGCCAGGCTGTTGGGAGCCCCTTGAATGAGTCACAGCTGTGCTATTATTGTCCAAGCATGGCTTGAAGGTGCTAGCCTCAGGCTCAGGGTCTGCCGCCTGCTCCAGAGACCTGTTCCGGTTCAGCCCTGCCTTTCTGCTTGTCTTGCAGCCATCTCCTGGGATGGAACATGCTTTCCCATCAGAAGGGCAGCTTCCTGAGGACCAGGGTTGGCTTCCACCTTCATCTATGCCTCCAAGCTGGCCTCAGAGCACAGCAGTGCTGGGAGCATGCCTTTAATCCCAGGGAAGAAGAGGCAGGCAGATCTCTGAGTTCGAGGCCAGCCTACGGAGTGAGTTCCAGGATAGTCAGGGCTATACACAGAGATCCTGTCTTGAAAACCTAAAAACCAAACCAAACCAAACCAAACAAACAAACAGAAAACCCTACACAGCATACAAGGAGACCGTGAAGTGGTAGGAGTTAAGCTGTGCCACCTGTTAGCAGTATGACCAGAGAAAGGTACTTTAACCAACAGACCAGGTCTGTTGCCACTTGGAAAAACAAGGTGAATCCTTTCTTTCTTTCTTTCTTTCTTTCTCTCTTTCTTTCTTTCTTTTCTTTCTTCCTTCCTTCCTCCCTCCCTCCCTCCCTCCCTCCCTCTCTCTCTCTTTCTTTCTTTCACTCTTTTTTTGTAAGTGCCTTTCAATAGTAAAAGGCAGCATCCTTTGACTTAGGGAATTCTAATTAAAATAGCATCGAGTCAAGAATAGACATCTGCTTCCTGACATTTAGACATTGCCTGCTACAGACCAGGGAGTACACACTGAAACACAGACCAGTCTTCTCGTTTCTGAGACGGTGACAGAAACACTCCTAGCCATTCGTGATCTGAATTTTGGTGTCTGAATTAAATTATGGTACACATTAAAAAATCATGAGACATAAATTACTCCTTAATAGCCTTTTTAAGATAAACTGTTAGGTCTGCCCTCTCTCCCTTCTTTTTAAGTCCAGAGATCATTCATTCCTGTTCCAGGGATGTACCTTTTGGGATTCTCCAAACACTCCATCAGGTATCCTCTCGCTAGGTGATGCCTTTGTTCTTGTTGGCATCTGTGTGCGAGAATCCAGCTGCCTGACCTGTCTTCCTCCCAAACAGACCATGGAGGTTTGGTCCAGTCTTATGCTTGCCTCCTTCGTCCACCATGTGGCCCTGGGCACACTTCTGAGCAAAAATCCTCTTGCCTTTCTCAACATCATCCGTTTTTAATTTGCTCCTGGGTGGTGATCAACGCCATAATCATTGTGACCCAGAGATTGACGTCCTGCTCTCTGAACACTTCTTAAAAAAAAAAATCACGAGTGAGTGTGTCTGTGTGCGCGTGTCTGTGTGTGTATGTGAGTCTGTGTGTGTGAGTCTGTGTGTGTGTGAGTCTGTGTGTGTGTGAGTCTGTGTGTGTGTGTGAGTCTGTGTGTGTGTGAGTCTGTGTGTGTGTGAGTCTGTGTGTGAGAGTCTGTGTGTGTGTGTCTGTGAGTGTGTGTGTCTGTGAGTGTGTGTGTCTGTCTGTGTGTGACTTGTGGGAGTCCCCTGACACGTGGGATCCTGGGATTGAACTTAATCAACAGACTTGGAGACAGGCACCCTTTCCTGTTGAGTCACTCCCCAACCCAGGTAAATCCTTGTGTATCATCAGGTCTGACTTCCACTTAGACACAATGAGTTCATCCAAGCAAAGCTCTCAGCCGGCTGTTTCCATACCCAACAAGGTGCCCCGTGATGTAAAAGGTACTAAGTTAAAGGGACACACCTCACTACCCTGACATTGTGTGTCAAGGAAGGAAGAAGGGAGGTGGTAGAGCAAAAGACAAGGAATTAACACGTTCAGCAGTGAGTATGTTAGAGTGTCACACAGCCGGGAAAATGTACCCTCGTCTGGACATGAGCTCTCTGAGCCAAGACACTGCCACGTGCTCCATGCCTGATAAGGGGCACCTCTTCCCTATGGCCAGGTCCTCCACCTTTGCCTGGGTCTCTGGGGCTGGGATGCAGGCAGCCGGATGTGGCAGGCCCAAGGCTGCTCTGCAGGAAGCAGCAGCTGGGACAGTCCTGAGCCTCAAAGTAACGGAAGGGAGGGAGCAGCCAGCACCTGCATTGTGCGAGGCCCGCTCCCCGCTGAGCCACCAGGACCCCCTAAGCACATTCTTGGCGGGAGTTCCCTGCTCAGGGTTCTCAAGCAGAAAAAGACCGAACCAGAAGAGGATTGCTACTCTTTCACTCCCCAAGGAGTTCGCTTATTCTTTCACCCGTCAATCACTGAACAGAGGCACTAGTAAACGCAAAAGAGCCCATAATCCCATAAGCCTTTGGTTCTTCGAAATTGGAGGTGGTCTCCGCGGAGTAGATTGGAATCATGGCTTCTCTACCAACCTAGCGTGCAACTGACAAATGAACTCTGAGCTGCTCCGAGACATTTCTCTGCCTTGGAGGGAAAGTGTGGAGGGAGCTCCATTGCTCTAGAGAGTGCTGGAATCGGTGAATCCGGTGCACAGCACATCCACTGCCGCCAGCAGGCAAGGGAAGGATCTTCAACACTAATTTTTATTTTTATTATGACAGAAGATCATTGGTGGGAGAGCCTAAAGCTGTACAATGCTTTTAAAAAACCTTTCAAATTGATATGCAACATTTAAAATTTGTGAAATTTCAACTCAGAGTTTAGGGTCTTTTGAAAAAAAATTGACAAATGTGGAAGACTGTGTTTTATAAGCTGTTGGGTTATCCTAGAGGCGACTCTCTCTCTTTCTTTCTCTCATATTGTATTTTCGAGTGTCCTCTTGCAAAATGATGTTAATTGTCATATAAGTTTAAAGAAAACCTCTTGGGCAATTCCCTGTTACAAGGATCTGAAAGATAAAATTATTTTGAAACACTGGTTTGTTTGTTTGTTTGTTTTGTTTTTTGGTTGGGATCCTTGAATGGTTGACCTTTCTCAAAAATGGCCTTCTGGGACAATTTTGTAATAAAAGAATTTTAAAATATGTCATAGTGGGGCACCGTGTGTACCCATGGGAGTCCCCAAACCAAGGAAAAGATCCGAGTTGGCACAACTGGCCCTGAGGCCAGGAGTCTGTAACAGGGGAGATGTAGCCATCTCACATGGGGAGTGGAGAGGACAGCAGACAGACAGCTGCTTAAAAAATAGGACTGACGGAACACGGAGCTGGGAAGAGGCGAGACTGATGTTTGTGTCTCTGGTTTGGGAGAATGGGCAAGAGGTGGTCGCATTCACTGTTTTGAGGGTCTAGAGAAGGGTCTACCTTGTAGCCTGAGAGAGTCAGAGGGGCAGAGAATCTGGGTCAGTAACACAGAGAGTGATGGGCCAATAGACCTCCAGTGGCCAGGAGAGGGAGCTGGGTTTAAGAGTCATTGTTGGGCCAGGTTGTGGTGGCCCATACCTTTAATCCCAGCACAGAGGTAAGCCCAGGCAGAGGCAGGGGGATCTCTGTGAGTTTGAGGCCAGTCTGGTCTACAGAGTGAGGGGTACCACCAGCCCCAGGATTGTGTGTAGAGTCAGGTAGGACCAGCCATGAGAATCCATTTGTAGTTAAGAAAGTATATTGAAGAGAATTGGGAAGATGTCAAAGGAGGAGAGGCATTGGAAATATCTCCATCCTACAGAAATGGGCTGCTCCTGGTATCTCACTGCAGAGGTGGACTATGGAGTAGGCCAAGGGGACTTTGATTGGGTCCTGCTGTGGTCAGACAAAGGATGAGGTGGGGCAAGGTTCCAGGCAAGTTCATGACCTCTGAGTGCTCTTCCAGCCATCCAGGGCCACTTGATGGGCTGTGGGACCCTGCTGGGAAGAGGGGGAAGGACCCAGTTGGCTGGAGTGTGAGCAAATAGGATTCCAGGACATTCTTCTCAGCCAGGAGTGATAGGGCTGCCATGCCAACTCCTCAGACTGTTCGTGCCTCACTTCCCGGAGCTCTCAGGAACACGGCTGAGGTCGGTCAGCCGGCATCTTGCTTGGGAGCCGGAGACCAGATGCAATAACTGGCTATGCACGGCTCACCCTCACGGCTTGCTCACCCTCATGGCTCGCTCACCCTCATGGCTCACCCTCATGGCTCACCCTCACAGCTCACCCTCATGGCTCACCTTCAGAAATGTATTGTCTAGCCCTCGTGCATTTCCTCTGGAGGCAATAGAACTTTTCCCGTTCTGTAAAAGAGAAAACTGAGGCTCAGGGAGCAGAAGTCACAGTCCAAGGACATACAGCTAGTGAAAGGCAGAGCTGGAAGGACAAGCTTGCCCTCTAATTTCTCCCGATGTGGCCCCATTCTGCAATGGGCTTCCAGCCTTCCTCTCCTTCACACCCACCTCCAGAGGATCGCCACAGCCTGTAGATCCTGCCTCTCTACAGACCCAGCATCTGCCCTCTTTCCCATTACGTATGAGTGACTCTCCATCTGGGACTCCTGGCCTGACTGTGTCGTTGGCTGCCTCTCTGGTCTCCCCACTGTCAGTTCCTTGTTGGTATCAGCAGCCAGAGGGCTCTTCTACAACACGATTCTGACCACATCACCACCCTTGACGTCTGCCAGTGATATCCCCTTGCCCTCTGAATAAAGTTCACATTCCTCACCAAGTCACCAGAGTCTGCGAGTTCTTATCATCAGAGCTAACGCCACTGTCCTGAGCCCAGCTGCGCACATTAGCCAGGTAGAAAGATTGCCTACCCTTTCAGAACAGACCCTGTTCTGGGCTTTCTTGCTTTAGGATCTTGGCTCCGAACACCGATTCCACCTTCCACGGTTTCTTCCCGCTTTGATCTCTCTTACCCAACTCTGCCAACTGACATTTGGACCACAATTCAGGCGTAGCTCCATGCAGGGTCCTTTGCCATGATAAACCCGTCACCTCTGTAGACAGGTGAGCACCCGCATTCCTCCCTCTGTTCGCAGCGCTGCACCTGACATTCCAATGAGGTTTCGCCAACACGTGGTCAGACCACCTTTCTCTGGGTCTCCATCTCCTCCCTCCCAGGTCTGGTTCAGCCCCTTGTCCTGGCTTGCGTCTCTTCCAGCCAGTGGCAGTAGCTTTGGGCCTGGTTCTTGATTTAGTTCCAACTCTGATTCTAGCCCTGACCTGCCTCAAACTGTGGCTCTAGTCTTGGCCTGCTGCCAGCGTTGACTCAATATCCCAGTCTGTTAAGAGCTTAGCACAGCCAAGCGTCTCCCCACTCTCCTGATCCCCAATTTTACTTCCCTTAGGAGAAGGCCCTTGTCTCAGTATTCCTAGTCAGGGAGGATGGGAAATGAGAAGCCTAAAACAGCTTCCCATAGCCTGCAGTCATTACCCCGGTCTGGGACCACCTAGCCACAGCCAGCATTCTAGCCCTCAGGATACTCTGAGTGCCCTGGGAACCAACAGTCCAAGTTCAATGTCAGAGACTACCATGGCCAGGCTTGGTGGTGCCTTTAACCACAGCACTAAAGAGACAGAAGCAAGTGGATCTCTGTGAGTTCAAGGCCAGCCTTGCCAACAGTGAGTTCCAGGCCAACCAAGGCTACATAGTGAGACCCTGACTAAAGAAAAAAAAAAAGAAGAAGAAGGAACTACCATTTACTGGCTATGAGGTTTAATCTCCCTGGCTCCGTGTCTGAGTGGATACAGAGGAGCAAAGGTGTATTTCTATGGCCTGATGCACTCAGGCCCTGGTTCTATCCTCCATGCCTGAAGAGAATAAGATGCAAAGGAGATCCAATGTGGGAATGACAGGAAACCAAGCTGTGACTGTCCAGGTTCAGCGCCTGCAACGTGAGGACTATGAAGCCTTTTGCCTTGGCCTCTGGTCCCCTGGGTCAACTGCTATTGCACAAGGGCTTCTTCTGCCCCCGTGGCATTGGTGGGCCAGGCACAGGTTGGCTTCCAGGCTGCTGACTGGGACTGTAGTCTCCAGGGTATCTTGTAGAGTAGATACAGAGCCCAGGCATCATGCTGGATCTCCTGCCAGAACTCCATGTCCCTGACGTCAGGAACACACAATGGTTCATAGGGTAGTAGGGGAAAGGCCAGTCTTCCTTCTTTCCTATGGGCCATGTAGATATGTTTGGGTTGGAGTAATGGAGACATTGTCAACTCTTCTCCAACTTCCTCTCTGAGTCTCTGTCTCCTTCCAGCTCAAAGGGCAAAGATTCCTATGGATATAAGAACTTGCCACCAGGAGTGGTGGCACATGCCTTTAATCCCAGCACTCAGGAGGATCTCTGTGAGTTCGAGGCCAGCATGGTGAGTTCCAGAATAGTCAGGGCTACATGTTACACAAAAAGATCTTGTCTCAAAAACAACAACCAAAAGAAAAACGTCAGGCAATGGCAGCACAAGTTTTTATCTCAGCACTGAAAGGAAAGAGACAGGTAGATCTCTGTGAGTTTGAGGCCAGCCTGGTCTACAGAGTGAGCTCCAGGACAGCCAGGAGTACACGAAGAAAGTCCGTCTTGGAAAGAAAAAAAAAAGAGCTTGGGAACTTTGCTTCGAAAACATAGGGATCAGTGTTGGTAGAGGCCTGGATATGTGTGGGTGAATGAGTAGCTAGCTATAGGTACATGTGTGGTATACATACATATAACATGAAATATATAGAGAGAACATGGACATGTTAGAATATTGTATGTTTAGTGTGTCTATGTCTGCAATGCATGTGCTGGGGTATGGAGTCTATAGGGTCTATATGTGATATGTTAGGGGGAGGCTCTGCCTTTATGTCACAGGTATGTGGCAGATGAGACTTGTATGTGAGAACAAGTATGTCTATGAAGACATGGAATCAGATAAGGGCCTGGGTGTCCATGTGTATTAAGTCTGTATGCCATGTATGCCTGTTTGTGGAAGGGGTCAGGGAGCAGTGAGTTGTGGCGCTCTGTCAGGCAGTAAGCAGGTGTTGAAATATTCGGGATGTCCAGCTGAACTTTCTGAGGTGACCTGAGCCAAAGTCATTGTCCACTTGTTATAGGAAGAAAGAAGGGCGGTACAGACAGAGCTGTGGGGACTGAGTTCACTCCTAAGAGCCAGAGTTGCTGTGCCCAGCTGGCTGCCCTGCCCTCATGTCTGTGGCCACATCAGGGAAATAAACACAACCTTTGGATGGCCTGTGATATGTCTGGGGAGGAGGCCCCAACTGGCAGTTTGTGTAGCCTCAGCACCCCACAAATTGCCCTGCTGTTGACCAGCAGCTAAGGTGCTAGGGCCAATGGCCATCCTGCCAGTGACCACTCCTGGGTTCTTCGTTCAGCGCGTGTGGCCAGCTTCTGGCTTTCCAGAGCTTCCTTGCCTAGGGCACTTGGTCTAATTACAAATCGATATCTCTTGAAACTCAAGCCTGTGCCAGGGAAATCTAGGGACACTCTTAGGTCCAAAATGTACATGGGCTGCGTTCTGCAGGAATACAATTCTGCTCCAGCAGGCAGGGGCCACTCCTCCCTTCTCAAGATGACTAAAATGTGTGATCTTGGGGCCCGGGGAGATAGCTCAGTGGTAAGCATGAATGCTCAAATGTGAGGGCCTCCCCCACAGATCCCAGCAATCCTTACAAAGCGCTGTCTCTCTACCCCCAGCACTGCTGGGGACAGGGACAGGGACAGGGACCATTGGGACTTTCCAGGTGCCAGCCTAGTTCCAGGATTAGAGAAAGATTTTATCTAGAGGGGATAGGGCAGAGGGGGAAAGAGTGGGATGCGGGGCACATCCCCCCAACCTCCCAAGCACCAGCACTTTCAGAAGGGCTCCCTGTGAATGGGGCTGTGACTCGCGTGCACAGAGATCTGGGTTCAACCCACAGCAAAGCACAAGTGGCGTGGCTGCGCACACCTGGGTGGTACACACCTGGGTGGTACACACCTGGGCGGTACACACCTGGACTCTCAGCACTCTGGAGTGGGAAGCGGGGTAGAGCGACAGTTCAAGGTCATCCTCGGCTGGCGACCTGATTCAAGGCCTGGGTTACTCGCTGTTGTCTCTCAAAGAAAACAAAATCCTTGAATGCCCTGTGTAGTCTAAACACCCTTTTCTGCCTGGTTAATTCGGACTCTTATCTCAATTTCAGTGTCAGCTCGGCCAGAGCCTTTCTGAATCTACAACTACTTGCTGTTCCTTAAGAGCCATTACTGGACTTGCCACTGAAGTTTATTTTGTAGCTGCCCCAATGGCTGGCATGGAGTAAAAACATCTTTATTTTCCAGAATTCCTTGCAGTTAGGTGTGGCTGTGTGACTGAGTCCTGGCCAACAGCTTAGGCAGAAGTCATTTGTGCCACTTTGGGGAACTGGTGACAAATGGGGGGTGCGCGCGCTGCTTCCCACTCCACCTCCTTAGGTTGGCTAGAGTCTGCCTGACTATCGGGCCCTGGAGGTGGAAGTATCTGTCGTGCAGGATGGCAGGGGTTGGAAGAGAGGCATAATAAAAAGAACAGGGGCTTTTATGACCTTGGAGCTATTGCACTAGCTCTGAACTAATACTCATTTCCAGACTTACAACTAATTGAAATGTGTGTGTGTGTGTGTACATGCCTGTGTGTATGTATACGTACACGCGGGAACAGACATGCATGTGAAAATGTGGGTACACTTTTGGGAGTTGGTTCTCTCCTTCTTCCATGTGATTTCTGGGGATCAAACTCATGCCATCAGCCGAGCTTGCTGGCAGGCGCCGTTACTCACTGGGCCAGCTCACTGGCCTGGATTTGAGCTTTTCAGTTTGTCACCTATAGCCAAATCTAACTGATATAAGGCTCTTACATTAGCCAACATGTGTTTCCCAGCTTTCTCTGTAGACACTCTGTAATCTAACTGTTTAATATATCTGCTTGTTAGGTCCTGAGATCACAAGGTTAAGGTTCACGTTGTCTTCTAGACACGTGTCCTAACAAAGGACATGCTAATTCGATGAATAAGAGTATAAAATACACATTTCAGTACCTGGATAGAAACAGGCTATAGATCTGGCCCGTTGATCATACAGTCGAGATGGTTGTTGCGATGGTGGAAGAGGATGAGGCAGACAAGAGGATTAAGAGAAGAGGCCCTCTGAATACTATCATTTAAGGACACCTTGAGGCAGAAGAGTCTTTGAATAAGACTGGGCGGGAGAGTCCGTGCGTGGGCAAGATCCAGGCAAAAGGCCACGGAGTATGTGTGACCCCATCATCTCTACCAGCAGTTCACAATGGTCTGGAGCTGCAAAAGGAACCGTTCAGAACTGGCCCAAGATGGTGGAAGAAGGCACTGACAGGTGTCTCAGCATCCTGGGGAAAAGGATCAGGAAAAAAATCTTGAAGACAGGCTGGGCGTGGTAGTGGATGCCTTTAAACCCAGCGCCAGCACTTGGGGGGCCGAAGCAGGTAGATCTCTGTGAATTCAAAGCCAGCCTGGTCTACAAAGAGAGTTCCAGGACAGCCAGAACTGTTATATAGAGACACCTTGTCTTGAAAAACAAAACAAACAAACAAACAACAACAATAACAAAATCTTGAAGCCAGAGGGGTAGAGGGCTGGTGAGTGCTAAGGGCTTAGGCAGCAGGCCATGTGGGAAGGAAGGTGCACATAAAGGAGCTGAGAACTAGACAGTCTTTTAAAAGCACAATGGAGTCTCACCAAAGCTAGGATTCAAGATAAACTCACCAAATAGTTGTTTTTTTATTTGTTTTTGTTTGTTGTTTTGTTTTGTTTTCTTTTGTAGAACTCCAAGAATCCCAGAGTCATTTCCTAGATGCTTGGGCTCCCACAATCCCCTCCCTGCTTTCTCTCTCTTTTGAAGCTCTCAGTGGAGTTGAGCCTGATCAATGCCAATACTCCCTGGGGCTCACTGTTGCTGAGAAACCTCCAGAAGACCTGACTAGAGATCGGGTGTGTATCTCTGGTCTGCACAGAGGCTACTGTCCAAAGTCAAGGGCATTGGTGTTGACAGAAAGACACAGGATTCTAGAGTCAGGGGGCCTGGGTTTGCATCTTGACTCCATAGTTCAGTAGCTCTGGGACCAACAAGATGCTCAACTTTTCAAGTCTCAGTTTCCCTGTCTGTAGAGATAAGATAATAGAGTCTACCTCCTGGGATTGCTATGAATTAAAATGAGAAAACGCACATGAATCCCTTAGCTCGGTGCTGGGCCTCAGATGAGTAGTTAACAAAGGTTGCTGATTGTGACTTTTAGTATTATGGTTCTTGCATTCATTAACTTTTTTAGCAAGTGAGCACTAGGCATCCTCCCCTGGAGTGAGCTCAGTGCATCAGCCCCAATATATTCCAAAGACTTCCTCACGGTACACGTAGTTTGCTCTGCGCTGACAGCCCTTACCTCCTCAGCTACCTGGAGAACTTGCTTTTGGAACTTTTTTTTTCAAGACAGAGTTTCTCTGTGGCTTTGGAGCCTGTCCTGGAACTAGCTCTTGTAGACCAGGCAGGCTGGTCTCAACTCACAGAGATCCACCTGCCTCTGCCTCCCAAGTGCTGGGATTAAAGGCGTGCACCACCAGCGCCCGGCTGGAACTTCACGGGTTCCCACATGCTGAAGGTCATCTCATTGCAAGCTCTTTGGAGCTAACCAGCCATCTGGCCCCGGGCTGTGCAATACAGCAACTTTACTCCTATCTCTCCTGTTTCCCTATGTCATCATCTAAAAAAAAAATTCTATTTATTTATTTATTTTATCTCCTATGTCGTAATTTTTATTACTCTTTTTTTTTTGTGGCTGCTGGTTTTGTTTTTCGAGACAGGATCTCTCTGTAGCTTTGGAACCTGTCCTGGAACTCGCTCTGTAGCCCAGGCTGACTTTGAACGCACAGAGATCCACCTGCCTCTGCCTCCACAGTGCTGAGATTAAAGGTGAGCGCCACCACCACCTAGCTTTTTTTATTTATTTATTTTATTTTTTGCTTTTTTTTTAATTACTCTTACTTTAGTGATTTAAAACTACAAGTTTACCCTCCCTCAGACTCTGAACTGAGGGACTCTGGCCGACACATGGCTCAGCAAATGGTGTCTAGAGTGAAGGCATCCTCAACTAGTTACTGCATGGCCGGAAAGACAGAATGACCAACATGAGACTTGTCAGCACTAAATGCAAAATCCAGGCCTGTAATCCCGGTTACTGCAAAGGTAGAAACTGAAGGGCTGAAAGTTCAAGGTGTGCCTGGGCTACGGGAGCAAGTTCAAAGACAGCCTGGCAACTTATGAAGATAGTCTCAAAATAACAAGGGAAAATAGGGGGTGGGGAGGGGAGATGGCTGGGTGAATGAAGTGCTTGCTGCACAAGGGTCAAGACCTGAGTTAAAATGACGAGCATCCGTGTAAAGTTAGGCATAGTAGCCCAAGTCTATAAGCGGATACTCCTATGGCAAAATGGAAAGTGCAGCTGGAGAATCCTCTGAAACTCAAGAGATAACACCTGGTTATGCAGCTGTGAGCAACAAAAGACACTGCAAACAGGGTGGAAGACGCAAACGTATTTCTCTAAATGCCTGTGGGTGTGCGTGCACACAGAGACATACAAGTTAAAAAGGGCCAAGGAGGTTGAGATGGCTCAGTGGGTAAAGGTACTTGCTACCCTGCCTGTCAGCCTGAGTTCAATTCCTGAAACCCGCAGGAGAGGAGCCAAGTAACTCCCACAAGTTGTCCTCTGACCTCTACTTGCTGGCAGTGTGGTGTGTGCACCCTCCAGGCAATAAATAAATAAATGCGGTTTAAAGGAAAGGGGCTCTGGGACGTACCTCAGCGGTAGAGTTCCTGTCCTAGCATGTGTGACTCCTTGGTTCAATCCCCAATACTAAAAGGAAGAAAGAGTTGGACAGTGGCGGCGCATGCCTTTAATCCTAGCACTTGGGAGGCAGAGGCAGGCAGGCTGCTGTGAGTTCAAGGCCAGCCTGGTCTACAAGAGCTAGTTCCAGGACAGGCTCCAAAAAACTACAGAGAAACCCTGTCTTGAAAAACAAAAAACAAAACAAAACAACAACAAAACCAAACAAAATAGGAAGAAAGAAAGGAAGAAGGAAGAAAATAAAATGAGAGCAGAGGTTTGAGCCTTGAAGTTTTTGTTTCTTTTTCTTTTTTCTTTCTTTCCTCTTTTTTTTTTTTTTTTTACACCCTGAGGCTTTTTAAGAACATATTAACAGGGCTGCCAGGACCATGGGACCCAGTGGGGATTGGAACGGAGGCAAAAGGAAGAGAGATGTACTTAAACAACCAAAGGCCCACACTCTGGATCACTGTGATCAGCGGCGGGATGAATTCCAGTTCTAAGACATGATAGTGCCCTGATCTGTGGTAAAGATAGGGTCATTACAAAGCTCTTATAGGAACACTATGCACCTGAAAGGAACCATCACAGGTTCACGCTCGCTGCCAGATCTCTTGCTATTGCATGGTAGGCGGTGGTACAGGCTCATAACAGAA
This sequence comes from Microtus pennsylvanicus, assembly GCF_037038515.1. Taxonomy (NCBI): domain Eukaryota; kingdom Metazoa; phylum Chordata; class Mammalia; order Rodentia; family Cricetidae; genus Microtus; species Microtus pennsylvanicus. The sequence continues at coordinate 54,901,580 of NC_134591.1, read as the reverse complement.
GGGCACATGCAGAGGCTTTGGCATGGCTGTGAAAACTGATGTGAGCCCTAGTCTCACCCGAGGCAGGTACTGGATTATAAGGCCTTTCAGAAAGTAGCTCTTCTTCAGTATGGATTTAGACTGTACTGCTGGACAGAAGGACCACTTTCAAAGTGTCTGTTTGATCCACATTTAGCCACCCCACTGCCATCCCCACTTGTTCCAAAAGGTCAAGACTAAACAATGAGGAGCAGGCATAGCTTGTCATTTCTCATGGGCAGAAAGACTTTAAAGGGACAAAACTTTGAAGTTTAAAACTGCCACACCTGCCCCAAGCTGTCTGCTGCATCCTGTTCCCTCCGCTCCGTCATCCTGCTGTGATGATTCTGGACCGAATGAGCAACGGAATTTGGGAGTTTCCTACCGTTTCTTCTCCTGTTGAGCTTGCCCCGTGTATGTTGGGGAGTATGGTTTTCTGTACAGAGGCTACTGGGGATTTTGCTGGTGGAGAACTGAACCGTGGTATCTTCCCGGGACTGTAAAGAGGATCTGGGACAGCGGGGTGGATCAAGTTAGGAACTGAGTGTACCCCTAAAAAGACAGCAGTGAAAAACCAAGCAGGTGATGCTGCTGTAACCCCCTTAGGGAGGAATGATGCCTGCAATTTGTCTGTTTTTGTTTATTTTGAGAAAGGGCCTCTCTACGAAGCCCTGCCTGTCCTGGAACTCACTAAGTAGACCAGGCTAACCTCAGACTCACAGAGACCACCTGCCTCTGCCTCTCAAGTGCTGGGATTAAAGGTGTGTGTCACTACACCCGGCTGACATGCACAGTTTGAAATCTCTTATTAATAACATTTTCCCTGCAGCAATTCCTGTCATGTCGGTGAAGCTGGCTGCCTTGGGTTCCTGCCCTGGAGGCGGTAAGTGAACGTGTAGGGTAAGCAAAGAGGCCGGCTCTCCAACCCCTGGAAGTCACTGTGAAGGAAGAGAGTGCACAGAACCAGCAGGGGAATCTCACTGGGCAGGCACCCCTGGAGCACCTGAAAGGTGGAAGGGGACAGCCAAGGGGATAAACACGAGTGGGACTAGGGGGAGTAAAGGGTTTGCCGTGTAAGCATGGGACTCGAACTGGAAACCCAGAACCTACAGAAAGCCGGACACTGTGACATGTGCCTCTCATTCCAGTGCTCGTGTGGCGAGATGGTAGGCAGAGACAAGAAACTGCCCTGTTAACCCGCCTCCCAGAACTGTGAACAGCAGAGACCCTGTCTCAAATGAGGTGGAAAGTGACACCCAAAGTTGTCCTCTGACTCCCATGTGTGTGCCTAAGTGCATCTTCAGGTGTGCATGCACATCACAACACACACACATACACACGTCTGTTACAAGGGAGAAGTGATCCAGGCATGAGTAGGCCCTGGGAATAGACGCTTGTGAAGTCCAAAAGCTTTAACCCCACTGTGGCTAGAGGGTATTCTCTGCTTAGTGGAAGGGTTTCGACAGCAGGCAGGATGGTCTCTGATCACCCGAGAACATTCCACTTGCCACTTGCCCTACCCTTACCTTTTACTTCCTTCTGGCAACTCAATGAACCTAGTAGTACCTTCGCTTGGCTCCACTGTCCCAATAGGAGCAAGACTGAGCTCCCAAGAGGAGTGGGGTGAGAGGCCTTGCTCCCTTCAGGAGTACCCCGCTATAGCCAACATAAGCTGCACTTCAGAGACTACAGCTAACTATCTCAGTCTAGAACCCTGCCCAACCCCTGAGTTCATCTAGAGATGAGACCCAGAGCCCAGATCTCAAAAACATCCCAGTGCTAATAATACGCAACTAGGAGCCCAGAACCCAGAGCCCAAGCCAGCCCAACCCTAGTTCAAAGTCTCAAGCCCAGGACCCAGCTTGCAGAACTTGGAGAACCACCTGGACCAGGCCCAAAGTCCAGCCCAAGCCAAAGACCAAGGCTCAGATTTTATATTCAGTCTTAAGCTGAATCCAGCTCACAGACTCAAAGCCTGGTGTTCAGAAAGCCCTAGAATTCAGACCAAAGCTAAGCCAGAGCAGAGCAGTTGATTCCAGCTCAGAACACACCTCCAAACCTAGAACCCAGACCAGGTCAGGCCCCATCTTTTTTTTTTTTTTTTTTTTTGGTTTTTCGAGACAGGGTTTCTCGGTGGCTTTGGAGCTGTCCTGGAACTAGCTCTGTAGACCAGGCTGGTCTCGAACTCACAGAGACCCGCCTGCCTCTGCCTCCCGAGTGCTGGGATTAAAGGCGTGAGCCACCATCGCCCGGCTGTTTGTTTTTGTTTTTTTTTTTTGAGACAGGGTTTCTCTGTGTATGTAGCCCTGGTTGTCCTGGAACTTGTTCTGTAGACCAGGCTGGCATTAAACTCAGAGATCTGCCTGCCTCTGCCTCCATGTTAAAGGTGTAGGGTTAAAAGGCGTGCACCACCACTGCCAGGTTTGCCAGGCCCCATTTTAACTCCAGATTTAAGAGTCCAACTTTAGGCTGTGTGTGGTGGTGCAGCCTTTAATCCCAGAACTCAGAGGCAGGTGGATCTCTGTGAGTTGGAGGCCAACAGGGTTTCTCTGTGTAGCACTGGCTGTTCTGTAGAACAGGCTGGTCTCGAACTCCAGAGATCTGCCTGACTCTGCTGGAGAAATCAAAGGTGTGCACCACCACCGTCTGACTCAGATTTCTTTTAATCTTCTGATTATTATTGAGAATTGAGGTGGGCACAGTGGTGGCGCACGCCTTTAGTTCCAGCACTCGGGAGGCAGAGGCAGGTGGATCTCTGTGAATTTAAGGCCAGCCTGGGCCACAGGGTGAGTTTCTGGACTACACAGGGAAACCCAGTCTCAAAAAGGCAAAAAGAAAACAGAAGAAAACTTGAATTAGAGGGACTGACATGCTGCCGCTGTCATCTGGGAGGATGGGATGAGAGTCTGAGGAAGAGGAGCAAGTGTCTTCACCAAGTACACAACTGAGGCTCAGCAGCAGTCACCATCACCCAGCTCAGGCCCCAAACATGCATTCTCTGCATGGGAATCCTCCCTTTGCCGCTGCGGTCACTTCAGTCTTCTGCTTAGCGTTCTTCCTGGGGCTCCCCTCTCTCTGTAGGATAGGATGCAAAGGTCCTGCCATTGCAGCTTCAGAGACCACCAATCTCCACACTATCCAGTGCAACCTGCTCACGGCTCCCGCACTCTCGGACCCCATCATGCCTCTGCATCCCAGGCGTTCCCTTTGTCTCACATCCTACTTCCTCGCCTCAGCCTCCAGCACGTAGCTCTGTCATTACCTCCTCCAGGAAGCCTTTCGAGACCTCTATCCCTCAAACAGAATCTGGGGTTCTCAAGTGTGGGCACCTGGACAGAGTTCTCCAGGCCTTGGTCCTACCACGTGGATATATTCAACCTGCATCTCCCTCCACAACTAGATGTGATCTCTGAAAAGACAAGATGGACCATACTTTGTTCATCTCCTTGCTGGTTCAAAGAAGGCTTCCATGACTGTACCCACAAGGCCACCCTGCTTCCTTTAAGTATCCTTTCGTGCTCTCCAGCGCCCACACCTCTCCTACCTCTGTCCACCCACCGACTCACAGCACTAAGGCTACTGTGCATTAAGTTCTACAATTCAAAACATGGTAAGAAGTTTGTTCTCCCAGTGCCTACTAATCAAAGGCATACATCTTGACAGTAAAGCAAAGAAGCTACCATATGTTGCGACCTGCAAAGTCTGTTTTGAACACAAACGTTGTCTCTCTAGATCATCAGGATAGCACCATGAAGCAGAAGCACAGATGAGATACATGAAGCGTTAGGGAAGCTGTGACCTGCCCCAAATCACATATGTAACCGGTGACGGAACCCGGCGAACCTAGATGGGTCCCAGCTACGTGATTATCTCTTCTTGCCTTTAATCAATATGGATGAGATCAAACATTATCATAAAAGGTCCTGGCATGCCTTTTATGAACTGGAGATGGCAAACAGCTATCTGTTCAGAGGGATAAAAAGGAAGCCCAAAGAGTGGGCAGGACTCCAGGAACTCCAGGCAAGCTCTGTTCCTGCCTATCCAATTAACCTGAGTCTAGGCTCTTCCAATTATGAATGGGCCAAGGCTATCAAAGTAGGGCAGGGACTCCTTGCAGAGACATGGTGTGAGCATGAGGAGGGCCTCATGCCGGCTAGCCAGGAAGGGAGAGGTATTGCTCGGGCACTAATCCTCACCCTCTCTCCTGATGTTACCTGCCCGGGCTCTTGCTCAAGGAGCTCCTCATTTGATCTCATGAGCCCCGAGGACATCTGTAACTTGGCACAAACCACTGCAGCTTCCCCAGCACGGTGGGGCTGAGCGTGGCCTCGTGAGCCAAGGGTGACATCTTCCAGCTTCTGCCATTCCTTCATCTTTACATCGCCTCAGCAGTGGGAGTAGGGCTGTCTCTTTTGTCTGGGGACAGGAACTTTGAACTGGTGACAGGGCAGACTGAGAAGACCCCCCCACCAGGCACTAGCGGGAAGCAGGGGCACCAATTGTCCCACAGAATCCCCGTGTACTCTCCACGTCCCTCAGTTCCCTGAGAACTGGGGGTTAGAATCACCTGTCATCCAGCTCAGACAGTGTTCCTGTGCAGTGGTCCACGGCCTCGTAGAACAGATGGATCAGTCTTGAGGCCTCTCCTGATCCACAATTACCTAACCAATATTCCAGGAACTAGCAGCCTCAAGTGACTTCAAGGGCCCTCAGACACTTCCTCTCCAAGGAGCCTCTCTTGGGACCCTCAAAGTTTCCTCCTTCTAATTTTCTGGCCCCACCTCCTCTTCATGGGACAAAGGGACAAGATCAGAAACGGGCAGTTACTCCAGGAAGTCCTTGCTCCAGGACCTGCCAGCTCCCTACAGCATCCCCACACAGGATGTAAATTTGCGAGTGAGTTGTTGAGCAAAGCGTGGGCTTGCCGTCTCCAGAAGTCAGGGTCCTAGATCTGACAGGTTGGGACTATGGATCAATCTCACCACTAAGTGACGGAGCGCAACAATGGCATTCAGCGACGCTTGCCCTCCACAAATACGTGCAAGTACCAACTCCTGCTAACCTGCCCTGGCAGCATCCTCCTGGGCCAGAAACACCATCTTGAGTCATTAGATGTAATCTAGCCCCCAACCATCTACAACAGAAACAGGTTTTCTTGTTGAGACAAGGTCTTTCTATAGCCCTGGCTGTCCTGGAGCTGTCTGTGTAGATCAGGCTGGCCTTACACTCACAGAGATCTATCTGACTGCCTCTGCTTTCTGAGTGCTGGGATTAAAGATACACAGCTGGTTGGTTAGACGCAAATTTTATCTCTTAGGCGAAAAGAGCCTGGCTTAGTGAGGTTTGGCCCAGTATAGAAATAGGGGCGACAACAACAGCCACAATGAAGCCCTTCATAAAGTGCTTACAGCAGTGGTTCTCAACCTTGCTAACGCTGAGACCCTTTCATACAGTTCCTCATGGCGTGGTGACTCCCGACAATAAGATGATTTTGTTGTGACTTCATAACTATAATTTTGCTACTGTTACGAACTGCAATGTAAGTATCTGATATTCAGAATATCTGCTATGTGACACCCCCCCCCAAAGGGCTTAGGACCCACGAGTTGAAAACCACTGGCTTCCAGTATGTCACACTCACTATTTTAAGCATTCCATTTGATCTTCATATACTCACTCAGCCGGGCAGTGGTGGCGCACGCCTTTAATCCCAGCACTTGGGACGGAGAGGCAGGCGGATCTCTGTGAGTTCAAGGCCAGCCTGGGCTACAAGAGCTAGTTCCAGGACAGGCTTGCCCCATGCATGGCGGGTGTGTGGTACTTGGGAATTGTTGTGTTAGAGCCGCCCTGACTCAGCTCATGGTGAATGAGTGTCTCTAGTGCTGCGTTACCGGGCTCTGTCCTGACCAATCCGGACAGAACTGAAGTTGTAAGGGCAAGCTGGACCTAAATTTAGAGTGGAAGAAAACCGTGGGCCATAGAGCCGGAGTCCAAAACAATTTCTGCAGGCTGAAATAAGCGAGATGACATTCTTCCGCTAAGAGCCTGAAGTAGAGGATGGTGAAGCAACGCGACTTGACCCCAAGCTCTGGTGCAAAGGGTCTGAATGATTTAGTTAACCGTAACCTGATGGGACCTAGTCATGGGAGAGAAGGCTCTGAAGCCTAGCAGTCTTAGGCTGCATTAACAATGTGTCGTGTCCAGACTGGGGGACATAATAGGCCTATTGTGCTGGCTTGGTCAGGCCATATCTGGAATCTTAGCGCTGCTACACTGACAGACTGGAATCAGGCCAGGAGGGGACCAGCCCAGCCTCAGCTCCCAATCTCTAGCGCTAAATGCTTCCTGTACAGTTTCTTGTCATAGCCCCCAAACAACCCTATTAGGCAGGTCCCTACTTCATACACAGGGAGGATAACAGAAATGCCCAGGGTCGGCTGGATTGCTGGTGCATGGAGACGCTGTGGCTTTTCTGAATGGGCTCCTCTGGTCTTTGCACATTCACTCCCTGGAGTTTAGTGGGATGTGGAAGTAAAAGAGATAGAGTTTTTATTTGCAAGGAGGGCATGCTCTGGCCTGGTGATTCAGATCGTTTATGGAATGCTGTGATTCAAGGCAGGGAAGAATTTAGGGCTGGGAGGGATCAGAGAGAACTCCTTAGCCAAATCAAGACTAGAGCAGGGAAGAGAGACAGGGTAGTGACACATAGCTCACAGTGGGGAACATGGGCTGGGCTGTGGTGGCGCATGCCTTTCCTCCCAGCACTTGGGAGGCAGACACAGGTGGATCTCTGTGAGTTCGAGGCCTGCCTGGTCTACAAGAGCTAGTTCCAGGATAGGCACCAAAGCTGCAGAGAAACCCTGTCTCAGAAAACCAAAACCAAAAAAGAAAACAAAAAACAAAAAAACAAAACCGTGGGGACATAGAACCCTGTCCATGCTTTCTGATGGGACAGGGTAGTGTCACGCAGTTCACAGTGGGGACACAAAGCCCCATCCACGCCTTCTTATGGGACAGGTTAGTGACACACAGCTCACAGTGAGGATATAAAGTCCCATCCACACTTTCTGAGGGTCTTCACTGTTACACTGTTTCTGTACAGTGATGTGCCCAGATGGGATTGGTCAGGGCACACCAGGGAGTGTGCTGTGGTCATCGTGGGAGAGTCAGATCTCAATATCTCTTCCCTGCAATTTGAATTAAAAGAAAGAAAGAAAGAAAGAAAGAAAGAAAGAAAGAAAGAAAGAAAAAGAAGGAGGAGGAGGAGGAGGAGGAGGAGGAGCCCAGCATGGAGAAACACAGGTCCTGTGTAAGCGGCCTCTAAGAATCTCAGCAGTAACTTCACTGATGAAGGAGAGCTGGACTTCACCCAGGCTGCTGGGGATCTGGGAAGCCTGGGGTGACGTTAGCAGAGGTGGAAGAAAAGGCCGTTCTTTGCTGGCAGCTATGCTTGGCCTGTTTAGATGAAGGTCCTCCTTTCTTTCAAGGACCACATTCCTCTGTATTCTCTTTCTCAGAGCTTTCTTTTTTGACACAGAGAGCTGTTGGAGTCTTGTATCTCCCAGGGCTTCCTGTCTGGGAGCACATATATCCAGTTCAGCCTTCTGTAATGTATACTGAGGAGCAGAACAGGAGAGTCATGAGCACAGACTCAGGAACTGGACAAAACCTTCCTGGCCTGTACACTCTGTCATAACAGCTGCTGCTCTTCTCTGTGGTCCCCCTTTCCTCGGCTGTAAAATGGGGTTAATAATAGTACCACCCTCAGATGGAGTTCATGAGCACCCAATGAAATCGTGTCAAGCCTCTTAGAAGCTATCCATAAAAGGCTGCTGTGGCCCTGACTTCTTCGTAGAACTTGATAGCTTCCTTGCTGGAAAGGGCAGCCACTGAGCTGGCAAATTTTCCTGTCCCGTTGAAAAAGGTTCCCTAAATATCACAGGCAAAAAGAAGGAATGAGCGATCTTGAGATATAAAAGAGGGACATTGATAGTGAAGTTACAGCCTATGACTTCAGGTTTGGGGGAAGGGAGAAGCCACCTGACTCCAGCTTGTTAAGGGGGGGGGGGGGCATCGGGGTTCAAAAGTTATGGGCTAGCAGGCTCGACTCGGGGAGAACTCACTCTGCGGGACCTCGGGCAGGTCACTTTCAGCCTTGGGGTTCAGTTTCCTTGGGCGAGTCAGGTGGGTGTCTCAGCCTGGCTCAGATGGTTAGGAGCACGCGTTGCCGGATGCCGGCTTTGAGAACGTGGCTGTGCAGCTAGGCTCCGCCAGACGAGTAGGGCAGGCTCGTGCGGGGATTGGCTGGAGGCTTCAGGACCAAACCTTTAAGAGGCGCGGAGGGGGCACGCCAGTTTTCCTTGCCGGCGTTCGCAGTTTACTCAGTGCTGACGAGCGTGCTGGTAGCTGCGGTTGCGTCTACAACGGGGAGCCCCAGGAGAGTGCGGGCCAGCAGAACACAGGAGCATCCCGGCGTCCCGGTTCCAGACGGCGTGGCCCGCGGGTCATGGCCAAAGGAGAGGGCGCCGAGAGCGGTTCCGCGGCCGGACTGCTCCCCACCGGCATCCTCCAAGCCAGTGAACGGCCGGTCCAGGTGAAGGTGAGGTGCCGAGAGGAGGGTAAAGGGTTGTGGGCAGACCGAGAGGCGGGCACAGGGGCGTCTGAGATTAGGCTTGGTCTTTGGGACACTGAGGGGAGGGGGGTGTAACAGGGTACAGTGAGACTTGGAAAAAGAAGAAAGTCCAAGGGGTGCTCCGGAACCGGGGAGTGATGGAGAAAGTCTGTATATATAGCCCCTTTGCTCACCCCTACGCTGGGTTTGCGCCAAGAGCGGCGGCAACTCTACATGGCGTGGGGCTCTCCCTAGAGCTCTAGGTTCTCCTGTGCTGAGCCACGCTGTTCCTCTCCTTAGATCTGGGGAGATCCCCAAAATTTGAGAGTCCCCTTCTTTCTCGATCTCTTCCCCCACCCCCGCCGCCCCCTCTACTCTCACGTTTTAACTCTGAGAAGGGCCACTCAAGTTCATTCATAAGAACAAGGGCTCTGCTCTTAAAGGAGCCGCATACCGAAAGCGTTTGTGTGGCTCTAAGCGTTCAAGACGCACAGCGTTCATCGCTTGTCGCTTGTCTCTCGACTCTGACGGGTCCCAGCTCTGTGGATCTATTTAACCACCCCGGTGAAACCATGCCCCAGGAAAAGAATCGCTGACAATAGATCTCCTTGGGAGGTGCCTAACTTTTCCTTTTAATTTTATTAACTGATCTTGGAAGGAGCCAGTGAGCAATTATGCTGTTACCATGTATGAGTAATCTCTACTTTCCCCGGGCAACCTCAGCCTCCCCTAGTGCTCTGCCTGGAGAAGGCAGAGCCCTGCACCTGGAGCCCTTTCCACCCCTCTCCAAGGTCCCCTAGGAGCTGGAATGGGTTTGTGTCAGGGAGCCGGAGGGTAGGACTGCTCAAGGGTTTGTCTGGAGCTAAAGACTGTCTGCAGGGACCCGGGAACTTTGGGACAGATGGAAGGAACAGCTGTGGCTGCAGTGGCTCGATTGGGGCCTCCCCGCAGCCTTGGTGTCCTCACCCAGTAGGCAGGTGGATTCTTGAGGGGTGTCGGGGAGGGAGCCTGGGTTGGGCTCAGGCTGCTTTTGGCAGCAAGAGGATTTTCAGGTTGTGGCAGCTAGTGCAGGGTGGGAACCGGTCCACTGCTTCAACATGCTCTCTCTGAGTAACTTGGAAGGGAGCAAGGACTGAGGGCCCAGGAGATTTTCTTGTATTTGTTTGTTTGTTTGAGACAGGTTTTCTCTATGTAGTCCCGTCTAGGAACTCACTTTTTAGACAGGCTGCCCTTAAACTCAGAGACCTACCCGTCCGGCTCTGCCTCCCAAGTATTGGGATTAAATGCGTGTAACAACACACCTGGTCAGGAAGAAGATCCTTAAAGATGGAGGGTAACAATTTTTCTCAGAGTCTGGAGATGGGTGGGGGAGTCTGCGTTTAAGGGCAACTTCCTCTGGGGTAGGGGAAGTGGGATTTCCCAAGGTGGAGCCGTTCCTCCTGGCGTTCCTCCTGGCCCAGTTGGCTGGAGAAAGGGCTGTGTGCTTCTGGCACCTTCTAGGTTGGAGACCAGAATCCTGAGCATATTTTCAGTCTTTCCTTCTCTCCCCAGAAGGAACCAAAGAAGAAGCAACAATTGTCCATTTGCAACAAGCTTTGTTATGCAGTTGGAGGGGCCCCTTACCAGCTGACAGGCTGCGCCCTGGGGTTCTTCCTGCAGATCTACCTGCTGGATGTGGCTAAGGTGAGTGTCCTGAGGGCCTAGGCACCTCCAATATGCAGAGGTGGGAAGTGGTAGGCTCCTCTTGGTAGGTTCACCCAGTTTTCTCCGTTGGCAAAACAGGACCAGATCGTGTTCCTTGGCTGCCACTCAGGGCCCCAGTGGATGAGAAAGAAGGCTTTAGGAAGTGTCCAGGAAGGGGAGTCTTTCTGCCCCAGGAACCACAGCTGGCAACTCGTCCTTGCCTGGCAGGAGCAAGAGAGCCTGTGAGGGAGAATGGGACCCGTTGGTGACGCTGTTCTTAGAAGAGACTGGCACACCATGTCCCTGGCTGGAAGACAGTCAGCTGGCTTGGCTCAGGGTTTTTAGTGGGTGTTGCCAGGCTCTTGGAAGAACTGTATCCCACCCTCACCTGAGAAGTGGCAGCTTCGTGGTGGGCAGGGAAACCTGAAGGTGCGGGCATATGTAATGTGCCCCCGTACTTGGGGTCTCATCGGAAGAAGCAGGGCTACTGTGTGTATTTGAGAAGCCTTGGCCAGCAGCCTGGCATCTAAAGAATTCACCCTGTCTGGATGAGAGAGTGGGAGACTGAGTAACCATGGCTCCAGGGTGCCCTTGCTGGCTCTCTTCTGGGTAGCATCCCTGGGCAAGCGAGACATATTAGTGCATATTCGTTTCCGTTTGCAGGTGTGGAACAATGAGCCCCAGAAAGGACAGAAGACCCATTCAGTAGCTAGGTTTCAAATAGTTCCCATGGCTGGGCCCTAAGGGGGTTATAAATAAGAGGAACCTGCAGTTGAGCATAAAGTGGGGTTAGAGTAAGTGGGGTGACAGTTCGGGAAGGCTGCCAGCTTTCCAGAGCAGGGTTATAACAACTGGACATAGCAGCACAAGCCTGTTACCCCAGCACTTAGGTTAGGAGGAGGCCAAGACAGGAGGATTGGGATTTCAGAACCAGCCCAGGACCCTGTCTCAAAAACAAAGGAAAAGTCAACCAATCAATCAATCAAGGTTTTATGGATGAGGTTGAAACCGGAAATTCTGTATTAGAACCTAGAGTGTTTGGAGGTGATCAGCCACTTTCTAAAAAGCATCTATAGGGTAGGCATAGTGACACACATCTGCAATCCCAGCACTGGGAAGGGAGAACCAAGAGGAGGATCCTTCAAGTGAGAGCCCAGCCTGGTCTACTTACCAGGTTCTAGACTAGTCAGGACTACAAAGGAGACTGCCCCCCTTACACACACACACGCACATGCACAACACACACACGTGTGCACACACACATGCAGTGCAGTGTCATGGTGGGGAAGTCACTGAAGAGACTGCTCAATGGTTAAGGGCTTACTGCTTTTTTCAGAGGACCTGAGTTGTGAGTACCCATGCTAGGCCACTCGCAGCCACAATTGCCTATAACTCCAGCTCTAGGGGATCCAATACCTCTGGCCTCCTGTATTCATTCATACAGCACCCCCACTACACACACACAATCACATGATTTAAAATAACAAAATGAATTCTTTTTTTTTGTTGTTGTTTTTTTTTTTTGTTGTTTTTTGTTTTTGTTTTTTCGAGACAGGGTTTCTCTGTAGCTTTGGAGCCTGTCCTGGAACTAGCTCTTGTAGACCAGGTTGGCCTCGAACTCCCAGAGATCCGCCTGCCTCTGCCTCCTGAGTGCTGGAATTAAAGGCGTGCGCCACCACCGCCCGGCCCAAAATGAATTCTTAAAAAGAAGATGAAGAAAGCACCTATCAATTCCTTTTACCATACCCAGGATAAAGCCTGACCTCATAAAATACACTACAACTCATAACTCTTATGCAGCTGGGGAAACTGAGGCTCACTGTGATTGCCCAGTCATACTAGCTCTGTCATCAGGGGGTCAGGGCTCAGAGCTGTGAGAGGGAAGGAAGGAAATTATTCTGTGTTCATTTTGTTAGGTGAGATTTTTTTATGTGGATGGGTATTTTGGCTGGATGAATGTCTGTGTACCACTTCTGGGTACCATGTGTTCAGTGCTCATGAGGCCAGAAGAAGGTGCCAGATGATCCTCTTAGAACTGGAGTTACGGACAGTCGTTAGCTGCCATGTAGGTGCTGGAAATTGAACTGTGGTCCTCTGGAAGAGCAGTCAATGCTCTTAACCACTGAACCATCTCTGCAGCCCTGACAAGATGTTTTTAAGTGCATCAGAAGGAAGGAAAGATCCAGAAATGCTTCAAACCATCCTACTTTGATAATACAATTACCAGAGAGATGCTATTGTCATCACCATCATTATTATTAGTTATTATTATTGCTATTATTTTGCTTTTGGGAGACTGGATCTCTCTATGTAGACTGTCCTGGAACTCACTAGTAAACTAGGCTGGCCTTGAACTCACAGAGATCTGCCTGCCTCTGACCACGGGATGCTGGGATTAAAGGCGTGCACCACTATGCCCAGCTGCTGTTGTCATTGATTTTTACAGTGTGGGGGAATTGAACCCAACACCTCATCCATTCTAGGCAAGCAATCATGCTACCACTGAGCTAAACCTCTGGATCCGCCTCTGTCACTATTAAGAGCGTGAGTGAAACTGGGTGGCACACGCCTTTGATCCCAGCACTCGGGAGGCAGAGGTAGGTGGATCTCTGAGTTCAAGACCAGCCTGGTGTACAGAGAGAGTTCCAGGACAGCCAGGGCTGCACAGAGAAACCCTGTCTCGAACAGAGAAAGGGTTGAGTGGAAATGTTAAAGGCTGCAGGTGGGAGCAGGTCTTGACGGCCTGGCTGTGGCACAGAGGGAAGCCCCGCTGAGGTGAATGACTCTTCTTTGTCCTCTTCCCCGTGGCAGGTGGACCCACTCCCTGCTTCCATTATCCTTTTCGTGGGCCGAGCCTGGGATGCCTTCACTGATCCTCTGGTGGGCTTCTGCATCAGCAAGTCCTCCTGGACCCGCCTGGGCCGCCTCATGCCCTGGTAAGTAGAGACGCTTCTACCACGTGCTGAAAGCCAGGCTTCGCTCTCTGGCCCTAGGTCCTGTCTCTTGTCACAGTCTGGGGCTTGAGCGGAAGGAATGACACAAAAGCTCGAAGGTGTCAAAAGCCCAGGCTGAGGCCTTAGCGGCCCCAGACATGGACACTGAGACACCCAGCCAGTTATTTTGGTGAAGCTGGAACCCTCATTTCTTTCTCCCACTCGGCACTTCTATAGCGGCAGAAGTAGGTCTTTAGACCGGTCAGGAGCTTGCCTGGGTTTGAATGGCAGCTTCATGACCAACAGCTGTGCTGTCATGAGCAAGTTACTTAACATCTCTGAACCTTAGGTAAAACAGAGGTATGGTGAGGATTTTAATAGGGAAAGCACTCAAAAGAGTGCCGGGCAGGTACTGATATGCAAGTTGACATTCCTCCAGGGTGGTTAATGGTAGGGCACGTAGGGGCCATTCTGAGAATGGAATCGCGGAGCCAGATTCAGCCTGTGGGGCAAGTTGTGGGAGGCAGTTACCATAGATCAGACAGCGGTGGAGACGCACAAGACAGGCCAAGCCGCCGGGGCTCTGGTTCCCTCCAGGACATCCTGCTTCAGGGGGCGGGGGGTGTACCCCTTTCATCTCCAGCCCATCCAAGCTTAAGTGGGCGCCTTCCTGCCCCAGGGGCGCCCATACCTGGTCTCCGGCCTTCAAAGCTCTTCCAGCAGCTTCTGCACCTCCACTGTTTCCTTTCCCACGAGGCCCCCCACCCACCCCAATCCTGCCAGCCCCTGGCAGAAGCCCAGTTTGGAGCCTTTGATCCAGACCTCATGGCCAAGGGGCTGGAGAGGAGGGCAGGAGAGCCTTCTTTACCTGGGCAAACTGCTCAGGGAGCCCTGAGCGCCAGCCTGTGAGACTTGGCCCCATGCCGGCCTCCTGGCAGCTGGTGGAGGGCGGGGCCCTGCTCCCACATCGCCTCATGAGGCCCAGCCAATAGGAAGCCGCTGTCTGATGCGCTGCCGCCCAGGGTCACTCGCAGTCAAATCGGGTTCCTAGGCGGGCATTGCTGTTCAGCTGCCTGCCTAGGAGGATGGAGTGTTTGGGGAAGACTGAGGAGGAGCTCTGTTCTCTGAGGAGGCGATGTGATGGGGTGGAAGGAGGAGGAGGGCCAGCAAGGCCTCCCTGTGAGAGGGAGACCTGAGGACTTTTGCTTGGTCAGTTGTGATAGCTACTCCAGGAAAGTTGCTGGAAACCCCTTAGGCTGCTGTCTGGGTAGCAAGTGCCTGGGTGTGAGTCAGAAACGCATGGGCTGGCTCATAGGCTGAGGGGCCCTATGCATTCCTCCCAGGTTGCATCTGCTCAGGCCCAGAGACCATAAAGAGGCCGGGTCTGAGCCGGTTGGTTAGTGTTAGCCCTAGCTGGGTCTCCTCCCAGGTTAGTGCAGTTCCTACTCCAAAACCCCTCCTGCAAACCACCGAAAGGCTGACATTCCTTTCCCCAGAACTTCCTAAGGCCACCCGTGAGACCCCGTCAGCAGGGTCACACTGAGAGACTGAGATGAAGTGATTACCAGGCATTGCCCACTTGTGGCTCTAGCCTGTAGTTTCCCGAAGACCACTTCTCCTGTTGAGCCCTCCTGAAATGATCATGGCAAACACTTAATGCCCCAAGTACTGTTCAACATTTTTTCTGTCAACTTACTTAAGACTTGAGCCTACTTCAACCCACAGAGTTGAAGTCCTTACATTTGCCTGTGAGGTGTCCCATTTTCTCCACATTATCTCCTGATTCCATCTACCTTGCTCACTGCCCTTCAGCCCACGGGTCCTGCCTAAGGACCTTTGTACTGACTGTCCCCTGCCTGGGCCCACACTTGCCTCAGAGATCTGCAATGCAGACTCCCCGATCACATCCACGCCTTCTCAGTTACTGCCCTCTCAGCCGGCTGTGAACTGCACCCCAAGTCTCGTGCCTGCTGTAGCCTGCTGTAGCTTTAGCCTGCGTTAAGCTTTAGCCTGCGTTAGCTCTAGCCTGCTGTAGCCGACTTTCTTTTCTCCATGGCATTTGCCACCTTTTAATATGTTGTCTAACTGTATAAAGACAATGAAAAAAACCTCAAGCTTAGTATTTACCCTATTTATGGATTTATTTGTGGTAGAACTCAAATGCAGGGCCTGGCACATGCTAGGCAAACATTCTACAGCCTTGATCTTCGCTTTGTTCCTTGAAGACTAGGTTCCCTGTAGCCCAGGCTGGCCTCCGTGTAGCCCAGGCTGGCCTCCGTGTAGCCCAGGCTGGCCTCCAACCCCTGATTCTTCACCCCCTGAATGCTCAGATTATAGTCATGTGTCATCCCCTCCAGGCTCAACCCTTGCTTGGTTTGCTTTGTTTTTGAGACAGGGTCTCACTATGTAGCCCTGGCTGCCCTACTACCTGTTATGTAGACCAGGTAGCCCTTAAACTCACAGAAATCCACCTGCTTCTGCCTGCCTCTTGAGAGGCCAGCCAGGTCTACCTGATCACATAGAGAGATCCTGTGTCAAAAAAAAAAATGAAAAAGCAAAATCAAACATATGTGTGTGTGACAAATACATCAACACACGTGTGCGCGTGTACACACATAAACTGTATGAGTGTTTTGTTTGCATGTACACCTGTGCCTGGTACCTGAGGTCCGAAGAGGACACTGGGTCTCCGGAAACTGGAGTTATGAATGGTTGTGAGCAACCATGTGGGTGCTGAAAATTTAACCAACTAATAAAGACCTGAATGGGAGAAAAAAAAAGAAAAAATTTAATCTAGGTCTTATTTAAAATTTAATCTTAGGAGCAAGAACAAGTGCTCCTAATTGCTGAGCTATCCCAATAGCCCCTGTGCCCTTTATTTTTTTTTAAAGAGATCTCACTCTGTATCCCAGGTTGACTTTGAACTCATGATCTTTTTGCTTCTGTCTCTTGAATGTGGGTACTATAGTCCTGTAACACCATGCCCAGCTTTTTTTTTTTTTCTGTCCCGAAACAGGGTTTCTCTGTGTAGCCCTGGCTGTCCTGGAACTGTCTCTATAGACCAGACTGGCCTCAAACTCCACCTGCCTCTGCCTTCCCAGTGCTGGGATTAAAGTCATGAGGCATCACTACTTGGCTCTTTTAAGATGTCCAATAAAGTAGCATTAAGAACGTTCACATCCTTGTGTGACCATCACTGTCTTCCATCCCATTATTTTTTGTTGTTCTTTTTCTGCATAGCCCTGGATGTCCTGGAGTTCATTGTGTAGACCACGCTAGTCTCGAACTCACAGAGATCCTCCTGAGTACTAGGATTAAGGTGTGCGCCACCACCACCCAGCGTATCCTAATACTTTTTCTTCTTTTAAAACTAAAACTTGGAGTTCATCAAAAAATAATCCCAGAAAGGGGGACTTCATTGGGGGAGGGGGAGGGAAATGGGAGGCGGTGGCGGGGAAGAGACAGAAATCTTTAATAAATAAATAAATTAAAAAAAAAAAAGAAAAAAGAATCCCTGCGTTACCTTCCCCCTGTCAACCTGTCAAACCCTCCCTCTCTCCCTCCTTTTTTTTTTTTTTTTTTTTTTTTGGTTCAAGGAGGATATATGGGGGGGATGGTCAGGGGACAGTTTTCAGGAGTTGATTTGTGAATTTGAACTCAGGTCATTAGGAACAGTAAGCACCCTTAGCAGCTGACGTATCTTGCAGGATGAATATGAAACTATGGATTTGGTGACTCCCCTATAAGTTAAACTGTACAATACTTGTTTTTTAGAGACAGTCCTATTTCACTTGACCTATGAAGGCCAAGGTTCTGTGTTGTAGCATGTGTCAAGAGTTTTGTTTTTAGGGCTGACTATGCCGTTTTATGTTCACCACTAGAGTGAGTTCTGCGAGATCAACACACTCTTTTTCTTCATGGACACATCTTCAACATTCAGAATAGTTCTTAGCACATCATGGAGCTTCAGAAATACTTGGGCAAATGTTGAATGTAGGCAGTGTATTATTTCTTGTTTTCATTTCATATGTGAGGAAGTGACTCTCAGAGAAGTTAAGTAACTTGCCTAAGACTAAGTTTTTATAGTGACAGACTCAGAAATGGGTCCCAGAAGCATATGCAACACAGGACGTTCCTCTTCTTAAAAATATTTAGTGTGTGTGTGTGTGTGCGCGCGCACGTATGTATGTGTGTGCGCACGTATGTGTGTGTGCGCGCACGTATGTGTGTGTGTGCACGTATGTGTGTGTGTGCACGTGTGTGTGTGTGTGCACGTATGTATGCCTACACGTGCACATGCCGTGGTACATGTGGAGCCCAGAGGACAACCTGTGTTTCCCTTCCACCGTGCATGCTGCAGGGGAAAATATCAGGTTGTTAGGCCTGGCAGCAAGCGTTTTTACCTCCTGAGCTGGTCTGAGGCCTTCTTCCTTTTAACCTTTTTACTCTGCTGATGCTGTGAAGTTGGTCTAGCCTGAGGTATTAATAACCTCTCATGATGAGGTGAACTCACATGCAGGCCAGACATTTGTCCCCACCCTCCTTATAGTTCCGTGACTGGGTCCAATCCTCCCGCGTGGCTCTCCTCTCCTCCTTCACCACAAGTTGGCCTCGCCCACCCATTCTAGCTTCCCTGTGTGGGTACAAATGAAGCGTGGAGGGTAGAGGACAGTGCTAGGCCTGTTCCCTTCACAGGGACTCTCGCATCAGAAAAGATATGTCTCATGCTCCTTTCTCTCGGACCCCTTCAAGTTCCTTGCTCAGGATTTTGGTTCATGAACTTGGCCCCACTCTGGTCCTTCAGGCAAGGCCTTCAGTCTCTTCCCCTGAGGCTCTGGGTTGGGAGGTTCAGAGTTGAAATTTTCTTCTCTGTTGATTGGCACCTGAGGAACAGATTTGAGCTCTTAGAATTCTCCAGCCTCCGCTCAGACCCTCTCCTTCCTCAGGATCATCTTCTCCACTCCCCTGGCCATCATTGCCTACTTCCTCATCTGGTTCGTGCCTGACTTCCCACTAGGGATGGAAAGGTCGCATGGGTTCCTTTGGTACCTGCTTTTCTACTGCCTCTTTGAGACCCTGGTCACGGTGAGTGTGGGGTAACTAGGTGAGGGGCAGGAGTCAAGGGTGAGCCCTGGGGCCTCTGCGTGTCTCTCCATCCTTCTAACTGGCCGAGAGCTTCTCTTCTACAACAGTGTTTCCACGTTCCCTACTCAGCCCTCACCATGTTCATCAGCACAGATCAGAGTGAGCGCGACTCTGCCACGGCCTACAGTAAGTCCCTTCCCCATCAGCTTGGCCCTGCCCACGGGGGGGGGGCTGGACCGCTCTGCTCCTAGCCTACCACCACAGACACCTTGTACTTTGTGGGCCCAGCTCTTTGCTCTACTCATGTGTGTGCCTGGGAAGGTGGGGGAGGCAAAACCCCCTCCTGCCATCCCTTGTCTCTTCGATGCCGGGGATTGATCCCAGAGCCTTGTCTCTCCTAAGCAGTCACTTAACCGTTGAATTATATCCCTCAGCCTATGAAAGCATATTAAAAATATTTCAATCCCTTTATTGCTCAAGTGAGACTCAGAGGGATACAGGGACTGTTCTGAAGGTTACACAGAGAAAGGCCATGAATGTAGATTGAAATGTTATCACCCTGTCTCCTAGCCCAACTGACCTGGAGCCAACAGTGGTTCCCATCTGACCTGCTTCCCTGGGCCCACGGGCCTTGAGGCACATCCAAAAAGACCCTTTTCTTGTCTAGGGATGACTGTGGAGGTGCTGGGTACAGTGATAGGCACGGCGATCCAAGGACAAATTGTGGGCCAAGCCAAATCACCTTGCCTTCAGGACCAGAACGACTCTGAAGTGGCCTTAGAGGCTGTCAATCGCACACAGAGCACCGGCTCCCTCAAAGAAACGGTGAGGCTCCTGCTTGGGCAGGGCTTTGTTGGGGGAGAACAAATGGGGCGCTTTGCAGTTATCCTAAAAGTAGTAATAGAGCTAGTGTTTACTAATTTGTGGGCATGTGGTTAATATAAATAATAGTATGTACATATACCCACTTTATAGACAGCCTGGGAGGCTGAGTAACTCGTCTGGGGTCCCAGCGAGTTGCAGAGATGGGGGGAAGACTTGGGCTGTGGGCTCACACACTACGTAGTCTGGCCGTGTAACGTTTTGTATACTTGGACTTAGCCCAGCCTTGGGAAGCAGCAGCAGGTCCAGGATGACCCCCCCTGGTCCACAGATGGAGACAGTGAGGCCCCCACAGGAGAAAGGCCTGGCCTGAGATCGTGGAGTGGGGCTGCTGGGCTGAGATCAGACTGACCCTGTCTCTGTATGTCATAGCAAAATGCATACCTGCTGGCAGCAGGGATCATTGCCTCCGTCTACGTCATCTGCGCCATCATTCTGGTTCTAGGCGTGCGGGAGCAGAGAGGTGAGACACATCCTGCGGAGGGTTCAGCCCGCAGCCCAGGGAGCAGTGGTCCCCTTCTGCCTGGTCTTCAGGCTTTGGGAGGGACTTCTGCTTCCTTCTCATTATCCTTTCTGATCCCTAGAGCCCTATGAGGCCCAGCAGGCCGAGTCAATGCCCTTCTTTCAGGGCCTCCGGCTGGTCATGAGCCACGGCCCCTACGTCAAGCTCATCGCGGGCTTTCTCTTTACCTCCCTGGCGTTCATGGTGAGTGGGGCCTGAGATGCTCATCCTGAGAGGAGGTCTAATTGGATGGGGTTGGAGAGGATTTGGATTGGGGTGAGGCTGAGGGGCAGGCAGGAGGGAGTGGGACACATCAAGGTCTCTGGAATCCCCAAGTCACCTTCTCCCTTCCATTTCCTTGTCCTGCCCCTTTCCCCAGCTGGTGGAGGGCAACTTCGCCTTGTTCTGCACCTATACCTTGGGCTTCCGAAATGAGTTCCAGAACCTCCTCCTGGCCATCATGGTGCGTATAGGGCGTATGGTACTGATGAATGGGTCTTTGGACAGTTGGATGATACTTTCAGGCTGCTCCCTAATCATGATGGGGTGAGGGGGGGTTTCCCCGGACCTCACCGACAATCGCTTAGAGATGGTTATAAAAGGAGGATTTGAGTCTGAATGATTATGGTGCCCAGTACAGCAAAAACAGGATGCCAGCAACTTAGTGCAGCTTTGCGTTCGTATTTATGAACAGCCGGGAGGATGGCTTGCTCTCGGCTCCCCCAGGAAGCCGTCTGACATGCCCGTCAACTTCCTCACTGCCAGTGGCTGACCTGGGAGCATCTTTGGGGGCCTCTGCAGCAATAAACCACCTGCATCACCTTTTCTGTCACTCACAGCTCTCGGCCACATTCACCATTCCCATCTGGCAGTGGTTCCTAACCCGGTTTGGCAAGAAGACAGCTGTCTATGTTGGGATCTCAGTGAGTGGGGCTCAAGGGGTAGAGTTTGGGTTGGGTTAGGTGGTGGTGGGGTTACATACGGGAGCCTCCTAGGTAACCCATCTTCCTCATTCTCTGTTGCAGTCAGCAGTTCCTTTTCTCATCTTGGTGGCCCTTATGAAGAGCAATCTAATCGTCACTTACGTGGTAGCCATAGCAGCTGGTGTCAGTGTAGCGGCTGCCTTCTTGCTACCCTGGTAGGTATATACAGGCTCATAGAGTTTATTCCCCAGCATACTGGGGATTGTGCTCTGCTGGCTTATCCCCCTGCTCTTCTATGGGTCTGGGATGAGGCGGGTTTGCAAGTTCCCAGAAGGCAGTTCCTTCTCGTGGCCACAGATACCATACGGGCTAGCAGCTAGGTGGCGGTCACTCATGTCTGCCACCTCTCACTCTGCGTAGGTCCATGCTGCCTGACGTCATCGATGACTTCCACCTGAAGCACCCTCACTCCCCTGGCACCGAGCCCATCTTCTTTTCCTTCTATGTCTTCTTCACCAAGTTCGCCTCTGGAGTCTCCCTTGGTGTCTCTACCCTCAGTCTTGAGTGAGTGGCCTGTGAGTTTTGGGCAAGATTGGGGACAGGGTCAAGGTCCAGGCATTCCATCCTCACCATTCTTTGCCCTCTGGGTCCCACAGCTTTGCCAAGTATAAGAAGCAGGGCTGCTCCCAGCCAGAACAGGTCAAGTTTACACTGAAGATGCTGGTGACGATGGCTCCCATCATCCTCATCCTCCTGGGCTTGCTGCTCTTCAAGATGTACCCCATCGATGAGGAGAAACGGCGACAGAATAAGAAAGCTCTACAGGCTCTACGGTGAGGGCTGGGGAGTGTGTGTTTGTGTGTGTGTGTGTGTGCACGTGCATGTGTGTGTGTGCACGTGCGTGTGTGTGTGCATGTGTGTGTGTGCACGTGCATGTGTGTGTGCATGTGTGTGTGCATGTGTGTGTGCACGTGCATGTGTGTGTGCGCACGTGCATGTGTGTGTGTGCACGTGCATGTGTGTGTGTGTGTGCACGTGCATGTGTGTGTGTGCACGTGCATGTGTGTGTGTGTGTGTGCACGTGCGTGTGTGTGCACGTGCATGTGTGTGTGCACGTGCGTGCGTGTGTGTGTGTGCACGTGCATGTGTGTGCACGTGCATGTGTGTGTGTGTGTGCACGTGCATGTGTGTGTGCCCGTGCATGTGTGTGTGTGCACGTGCATGTGTGTGTGTGTGTGCACGTGCATGTGTGTGTGCACGTGCATGTGTGTGTGCACGTGCATGTGTGTGTGTGTGTGTGCACGTGCATGTGTGTGTGTGTGTGTGCACGTGCCAGTCTACGTTCTCAACTTGTGCCACTGATGGCTGGGTCCAGATCATTCTTAATTACACGCTAGGCACTACACTGACTGCCTTTGTATGTAGTTACTCCACAGGCCAACACTTTCTGAATGCCAGCATTGTGTTAGGAAAACCCAAATCAAACCAAAACAAACAGAAAAAGGCCAGGCCTGGTGACACACGCCTTTAATTCCAGAACTCCAGGCAGCAGAGGCAGGTGGATCTTTGTGAGTTTGAGGCCAGCCTGGTCTACGTAGCGAGTTCCAGGACAGCCAGGGCTATGTAGAGAGACCCTGTCTCTCAAACCAAACAAAACTTCCCGTCTTGAAGGAGCTTGTGTTTAGTGTGTGCTTCCAGACCCCATCCTTACCCACCACCTTCTAACAAACCCATTCCTAGGCAGCTGAGTTGATTTGTTTGCTTTGAGGCAGGGTTTCATTTATTTAGCTCCGGCTGGCATCAAACTAGTTGTGTTGCCAAGGCTAACCTGGCCCTGCCTTCTAGGTGCTGAAACGACAGCCACTCCCATGGCAAGATTCTTACGATTCCTATCCTGCAGATGAAGGGAATTGAAGTTGAGCCAGGAAATGTGGATAAGGCTTTGAGCCCTGCCCTGTGTTCTAGTTGCAGCCTGTACTCTGGTGCCCTCCGGTGTGGCCAGAAGTGATAGGGCAAGGTGGAGTGACTCATGCCACCATGCCAGCCAGCCAGAGCCACTGGCTCTCTGTGTGCCGTGCCCTTCGCTCGGCAGGAAGAGCTACCAGAAGTTTCCAGGCCGGCAGTGGGAATGAGGAAACTCCTATAGTGTACACAAGACTGACAGCTGACTTGGACTCCAGGGCCAAGATTCCTAAGGCGGGTGGCAGCAGAGGAGGGTCAAAACGCTCGGCCTGACCTGTCTTTTCTGTTGCAGAGACGAAGCCAGCAGCTCAGGTTGTTCTGACACAGACTCCACAGAGCTGGCCAGCATTCTCTAGGACCTGCCACACGTCACCTGAAGCTACCACACAAAGGACCCGGGGCACCAGGCAGCATGAGGCACGGGATCTTTTTGTCCTCACACTGAGCAGCTATTCTTCCTGTATCAAGACAGGGACCAAGGACTGGATGGAGGGTGAGCGGCCCAGGACGTCTGTGCTCACGGCAGGGCTGGTCGCTCTGTAACCTCCTCACCGCCTGCCCACAGGGCCAAGCCCAAGGGCTGCAACTGTGAATATGTCAAGGACCGACTGGGCCTAGCTCAGAACACTAATGTAGAAACGTTTTATACAGAGACTAATTAATAACTTAATGACTATGTACATAGTGATGTTTGTATGTATATGTCTGTGAGCTATTAATGTTATTAATTTTCATAAAAACTGGACAACAAAGCTGCCTGCTTCTATCTCCGTTCTTAACCATCCATGGAGCCCTTTGTTGTGACCCAGATAGTCCGTGGGCTCACAAAGCCACAGGTGCCAGGGAAATGGGACAGTGCGCCTGAGGGCATGATAGCAGCCTTGACTGACATTTACTCTGTCTTAGGTGCCTTGTGCTGGCTTGCCACACAGTTCATTGTGATCTCATTGGACCTGTGGAGCCCTTGTGTCGTGGCAGGACTTGTCCCTGTCTTAAAGATCAAAGATGAAAACCCAAGCTCTAGCATTGAAAGGGATGTGGCTAAAGTCACATGGCAAAGAATGATGTCGGTGGTGCTCCGTGTCATCTCTGGGAGCCTCTGAGCACTGTAGCCTCTGCTCCCCGTATCCCCATGTGTGAAAAATCATGTGTGTCTGTCACCATGTGTATACCCAAGCCTGTGGGGCTAGGTGTATTAGTTGTGGGTCTGTAGTGTCCCTGAAGACTTCCCATAACTGTTGTCAGTAATGTTAAAGGTGGAGACTATTTGTGTCCAGGTGTGGGTGTTGGGTAGTGGTGAGTCTGGTGGGGGAAGGCCTGTAACATTCCCACTGTAGCCAATTCGAGTTACTCTTGTAAGTTCCTGAGAAATTAATAGTTGGCTCTTACAAGTCCACAAGGATCACCCTACCATACCACTGGGTTGCACACACCCAAGTCAGGCTCTGAAAATACGGGAGTAAAGCTGGCAGGACCAGGAGTGACCCTGAGGGAAGTGTTGGGATTGATTTGTCCTTGTTTATTTATTTATTTGGTTTTTCGAGACAGGGTTTCTCTGTGGTTTTGGAGCCTGTCCTGGAACTAGCTCTTGTAGACCAGGCTGGTCTCGAACTCACAGAGATCCTCCTGCCTCTGCCTCCCGAGTTCTGGGATTAAAGGCGTGCACCACCACCACCCGGCTTTTTATTTATTTATTTTTGGATTTTCAAGACAGGGTTTCTCTGTGGTTTTGGAGCCTGTCCTGGAATGATTTGTCCTTGGATTCAGGGTCTGTGGTTATGGATAAACATAATAATTTTCGTAAAGTGCTTATTTCTTTTTCTTTTCTTTTGGTTTTTCAAAACAGAGTTTCTCTGAAGCTTTGGAGCCTGTCCTGGAACTAGCTCTTGTAGACCAGACTGGCCTCGAACTCACAGAATTCCGCCTGCCTCTGCCTCCCCAGTGCTTGGATTAAAGGTGTGCACCACCACCGCCTGGCTTCATAAAGTGTTTCTAATAGGCCCTGTTATGTTATACGTGTTCATACATACTAATTCATTTAGTCAGGAGTTCCCGACAAGGAAGCTGTTGCTATTATTCTGGTTTTACAGATGAGGAAGCCAAGGCCTGGGGAAGCTAAGTGATTGACAAAGGTCATCAGTAAATGGGTGGGTTGATTTAAGTCCACTGTTTGGCTGTAGGCCCCAACGTCTGTCACCAGTCACTTCACTGATGACGAGTTCTATCCTACTAGGCCAATCCCACGGCCTTTAAAATAGCTGCCATCTTCAGAGGCTCCCTAACAAGATAGGAGCCATGGGCAACTGTGTACTCAGGGATTTTTCTCCCTCCCCCGCTGCTCAGGGATTTTTATAATGTTTGCACAGACCCACTCCTGTTTTCTCTTCCCTTGATTCTACTCAGTAGCCACTAAGGCTTGTCTGCCTCTATTTATTTATTTATTTATTTATGGTGCCCCTGGGCATCAAACTCAGGACTTTGCTCAAGCTCGAGAATGCCCTGCCACTGAACCACACCCATAGCCTAAGGCTTATCTTTAAAACACTAGCAATAATAATAGCTACAATTATTACCTGGGGCCATGCCAATAGTTCAGCAGTAGAGTTCTTGGCTGCCACACAGGAGGCCCCTTGTTCAATCACCAGCGCTGCAAACCAAAACCCACAAAAATGATTTGTGTAAGCCTGCTCCTCTTCTATTGCTGCAATCACTTCTCAGACCTCTTCTCACCTGGGTCTTCATGCACCCGCTCCCTGGGGATCTCTGCGGCCCTGCAACCTCCTCCGCCTGAGATCTGAGTCCTTTCTTTAGCCCACCTCTTGATCCAATATATTCCCCTGCTTCAGCTCTGCTACCTGCAGTGCTCACCCAACAGGTCTTGGTTCCAGCAAGCCTCCCTCCGCGAGGCAGTTCTGGCACCTCCGCTTCCCTTGCCTCCCTTACCGTGCATGCGTGGTCTCTCACACACAGCCTGTGGCTAAGAATGGGAGGGTGGGTGTGCGGAAGTGGATGAATGAAAGCTGGCTGGAGAGTGCTTAGGTTAAAAGGCCAGATCTGGTTCCTCCGGGCCCTCTAATTTGCTCCTGTCTGGGTACTTCCCCAAATGTCCTATGAAGATTTAAACTGACAACCCGTGCTTCTCTTCAGTTCTGGGCTCACAGAAAAGTACCATGCTCTTTAAAAGCCTCTTCTATATTCACAGGAGTGACTCGGCGCTGGATACCGGATACAGAACCTAGTGAAAGAGGGAAAGTCATCTAGGATTCCAGAAAGCCTTAATCCAGAAGTCTCACTAATGGCCTCTAGGGGCACTGGCCACCCAGGCCCCTCTAGAGCCCTCACAATTCCCTCTCTCACGCTTCCTCATCCATTGGAAGACGCACTATTTGTCTTCCATCGGTCTGGATCCCGCATTACTGCAGCTACCGGTCTTGGCGCAGGGCCTAGCCCTCAACTATTTACATCCCCCTCCCCCGCACCAGCTCCCACCACTGCAGAGGACCAGGTGTGCTCTTGGCGCCACCTACTGGGATATTAGGACAAGACGGCCACATTGTTTTAAAAAAAAGGTCCAGATCAGGTCATTTATCTGAAATAGTATTCCATGTTTACAGGGAATCTGTCGTACGTAATGCACCTGCAGGCTCTAAAGACATTGGTGGACAGGCACAGGGCTTGAATTTCTGGTAGAGAACCACAGTAAACCGACAGAATATAATACATAATTTCAGGACGTAAGGCCAGCAAGATGGCTAAGTGGGTAAAGGGTCTCGCTACCAAGCCTGGCCTGAGTTTGATCCTCAGGAACCACATGGTGGAAGAAGGGACCTGCTTGTCACATGTTGTCCTCTGACCTCCACATATGTGCGCCATGGTGTATGTCCCTCACAGTACACATTAACAAACAAACTGACAAATTAAAAATAAAATGAAATACACAATTCTAGAGGCGAGAGAGTTGGCTTAGCAGTTAGGAGCGCTCGCTGCTTTTCCTGAGGACCCAGGTTAGTCCCAGCACCCTCTTCTGAACTATCTGGTACCTGCACACATGTGGTATTCACACACACACACACACACACACACACACGTCCAAATTAAGAAAAATAATCTTTAGCTGGGTGTGGTGACACACGCCTTTAATCCCAGCACTCAGGAGGAAGAGCAGGCAGATCTGTGAGTTTAAGGCCAGCTTTATCTACACAGCTAGTTCAAGGGCAGTCTGGGCTATGTAATGAGACCTCGTGTCAAGTAAAATTCACCAGAGGATGGTGGCACACGCCTTTAATCCCAGCACTCAGAAGGCAGAGGCAGGCGAATCTCTGTGAGTTCAAGACCAGCCTGGGCTATAAGAGCTAATTCCAGGACAAGCTCCAAAGCTATAAAGAAACCCTATCGCGAAAACAAAAAAAAACAAAAGAACAAAAACAGTGGGGACATGGAACCCCGTCCACACCTTCTTATGGGACAGGGTAGTGACACACAGCTCACAGTAAGGACATGGAGCCCCATCCATGCCTTCTTATGAGAAAGGGTAGTGAGTCACTACCTTCGGAGACCTGCAGCGTGGTCCCGTGCACCATCCCTTCCTGGGACTGGCTGCTCTCGGGACCCACTGCCCCCTGCCTGCCACCACATGGCCCGCTGCCTGTCACTGCCACTTGGGGACCTGCAGCATTTCTGCCACTGCAGCTACTTAGGGATCCCGCAGCATTTTATTTTTACCATTACACCGAGGACTATGAAACTGGTGTTTAGGGCAAGTAAGTAAAATCTTTCTATTTTCCTCACCTAGTAAGACTTGTATGCAAATATTTTACTCCCTCTTACCCCTTAAAGGCTCCTATCGCATTCCAGAAACCTGATGGCCTAGGGCAGTGACCCCTTCCTCTTTGGGGCAGAGATCCCTTTCCCTTCTTCCTTCACTTCCTGTTCTTTTGGGACTAGCCAATTGGATAAGACTATGAAGTGGATGACAGCCAATAGGGAAAAGACACGGTTCCGCCCTGAGTTTGCTCTCTTGACCAGGAATAAAGTTTTCCTTGTCCACACACTGCAGTTGGAATTGTGGTCTCTTTTATTTGAACCCCAAACTTATTTCTAGTGGAAGACTCAAGGAAGCAAGAGTAGAAGAAAAGAAAGCAGAAAAACTCAAAATATAGATATATATTTTAATTTTTAAAATGATGACACTGATCACGGTGTGTGTGTGTGTGTCTGTGTGTATCTGTGTGTGTGCGTATGTGACATGAGAGGGCACACATGCCATAGCATTGTGTGTGAAGGGCAAAGGATAACTTTGTGTTGTCTGTTCTTCTACCTTTGTGAAACCCAGCACGTACTTTATCTGCGCATGCATCTCACCAGGCTAGTAGGAAGACTTTTCTTCTTCCTTTTCTTCCTTTTTTTTTTTTTAATGAAGAAGCTGTTTGTGCAATGTTCCCAGAGTGAATGAAGTTCTGAACATACCACCTGGGTGCTGGCAGGAGAGAAGAGAGAGGATGGCTTGGCAGCGAGTTAGCCTGGAGCAGATGGAGGGAGCAAAGAGAGAGGGAAGGAGAGGGGAAAATGGTGCCCAGAGTTCTAACTCGGGAAACAGTGAGTGGCACCCCTATTTGGCGACACAGAAGTCCCCAGAAGAGCACTGAGCTCGAGAGGAGTATCTGCCACACGTTTCTACCACTTCCATATAACTGGGAAAGACAGCATACTTAATTAGGTGCTCCGCTGCCCGTGCCTACAGTGCACATGGCTCCTAGTTCAATTCCTACACTGAAAAAAAAAAAAGGCGGGGTGGGGGTTGGGAAGGAAGGAACTCACTGGTGAGAACAAGGATAATTATAATCAGTCTTGCCCATTGCCAATATCAATATGTAAGTTCCATTAGACAATGTTTGGAGTAATGGCACATGCTTGTAAGCCCAGTGTGGAGGAGGCTGGAAGATCATGACTCAACAGCCAGATTGGGCTACAGTAAGAAGACCCTGGAGATGTAGCTCCTTAGAGCTCTTGTTCAGCAAGGCTCTGGGACTGATCCTCAGGACCACAAAAGCAAATAACATAAATAACTGCACTGGCCCATGCAACTGGATAAGAAAATAAAACAAAAAGTGACCCAGGCTAGGTAAAATTACCTTCATTTGTCAAAGATATGCTTATTCCAAGAGAATCCAAGTAGATCAACTGAAAAACTAAACAAGTAAACTCAGTAAGAAATGGGGCACAGAATGGATATGTGGGAGCTGTATCATTGCCACTGCAAAGGTGAACATGTTTCAGAAATAACGTACAAAGGCGTACCCTTGCATAGACAACACGCAATGGGCCGTAACTACATTGTGGGCCATAATCACCACTACCACTGTGGCTGTTAAATTCATTATGATTAAATTAGATTCAACACAATTAAAAATTAGAATTCATTTCCTCGGTCACATAGATTCACCTTCCAGGTTCTCATAGCTACATGAGGCTACAGACCCCCCCCTCCCCCCCCCCCCCCGCCTTCGCAGAAGGCTTTACTGTTCAGGATCGAGGGAGGAGACGCGGCGAAATAGAAGGACTTCATTTCTTTTCTTTTTTTTTTTAAATATTTATTTATTTATTATGTATACAATATTCTGTCTGTGTGTATGTCTGCAGGCCAGAAGAGGGCACCAGACCTCATTACAGATGGTTTGGAGCCACCATGTGGTTGCTGGGAATTGAACTCAGGACCTCTGGAAGAGCAGACAGTGCTCTTAACCACCGAGCCATCTCTCCAGCCCCGACACAGAGACTTTTCTCTGATTCCTTCAGCCTGGGTGAAAGGTTCTTCCAGGGCCCTGTGTTAATCAGACCAGTTACCACTGTGACAAAAACTTGGCATAAACAACCTGCGGGAGAAGGGACTTGTTTTGGCTCACGGTTTCAGTCCACGGTTGCTTCCTCTGTTTATGCTGACCTGTGATCAAGCTGAACACGAGGAACAAGCACAAGAGCATACTTCCCTCACAGTGGACAGGGAGCAGGGAAGAGAGGATCAGCTACACCCTTCATCAAAGGCATTCCCCCAGTCACCTTCCCAGCTAAGCACACCTAGGGAAGTTCCCATAGCCTCCCGAACAGCGTCAAACACTCAACAGGTGTGTTTTAGATTCAAGCCACAGAACTCCTCTGGGGACACACACAGTGGTCTTCATTACTTGCACATTCCATATTTGTGAAGTCGCCTACTTGCAGAAACTAGTGGAAACTCCAAAACCAATACTTTGTGTGTGTGTAGGGGGGTGTAGTTCCAAGACAAGATTTTTCTGCGTAGCGCCTAACCAACACATATAGTCATAGGCAGGCACAGAAAAGCCAAACCTTTGCATAGCCTGATGTACACATTCCAGCTGCAACAGTGGCCATTCCTTTATGGGTTGTCTTTTGCAAGATTGTATTCACTCCTTTTGCCTAGCACTCTAATAACATTTTCTTTTTTACAAGTTAGGGTTTCTCTGTGTATCCCTGGTTGTCCTGGAACTCATGAAGTAGGCCAGGCTGGCCTTGAACTCACAGGGATTCATTTACCTCTGCTTCGGAGTGCTTGGATTAAGGGCAAGTGCCACCATGGCCTGGCTGCAATCTAACTTCTAAAGAGAATTTTCACCAGAGAGATTAAAACGTTCACTGCTGTGCGATCTTTCTTCAGCTGTGCAGAATCTAGACAAAAGACCTTCGGATAGCAACAGAGAGCACAACAGCTTTCCTTGTTCTTCTATCCTGGACAGCAGTGGAAGGAAAGCAGTTAAAATGCTGTGAGATTTAATATGCAGAGAACTAATGTGTTTGTCTAGCAGGAACCAGCACTGAAAGGCCAAGGGTAACAGAAAAGTTCTAGCTAGAAAAGTCCTGATTGATAAGAATCTTACCAAACATTTAGTCTCCTGATCCTGGCCCCTCTTTCCTTTCTATAACAGGGTTTTCTTGTGCCAGTGTTCTGTAAGATGGGGTGCTGAGGATGGTAGTTGCTTGTCTTAGTCAGGGTCACAGTTGCTGTGATGAAACACCGTGACCAAAAGCAGCTTGGGGAGGGTAGTAGTCTGAATGGAGATGACCCCAGAGGAAGTAGCACTATTAGGAACTGTGGCTTTGCTGAAGGAAGTGTGTCATTGTGGAATTGGGCTTTGAGGTCTCCTATGCTTAAGCTACTACCTGTGAGATTGACCACTTCCTGTTGCCTGCAAGCTGTAGACTCTCAGTTACTTCTCTAGTATGGGGTTTGCCTGCACGCTGCCATGTCCCACCATGATGATAATGGACTGAACCTCTGAACTGTAAGGAAGACATTTAAATATACTTTGCTTTATAAGAGTCGCCGTGGCCATGGTGTCTCTTCACATAAAAAGAAACCATAAAACAGGGAGGAAAGGGTTTATTAGGTTTAAACTTCCATATTGCTGTTCATCACTGAAGGAAGTCGGGACAAGAACTCAAGCAGGGCAGGACCCTGGAGACAGGAGCTGATGCAGAGGCCTTGGAGGGGTGCTGCTTACTGGCTTGCTCCTCTTGGCCTGCTCAGCCTACTTTCTTATAGAACCCAGGACCATCAGCCCAGGGATGGCACCACCCACAATGGGCTGGGCCCTCCCCCATCACTCACTAAGAAAATGCCCTACAGGCTTGTCTGCAGCCTGATCTTAAGGAGGCATTTTCTCAGCTGAGGCTCCCTCCTCTCTCCAAAGACTCTAACTTGTGTCAAGTTGACATAAACTAGCCAGCACATGCCTCTATCTTTTAAGAATTCTGGCTCTTGACTAAATTGCCTTTCTATGCAGTTCACATTTCTCTAGTGCTGGCTTTAAGAATATTCTTTAAAATCGGTATCAGTTTTATTTATGATATTTTAAAATTGGCATATACTGTATGCTGATATTTCTGATATTCCAAGCAAAAATTGTTTTGCTAGGCTGCAAAGATGGCTCAGTGATTAAGAGCACTTGTTGCTCTTGCAGAAGACCCCAGCTCCCACATGGTGACTCACAGCCAACCATCCTTAACTCCAGTCCTGGAAGAGACACGTTCCTCTTCTGATTTTCCAGGGGACCAGGCACACATGTGGTCTACATACATACAAGCAGGCAGAACACTCATACATACAAAATAAATACATTTTTAAAAATAAAAGAAAATCGTTTTGCTGATTCTCCTATGCCATCCCCAGCTCCCTTGTCCACGTCTGTCCCTTCATAGCCCCTTTTCCACCTTCATTTCAGTGGCTGCGATAAAAACATTTGGACAAAAAGTGACTTAGGGGAGAAAGAGATTTACTTCAGATTTACAATTCTAGATTGCAGTCTCTTGTGAGAAAGTCAAGGGAGGAACCTCAAACAGTCACACCCTATCCAGTCAAGAGCAGAGAGAAACAAGTGCAGGTATGCTCATTGCTTGCTTGTGCTCAGTCTGATTTCTCCACTTTGATACCGTTCAGGATCCCCTGCCTAGGAGGCGGCACACTCTGTCTCAATAAATTTAATTAAGATAGCCCTGTACTATATGCCTAGGCCAACCCAATGTAGACAATCCTCCTCTGGAGTCTCTTCTCAGTGGCTAGTCAGTGTCAAATTGACAATTAAGGTCATCTACCCCATCCTCATATCCCCTTCTTCAACAACCTTCCTCCTCTCATGGTCTCCTTGCTGGTTTCATAGTCTAACCCCACTCTTACCCTCATGGCATATAGACATTGTAATGATCTGTCTGGTCCCTTTAAGAAACAAGCCCTGCCCACTCCCTCCCCCTTTCTCTGAGGCAGGCAGATCTTCCTTCCTGCTTGCATCACTTTTCCATCACTCCCCTAAGAGGCAGCTTCTGCTTTGCTCCATTCTCCCCACTTCTCCCCCTTCCTCCTCTCTCTTTCTTCTCTCTCTCTCTCTCTCTCTCTCTCTCTCTCTGTCTCTTTCTTTCTTCTTCTCTCCTTCTCCCTCTTCCCTTCCATAACCCACTAAATAAATATCCAGCCTCACTCTACACGACGTGCCTATCCATGTCTCTGTCTTTCACCCACCACTGCGTGGCTCCCTGCCTGGAACCAGCCACCTTTGGAGACCTGCAGTGTGGTCTTGTGGTGCACCCATCCATCGGTCTCTCCTCATGGCCAGGTGCAGCCACTGGAATTGTGCTGTCACTGCCTGGGACTGGCTTCTCTCAGGACCCGCTGTTTGCTGCCTACTGCCGCAAGGCCCACTGGCCACTGCTGCCGCTCGGGGACCTGCAGCATTTCTGCTGCTGCAGCCACTGGGGATCCAGGGATCCTGCAGCGTTTTACTTAATCCATTACAAACATTAATAGATGACACTGTAAATCAGGATCTGCATTATTAGGTCCAAAAGAAACTCCTGGACAAATGACTAAACGTGGTGCATATTAGCATACTAAAGCATACGCTGGCCTCCAGCTGCCCTCAGTATCACAAGTCCCTAAGGCTCTTCTCAGCTTTTCTCAGCCTGCCCCCTACCCCTAAACTTCTCCAGCTCATTGGCTTCTCTTCCCCCAGCTTCTCATTCCTATATAACCCTGCCATTTCGGCCATGCACTCTCTTGGTCTTCTGTCTTCCTCTCTTTGACCTCTCTTTCGTCTTCCTCTCCTCAATTCTCTTGCTCCTCCTCCCCCCAATAGTCCATGTGCTTGCCTGGTTTAGTTTACTACTTTCCCTGCTGTGGACTCTTCCAGATGCCTCTGACCGTACTCTCCCTCATATCTATAATAAAAACTTTCCCTTCTGTGGTTTGAAAAAAATGGCCCCCAAAGGGAGTGGCACCCACAAAGGAGGTATGGCCCTGTTGGAGGAAAAGCATCACTGTGGAGGGCAGGCTTTGAGATCTCTTTTCTCAAGCTTGTCTCAGGGTGACAGTTGGTTGACTTCCTGTTGCCTGCAAGATGTAGCATTCTCAGCTCCAGCATCACGTCTGCTTGTACTGCCTTGCTCCCAGTCATGATTATAATAGATTGAACCTCTGAAACTGTAATCGAGTCACCCTCAATTATAATTGGAAGTTTCTCTCCTGCTTATCAGTCCCCAAATAAGCACTCTGAGGCTTAATATTACTTAGAAATGTTTGGCCAATGGCTTGGGCTTATTACTAACTAACTCTTACAACTTAAGTTAACCCATTTCTATTAATATGTGTATTGCCACACAGCTGTGGCATTACCAGTCTGCTAGCATGTTGTCCTATGGGTGGCTGAATGGCATCTCCTAGACTTTGCCCTTCTTCTGTATCTCTGCTTAGATTTTCCACCTGGCTCTATCCTGCCTTGCCATAGGCCAAAGTAGTTTTATTTACCAACCAATGAGAGTCACACATATTAATAGTGTACAGAAAGACATTCCACATCAGTCAAATAAATGTTTTCCTTATAAGAGTGGCTGTGGACATGGTGTCTCTCCACAGCACTAGTAAACCCTAACTAAGACACCTCCCCAGCCACACCTTGGGGTGGTCACATTCTCACATTTTATACACGCACATGAGAAAGAACATGACATTTTTGTGTACTGACTTTTGAGTGACAACTAGACAGACCTGACCTTTGTAAAAGCTACAATAGAAAAGGGCATTCTCTTGACTTCTTTCTTTCTGATCCATCATGTTCACCATTGTTCTATGTGTGGTCTGTTTAGTGCCATGGTGTGATTGGCATCTTTGTGCTCCTCTGGGTGAGTTCACTATTTAAAATGGCTCTCAACCATAATATCAAAGGCTGTTGACAAGAAGCTGGTGATAAAGCCTTACAGAGAGAATTCGTGTGCGAAGTAAGCTTCATTCAGGCATGAAATCAACGAGTCGACAATACTTGTTCAATAGTGTCTTTAAATAGAAACACACATGTTATGCATTGATCAATTGACAATGATGTGAATAGCAGAGACTTTCAGGAATCTAACCTGATGTTTCTCCAGAGATCAACAGTCTAGTATTTGCTAATTTGTTACTTGTGGAGACTTTAGGGCACAGACAGGAAGAGAAATGAAAATCAATTGCACAAGGTTTGTCTCCCTGGCTGGAGTGTGAGCTCCTTAGGGCAAGGTCTAGGAAAATTGTCCTTAGGATATAAATCAGTGCCTGGCAGTAGGAGTCAGGGAAAAGAGAAAGAAAGATAAGAAGCCGTAAGGGACTGTGTGTTCAGATCTAACTCCAGATTCTAGAGTCCAGCCCCTTTCTCCTCCGGGGCGGACTGTGTGGGGCTCCTATCTACAGAGCAATCAAGGAAGTCCCTAATTGCTGTGGCCTCAGGCTGGTTCCGGGAGAGGCGTGGGCTCTAAAGAGGCTTGGCCTTGGGTGAGTCCTGACTGTTCACCTCCCAGGGAAGTTGCCTTTCCGTTGACAGAAATCCTTTTTTTTTTTTTTTTTTTTTTTTGGTTTTTCGAGACAGGGTTTCTCTGTGGCTTTGGAGCCTGTCCTGGAACTACCAGGCTGGTCTCGAACTCACAAAGATCCTCCTGCCTCTGCCTCCCGAGTGCTGGGATTAAAGGCGTGCACCACCATCGCCCAGCCAGAAATCCATTTGAAACTAGCTTGGGATGGGTGTGCCAGGTCCTTGCCACCTAGGTGATACAATGTGGCCAAGTGGCTTGAGAAGAATCTGAGATATCCTAAAGGAACAGGAGATAGAAGTGGAGGGAGACAGGATTATCTGCTTTCCTGGTAGTTTCCTAGGGGGTACAAAACTCAGAGCCTCTGGGGCTCTCATCTTTCCGGACAGTCACAGCAACCACTGTCCTAACACCTTTCCTTCAGGAACTCCCAGGCAGCATCAAGGACCCCGGAATCTGGAAAACCCCGGCACC